>NC_135624.1:36022246-36325277 GCF_053574225.1 Canis aureus | reverse complement strand
ATTTAAACCATTAAGATTTGAGAGGGTTGTCACACAGCAATAGATAAATGAGCAGCCTCTGCCAATCCATCACAGTAACAGTTAATGAGCTCACAGTTGCAAAACGCCTATCTTAATACTTGATACAAAGCTGGCAATTTATATATGTTCTTTCTTTCTTTTTCAGTTCAAAGTTGAAACAAAACTAAGCAATTTTGGGAGAGCCCTAAATGATTCATATTACTCTCTTGAGTATCTGGCTGCTGCTTGTGGTCAAGTGAAGGAAATTCTATTCCAGAGACAAAGCCAAAAATGAGAATATAGTTCTCCAAACTCTCCTTCCACATGGAATGCCCCCATGAGTCTGTGATTCAGCTGTGGGAGCACCGTCGCCTGGGATAGTTTCCTTAATGAGGTTCTCAGAAAGCATGCTCTCAGGCACTTTCATAATCCATGGCAAATGTCATATTCAAGGGCAAAAGATACACTGAGACAAAAAAGAAATGTACTTTATAACACAAAGGAAGCATTCAGTCCTCTGATCCACTGAAATCAATTTAGAAGTTCAGATTGAGTTTTCATTTTCTTGTTATAAGTAGGGTTTATTTATAGAATGTAAAGGACTACTTAACCCTGTGTGACAATTCAACATGAATTTCAAATGGGACCTTCTGTCTCCATGTGGACAGTACCATCTGCTCATCAACAGAGCAGGAGCACATTTTTGAGATCACAACACTCAATGCCTAATCAGTTTGCCATCCATAAAACGATCAGAAAGGCAAAATTCGGGTTCTGAAAAACATTATTCCAACGGCCAGGATCCTCTTCAGTGTGCAGTTCTTGCTCGGGCAAGCTCAGAAAAAGGGACCCTTGTTGTTGGTTTATTCTACATGCAACACAGAGCATAAGCTTATTTGGGTCGAGATCTCTGTATGAGAGACTCCCCAAAGCTCCCCCAACCAAAACCAGTGTTCCCCCCCCGCCCCCCCACCTTTCCCTGCAATGGCTCTACTGTGGCTCTGCAGCTAAAACCTTAGTGAAAAGACAGCAGGATCCTGTCCAGGGTGGATGAGCGCTCCTGGAGGTTGTGCACTGATGAGGAGCATTCGCGCGCTCTCCGACAGGTGAGCCACGAGAGGGCAGCAGAGGGCCATGCTTGGGACCCAGGGCAACCTGTCCAGGCAGGTGCGAGTCTCCATCCTCACCTTTCTGGAGCTCCTCTTGAGATGCAGTCAGAGGGATTTCTGACTGGCCAGATCCCGCCTGGAAAGCCTGGAATTCCTTGACCTCGAGCTCTGTCCACCTTCTACGAGACGTATTCGCTTGTACTTGATCTTTATTAATTGCCTAATATGTTCCAGGCATGGTTCTGGGCACCGAAGTCTACCAAACACACTTGATGGAGTCCTTTCATCGATTCCCTGCCAGCCTAGTGTTGGAGACAGAGTGAGCTAGGGGGAGAGGACACATGCAGAGGACCGAGCCACCTGGGTCCAGCCTTCCCTTATGACTATTTACTTAGCTGCACCATCTGGAGAGAACCGCCCTGTATTCTTGACACACCTGGACACACCTTGCATTCTGTACATACACATTCTGCACACCTCCTGGCCCTCTCACCTGCATTTCATCTGCTCCGAGGCCATCAGGATGGCCACTACCAAGTTTCTGATGAATTCATGGAGACAGGGTGTTGGAGTGCTTCCCATGCCCCTTCACTCAGGGCAGGTGCTCAACTCATGCCTCTAACCAGCTGGCATTTATTAAACACCTACTCTGTGGTGACTTAGGGCCCAGCAATGCCACGGTGACCAGAGAGACGGAGGACCTGCCGTGATGAAAGTTATGTTCTAGTAGGAAGAGAAAACAATAAGCAGGTGCAAGTAAGTGTCGTTTGTCAGGTGGTGATAAAGGCTTACTCCCCTCTTGGGAAGTAGAGCGTTCCCAGGAAAACTTGAAATGATGAAAACTTGAAACTGAAATGATGTAAACCGAGGAAGCATTTACCGTTATTAATTCATTAATTTGGAGCAGATGAAATTAATTCATGTGGAACCATTTCTGAGCATCCCCAGACCCAAAGACAGCCTCTCTAGGGCTTTTCAGATACCTTAGGCCACATGCTGCTGATGGGTGCAAAAGATAAACAGAGATGAAGCGCCGGTGCCCACGGCTCAGGTGCTTTGAAGCGGAGATGCTGAGTATAGTTCCCGGGAAAGGTGCTTGGGTGGAGCCACTGTCCCTGCTCTGGAGCTGCCTCTTAACCAGCTTGCTGCAAAAACCAGCGCTGCACACTTGTCCCTCTTTTCCCTTTTCTGTAAAAGCAAAATTCATCTTTGGATTCCTTCTAGTGCGTGGAAACAGGGACTGATGCAGGTGTTCCATAAAGGTGACCGTTTGAAAAGCGAGGGATACCTGTCGGTGGATACCTAGCTGAGCCAGATAGAAGGGAGGGAAACTGTCACTGTCGTGGTCATCACCGGCATCATGACGTTAGAAAGTTACCTATGTCATCAACCATAATCGCTAGATTGATCACCCCACTAGAATGGGTACGGCGATGGATGTAGGGTTTCGCCCTACATCCTAAGGTCACAGAGAAGATGTGACATTCTCCGCCAGCAGGAGGGCAGCGTGCAGGGGGGTGAGTGACACAGACAAGTTAGGGCTCCCCCTGGAAACAACGAGGGGGATCTAGCGATGCTGGCAATGAGGTAGTTGGGGGTGCTGCATGACAGGGGGTGTGGAGAAGCTTGTGCTCTGGGGCTGTGAGCTGGGGCTGGGGCCAGGTGAGGAGGAGCAGCAGCAGGTCCCCAGTCATTGAGCTCCCAGCACCTGCAGGCACCATCTTGAAGAACACACAAGCTCGCAAGACCCCACTGAAGGCTCATGCTGGTTTGAGGAGGTAGGTCCTCGATTTCAGAAGGTTGACCTTCAGCTTATACACAATAAATGTAAAACTGTAGCATCTATATACAATGCCTCTCTTTTAAAAAAAAAAAAAAAAGAATTGTTTATTCATGAGACACAGAGAGAGAATTGTTTATTCATGAGACACAGAGAGACAGAGACAGAGCCACAGGCAAGGGAGCCCCATGTAGGCCTTGATCCCAGGACCCCAGGATCACAACCTGAGCCAAAGGCAGAAACTCAACCACTGAGCCACCTGGGTGCCCTTTAACAGGAAGGTATATTTGTGTGCCCAGGTATGTCTGCAGGTGTCCCCGGCCTGTCCCAGCAGCTCACAGTGTCCAGCTCACGCCCCTCCACCCCCTAGTGACCTCATTGATACGACAAGCCACTTGCAATCCAGCATTGATGGCCTCAGATCAGGCCGCAGAACACTTTCCCCAACTCCTCTCCAGGCCTGCCTGGTGCCCCAGCGGACTCGTGTGCGATATCCCTGGGCTCGCTCCCACCTTGTTGCGCCTGACTTCAAAGCAGCTTCTGAAGCCCCGACTGCAAAGAGAATTTTAAGCGAGGAGCACAGTCTTAGGCAGGGGCTGAGGAGTATACTGCTGTGGGAGCAACAAGGAGCCGGTGGGAGGAGAGCGGGCGCCTGATTGGAA
Organism: Canis aureus; assembly: GCF_053574225.1. Taxonomy (NCBI): domain Eukaryota; kingdom Metazoa; phylum Chordata; class Mammalia; order Carnivora; family Canidae; genus Canis; species Canis aureus. Next base: position 36,321,726 of record NC_135624.1, on the reverse strand, counting down.
ACAGGAAATCGTTGGGGGAGAAGTCGCAATTGTCTATTGATTCTTGATCCTTTGTTTACTTGTTCATTTGTGTGCCCATCTATTAGTGTCACTTCTGATAGGCCCCAGGGACACTGAGACAAAGGGACACATTTTCTGTGCCCTGGAGCTCAAGAGTCTACCCACCGAAACAGATGGGTGAGCAAATTGTGATGTCTGCTTGATAACCGTCTTGCAAAAATTAACCTTTCTGCAGAATCTAATTATGTGATCTTGGTGGATTTATTTAACATCTCTGTGTCTCTGTTTGCTTATGTGTAAAATGGGGAGAAATCACAGTGGGTGTCTCAGGTCTGTTACGAATATAAGCAAGACAATACAAGGGAAGCCCTGGGCTGACTTTGTGACATAGAAGTCTTAGCATCGGGAATATTAGCTACGAGAATGGGTACTAAGGTTATTTGTTGACACAAACGTATATGTGGCGAGGTGGAGAATCATAGCAGAAATAACATACTATAGCTTCATCATATAACCTCCAGTGGTAGGGGAAGGGAAATGGATTTGGGGAAGATTACAAAGAAAAACATCTTTTTTTTGAATTTATCAATTTCTATTTATAAAAATTTCTGATGCAAAGGAGACAAAATGTCAACATCCGCTGATTTGACTCGATGGGCCTAAGGGTATATGTTACTATATAGCTTTACTGTTTTGCAGGTTTACTTTTTTTTTTTTTTGATGTTAAAAAATTCACAAAGCAATGAGGATGGGAGATGATGAGATGGGTGATAGGTAACTAAGTCGGGCTGGGTACAATGTAGCTAAAACGCAGGGCTTGGGTTTCTGGAAATAGGATGCAGGGATATGCCATAGGATGCCTCCCGGATGTGCACAGAGATACGGGGCATCGGGTCTGGAAGAAGCGTGGAAAGGAGACCACATGTGGAGCACCTACTCCATCCCAAGCACTGTGTGGATTCTCTTTTTCGTTTGAACTGATCTTAATGGGAAATGTAGCAGCCGTGCAGAAATGTGCAGAGCATGACCGTATATACCTAACCGGTTTTTGGAAAGTGAACATCATAGGAAAGTAGCAGTTCTCAACCATGGAGATTTTGCACCTTTGGGGACATTCGGCAAAATCTATAGACATTTTTTCGTTGTCACAACTGAGGGAGAACATGCTCCTGGTATCTAGTGGGTAGAGGCCAGTGATGCTAGTCAACACCCTCCAATGCACAGGATGGCCACCACGACAAAGAATTACCCATCCCAAAAGGAAAATGGTGCAGAGATTGAGAACCCTCATGGAAGCACGAGTCAATCAAGAAGCAAGGGTGTCCTGAGCTCTGCGCAGACGCTCATTGCTCTTCTCCACTATATCCTTCCCTTCCCGTCCTACCCCAACCCCGACCTCTAAGATGACCACACTCCCAGTTTTCTTCAATGCCCGCCCCCCCCCCAAGTATGCATCTATTCGTGTCTGAACTTAGTCCAGGTTTTTCCACTAACACACTGTGTGACCTTGGACAAGTTCCTTCAGCCCAGTGACCCCGGCGCTGCATCTGTAAAGTGGGATCCTAACGCTACCGTGGCTACAGGCTGTGGCACAGCAGCTGGTGCATGGACAGCCATTGGAACCATGGCAGGCACACTGGGGGTGTCCTGCGTGCTCCTTGGTTTATTATCTCTAGGGCAGAGGATTGCAGGCTCCCGGGTTGGGGGTGGAGGTTGTGGGGACGACTGGTCAAGGTTATAAAGTCAGTGCTGGGGTTTCACAACCCCAGTGGGCGCCCTCAGGGAGGAGGAGGGCCGTGCACGATGCCCAGCATCCTTCCTAGGCCTGCCTGTCCTCCGGGGACCGCTCGGTCCCCCTGCCCAGCATCGTCCTGCCATCAAGTGCTGTGACAGACGGGCCCATTTTGACTCATCGGGATTTTTGGCAGGAAAAGAGCAGATAACAAATTGGGTTCTATCTGGAAACGGCTCCCCATCGGGCGAAGGCTGCTGGCTCGGCGGTGCTGCTTCCGTGGCCCTCCCAGCACCTCTGCCCATGGCAGCGTGGCGTTTTATTATTCATCTGTCTCTTGGAGGCCCCAAAGACACCTGGAGCATAGCAGATCCTCACTACTCCGACTCCGCATCCCTCTCCTCGTGTTGCTGCCCCATCCCTGCTGGCCGGAGCACATGGGCTTTTTCTCCAGCCTTCCAAGCCACCAGCTCCACCTGCGTAAAAAATACGCTTGGCTGAAAGGGCATGGGGGAGACAGGGGTCCCACTGCAAAGGACGACTCCCCATCATGAAGCTCAAGGTGGACAAATGGGGTGACCGGCCTTCTCACCTGTGTCGGTGACCTTTTGAGGCCGTGAAGGATGCTAGGCCACTTGCAGCTCTGCAGCTGATTATCTGCAAGGCACCTAATTTCCAAATGTCACCTTCCCTGCACATGCCACCGGGAGATGCTAACGCCTCGCCTGCCAGGTGATGTGACTGTTAGATGAGATAGAAGTGAGAAGGAGGGGGCACGTCTGCTACATCAGTGCCAGGGAAGGGCACCCTATTCCGTGTGGCCGCGGAGATGGTGCGAGCGAGCCGGTGAGGCTCGGGCACCGTGGGCCCACTGGCTGCGGCCACAGGCTCTGCTGCAGGGGAGCCTTGTGCTCTTGACCTCGTCTTTCCTCCACGCCGAGCCACCTCCACTGTGCAGTGGAGGTAAGGATAGTGCTCCGAGGATAGAGTTGTCAGGATGACAGTTCACGGAGCTGTTTCTGGCAGGAAAAAAAAAATTATTTAGCTAATTGCCTAACCAATACTAAGTCCTCTGCGATACTGGCTACAATTAGGAAAATAATTTAAAAAACCACCACACCAGGCAATTCTCAAGTGTCTGACAGATATGTTGTCCCAAAGTTTTTCAGTTGCACTGATGAGATCAAAACCCAGACGGGCTCCCACCAGTCACGATGTTGGTGCTGGGGTGCCCGCTTCTGGCAGTGTTCTCCAGCCACGCCTGCTCCCGCAACTGCTCCCCTGGCACCAGCCTGGGGGGCTTTCTGTGACCCCTGTGCTGCCCACATCACGAGCCTTGCCATCCTCACGTTCTCTGGGCTTCTCCCCACTTGGGCCGGGCTCTGTCTTGGTTACTGTTGGATCCTCCATTTGGGGTCCAGCGCCTGGCACAGAGTAAACATTCCACCAAATTTGTTGACTATCTATAAATGTGATGGCTTTACATCCTGTCACCCAAATACAAACCTGATTCATGTCTTGTGTGGACTTTGGGGTTCTCTTCAGAGCGCCCTGTCGTGAGAGTGTTGATCATGGCACTGCCCGCCCTCCTCCCCGGGGTTATTAGTTATTAAGATTTCTCACACAGCTGTCAAGAGGCTGGGCCCTTCCCCCAGCCCCTCCCCCAACTGACACCTGTCACGGAAGTTTGTCCTTTGAACTCAGGAGACAGGCTTTCCCCAGTACTCCATCCAGAAGTGTTTCCATAGCAACCACCGCCACTTCAAAGGTGCCCGAATGTCTCCCTCCTACATCCGACTTCCTCCCTCCCTGTGTGCCATTCAGGTGGCACCAGGCAGTTGGAATGAGCCTCAGGTCACCTTACCAAATGTTTCACAGCTGGCAGGAGCAGGTGCACCTATTAAATAAATTACTCAAGCTACATAGAGCCTGGTGCATCATCTTTGTGCTACTCTAGAGAGAGACCTGCCTTCAAAAGCTCTACTGTCCATGAGGAATCCCTGAGCTTTATCAAAGTCTCATCGTCCTGGGATGTTGTACATAAGTGGTGCTTCATAAAAATGGCCCGATGGAGTGAAAATATATACATACGTACCCACACATATAATTGTCATTTTTTTTTTTTACTGGCTGCTTAGCTCTTTATATTCCATACCTGATTCAATGGGTGTATTTTAAATGCAAATTATAACATGAGATGTCACTTTCCTGTATTCAAAAGATTGAGATCTTAAGGTAAAGGTTCTTCTCATCACCATTGGAATTGGAGGGATGATTTGCTAATACCTATTTTAAATATATTTATCCTGAAATTCCACATCTAGGAATATAGTATCCTCTACACTCTACTATAAAGCACCGAAGACCCTCCCCCGCCCAAACCTAAGTGACTTAACTACATAACAGTTTATTACTGCTTGCTTATGCTCCTATGAATTGCCAGGACAGGTCATCCGGTATTGGCTGGTCTCACTCATGCATCTTTGCCTTCTGTGTGTTACATATGCACCTTTGCTAGTCTTCATGGGGCAGCATCATATAATATGGACACGGGCTGGGTAGTGGCCAGGGCACAAAGGAGAGGAAGTTGATGTGTGCAAATACTTTCTCAAGGTTCTGCTCATTTCAGTAATGCCTCAGGTCTCATGCCAAGTTCAGAGTCATGGGAGAGGCTGTATCTAAGGGCATCAGTGCAGAGGTCAGAGAGTTTGGGGCTACAGGTGTGATCTTTCTGCCATCAGCGTAACTTCACCAAAGTTGGAGAACTTTGTATGATACCAGCTACTTGAAACTTGTTGAATCTTGCTTTGTGGTTGAGAATGTGGTGAGATTTTATTTTTTTAAGATTTTATTTATTTATTCATGAGAGACACAGGGAGAGAGAGAGGCAGAGACACAGGCAGAGGGAGTGATAATTGAGAGGATATGTGGAAGAAATCCCTGTATGATGGGGATTAATCTTGCCTATTTCTGTTCTCTATATTACACACACACACACACACATACACACATATATATTTTAGGAAGGAAAGAGAGAATCTTGAGCAGACTCTGTGCTGAGTACAGAGCCTGGTGTAAGCCTCAATCCCACAACCCTGAGATCATGACCTGAGCTGACATCAATAGTCTGACACTTCATTGACTGAGCTATCCAGATACCCCTACACATATTTTTTTGGTAAGAGAACTTCAATGTACTTTCCCCAGATTTATTGAGGTATAATTGATATTAAAAATTATAAGATATTTAAGGTGCACATTGTGGTGATTTGATGATGCACATTGAGATGAAAGGATCCCCACAACTAATTGATTAACACAGTTGTCTGTATTTTGAGGCTTCTTTATCAGAAGCTTAGAGCTATACAATCATATTCAACCATCTATATTCATGACAATTCTTTTGGTCTTAAAGTCTATTTTGTAAGACATTTTAAAGCTAAGCCAGGCTTATTTTGGCTATTCTTTGTGTGGTGTATTTTTTTTCCATATTTTTACATTTGGTGTTTCTGATTTGTATCTCTTGCAAATGGGACGCTGTTGTGATAATTTCATAATCCTATATTAAAATATTTTTGAAAGACTTATTTATTTATGGGAGAGTGAGCAGAGGGAGGCTTAGAAGGGAGGGAGGGAGAACCCCAAGCCGACTCTCAGCTGAGCGTGAAACCTGACTCAAGGCTCAATCCCAGGATCCTGAGTTCATAACCTGAGCCCAAACCAAGAGTCCAATGCCTGACCGAATGAGCCACCCAGGTGCCCCTATCTTATGTTAAAATATTCTAAATAAAGAATTTGGTCTATTGTAGTATTTAGAGCATTTAGACTTACTTTTTCATTTTCAATTTATTTATAATTTTTTGTTATCATTTATACTTACTTTTTCATTTTCAACTCATTTATAATTATTGTTTAACCTTCATCTGCCTCCTCACCCTAAGTGGACTTCTTTTCGACTGATTACTTTCAGCTTATTTGTTTTATCATTTATTTTATTTTATTCCAATATTTTTATTCTACTGGGTTTTTTAAAAAAGTCAAACCCTTATGTTCTTTCAAATGCCATAATTTCATATATAATATATATAAAATATATATAAATAAAATAAGGATTTTCATATAATTAAGATCACTTTTCCCAACAAGAGATTTTGCTATTCACAACATGATTGACAACGACTGTTCAAAATTTTGGTTTGGCCCATTTTATAAACCACAGATGCAGCCACATTACCATTATCACTATTCAGACAGTGTCTACATTTGCTCATGTTTGTCAACCTTTTGTTACTAGGTATCTATTCTTCTTGATTCTAAGAAATACTTTAGAAACCCAGTATTAAGGACAGACTGATTTTTGTTTGCTTTCTTGAAATGCCTCTGTTCTTGAAGTAGAGCTTTATTCAATAACCAATTCTGAGTTGATAATTAATTTCTCTTTGTTCTTAGATGGTATAATTGTCATGTTTTCTAGCTTCTTTTTTTATTGAGAAGTTTTGCTGTTAGTGTAATTATCATTCTCTAATAACTGATCTGTCTTTCTTTCTGGCTGATTATAAGATCATCATTTTGTTTGCTGTATTCTATTTCATGACCGTGTGCCCAGGGTGGGATTTCTTTTCATTTATCCTATTTGGCATTCCTTGTGTTTCTTATACTTGTGGACTCATGTTTTTCAAAGGTCTAAAAAAGTACTAGGAATCAAAATTTGACTTATTTATCCCATTTTAGGAATTCCAACTTTAAATATGACACATTTTCCGTTCTATTGTCTGCTTCTAGGATGCTCACTAGATAAGAACTTCTATTAGACATTCACAGTCTCCCCTCAGTGTCTTTTGATTCTATTGTTTCCACTTCCTCAGATTGTTATTACACATTGTTGAGAACATCAGTAAGTCCATGTTCTGATAGGAATTCTGGCTTCTACCGTGTTCAGTCTGCTCTGAGCCTCCCTCTGCTGGGGCCTCATCATTGGCTTGTTCACCCTATATGCGAATCACCTTCTGTCTGGAAACCCCAAAATAGTAGGAGACTGTGTTTTAAAGATTCAATTGAAGGTAGAGTTCTGTGTGTTTCTATGTGAGCTATGAAATGAAGAGGTGAAGCGACGTACTGGTTGTTGCTACTGGCTAGAATCCAGGGCATCTGTTTTTTTTTTCCCCCAAATAATCTGTTTCTGGATTGATTCCCCAAACCATCAGAAGTGATCCACCAACATGGCCCTAATAGCTATTCCAGGAGCAAGATCTCATTCCACCGTCACCCCCCATGCATGTGGGTCATCTTCGGGAAACCAGAGGACAGACAAGCAAACTCCTACCCAAGGCTGATTAAGAAGTAGCTTACACTCTCACCACCATTTCCACTGGTTGTGAGCACTCAGGATGCTGGGAAAGGACAGGACTGTTACCAGTTACACTGCATTCAATCCTTTCTGTACCTACCTACAATGATTTGGTTTCTCTTTCACATACATAGTGCAGATGGATACACTATTAGCTGTGTTTTTAATTTAGACAAATTTATTCCTGTTTCTCAAAGCTCTATTCATTTATTTTATTTTTATTTTTTTAAAGACTTTATTTATTCATGAGACACACAGAGAAAGGCAGAGACATAGAGGGAGAAGCAGCCTCCCTACAGAAAGCCCGATGTGGAACTCGATCCCAAGACCCCGAGATCACACCTTGAGCCAAAGGCAGATGCTCAACCACTGAACGACCCAGGTGTCCCTATTCATTTATTTTAAAATAAATCTTCCTGGTTGCTTTGGATTTTGCATAGTTTGCTAGGGCTGCTTATAACAGAGTACCATAGACAGTACCATAGACAGGCTTAAGCAATAGAAATTTATTGCCTCAGAGTCCTGGAGGCTAGGAGTCTGAGATCAGGTATAAGCAGACCTGTGCCCTCCAGGAGCTGTGAGGATGAATCTATTCATCCTTTATGAATGAATAAAGCCTCTTTCCGTGGCTTTTAGCAGCTTGTAGGCAATCTTTGGTATTCTTGGCCTTGGAAATTCACCACCCTAGTCTCTGCCTTCATGTTCACATGGCATTATCTTGTCTGTGTGTGTCTGTGTGTCAAATTCTCCCTTTAATAAGGACACAAGTCCTGGTGAATTAGACCACCACTTCAGTATGACCCCATCTTTACTTACTGTATCTGAAACAATCCTGTTTCCAAATAAGGTCACATGCTGAGATATAGGGGGGTTAGAAGCTCAACATAAGAATTTTGGGAGTGACACATTTCAACCCATTACAGATAGTAACTTATCACTTGCTGGTTTTTTATACCATATTTTATACCATATCATTTGTTGGTTTATTTATACCATACCATTTTTTATACCATATTTTATTTTATACCAGATTTTTATACCATTTTTTATACCATATGGTTGGTATATATACCATACCATATATATACTAACATCTCATGACAAATTATTTAGAATATGTATCTGTCATTTACAAATCATTTGGTGGGTAGGGGTCCTTAAATTGCTTTTATTTCTATTGGCACTTTGCTTGTATACTTGGCGATTTTTGTTTCTAAAATTCATGCTTTGTTAAACTATGGGAATTTGAGGTCTTATATGTGGAATACTTTCCTCCAGAGAGGATTTGCATTTGCTTCTGCCTGGAACTGCTTCCTGGAACCTTTGTAGGACCTCATTAATGTCATTCTGGGGTCCGTCTGCAATAATGCCACAGTCGAGTGACTCCAACTCTTCTCTCTTGTTGCAGACTCCAGGCAGAATTTTTCCTTAGTGTGTGTTGGTCCCAGACTCCCAGAGATTGGGCTAGAGTCCCCGATGAATCACTGTTTACTTTCTCTCCAGGGTTTGATCTTTCTTTAAAACTACAAAAATGACTCTTCACATTAGTGTTTTCATTGCTTTCTTTCCCAGGATCCACATTTACCTTCCAATGTTTTACATCCTTGTTTTAGAAGCTAAATTAGGGGCAAGGCACCAATAAAAAGTTTTGAGGGAACTAATCTTCAAATGGTGTATCTCTCTCTTTTTTTTCCTCCAGGAAATCTCTTGGAACTCCAATCCTTGCTATTCAGAGAAGAGGATGTGAGCTGTGCTCTGAGTCCCCTCACACTCAGCTGAGTGAAGCACGCTTCGGTAAGACAGTCTCCTGTTTACTCACTCATCGCTTGATTCAGCAAATATTGATTGAGTCACATGTTGACGCAAATCCTCTTTCAAAGTGAAGCAAATTATATTTATTTGGAAATCATGCTTGACCTTTAAAGCTTATGATTGACCCTTAAATTATGGCACATGATGCTTTCTTATCTAGTTTTTTTTTGTCCTTTTTATTTTACTGAGTTGGAGAGGGTGTGGTTGGAAACAGGATTGTGCTGTGCTTGTGATATGCTGATGGAAAGCTGTCAGCTGCTGAAATCACCCTAGAGAGAAGCTTGTATTGTAATGGGAAAAATATCAGGGAGAGAGAAATAAAGAAGACAACAGCAACCAGTGGGTAATGAGAAAGGTTTGCCGATCCTTTGGAGAAGTATAAACAGAAAATTCAACTGTTTCACAAAATGTATTTGGATGAATTTTGGGGAAAAGATCTGTTTATGTATAAAGTCCACCTATCTTATCCCTTGCTAGATGCAGAACATCCTCTATAATGCCAACGTGTCGAGCTAGTGAAATAATATACAATGTTTACATCACCTTACTTCCTTATTCCCAGGTAAGAACCGACTGGCCCCTAATATAATTCTACAAGTCAAGTCATTGATGTCAGTAGTGTTAAGACCACGGTGCCTGGTTCTGAGGAACGAGGACTCCTATAGTGGTGGTCATGTGGGTTAAAGAAGGCATTAAGTGTCATATTCTCATAGGTGGCTTCCATTAAAATAGAAAAACTTATTAATATAACAACATATCTTATTTGTTACAAAGCCTGCTTTCAATTCAGATAGTATATATAATGTAGAGAAAGAGTAAACAACATAAATATCTAGAGTTTTCTTTCATTAAAAATTCTAAGTCACCACATAATGAAATACCAGTTTCCCCCCCAAACCCCAGTTAATTCTACCCTGAATCCCTTAACTTGGAGGTAGAGTGTTCCAGCCCATGCAACCTTATAAATTAGGGTATAGAGAAATTAGAGCTACTTTACCAGACTGCTTCTTAAGTATCAAGGACAAGTCTCGATCTAGAAAATAAAGCTGTGCATCCCTGGATCAACTGGATAGGAGGGTGCTTCCTCTTCCTGGCAGTAAACTCATTTCTTCCAGTGGAAATGTGTTAGAAGGATTTGTGAGTTGGATACTGAAAGCTCGGATACAAAACAGCTCTGTTTTATTTGACAACCTTCCAAGCCTCTGCCATAAATCTAGTTCCCCCCACTTCTCTTTCCAGCCCGGATAGACCATTATAGTTTCTCTATTCATATAATTTTCATTTGTTAGAACAAGGTACAGCTGTTTCGGGGGAAAATGTTTTGAGAAAGTAGCTTGCCTATAAATCCATTTGCTTCACAATAATTAATTTGAACAAACTCCAAAAATATGCTTTAATAACTTCTCAGATCCCAATTAGGGCCAAATAAATGGCTTTCATTTATGGCAGAACCGATCTGATTAGGTTTCTTGTTTGGTGCACTACAAGCATGCAAAATATCCACCCTGAGGGACGTCAAGCGAAATCCACATCTTCAGATTTATTTAACCACAAATGCATATTTATAAATTGCAACAGACTTTTCTAATTAATTTTGCATCATGCTAATGATTTTTCTTTGTGACAACTGATTATATCAGGAGGGATCACAGCCAGATCTAGAGCCATTTGCAGTCACTGTTAGTTTAGAGAGAAATGAAAGGAAACAACACAGAAAACAATTTTCAGGGACATGGCTCCTGAGAAGTGATTACTGATTTCACCAAATGTCTACCAAAGCAATCCAATCAATAACCTTCATTTAGTAAGACTCATTATATGGCCCATTTTACAGCTAGGTTTACCTGTAACGGGAATGTTTTCTGATGAAGAAACTTCTTATGGTGAAGTCTGTGGAGGTGTGACATTGTAAAGGCTGAAATGGCCTCTGATTTTGAGAAGGAAAAGTTATGAGAAGAGAAAATCAGGCAAATTAAAGGGGCCATACACAGAATGCTGGAGACCTGAGTCTTTGTACCTCTGCTTCTTAATAAGAGGAATTCCAAACTGGCCTACTGGAGGCATTGAAATAAGTCCCAGAAAAAATGGGTTGGGGCTGGCTGGAGAGAATAAAATACACTGAGTGGGAGAAGTGATGTTCTACTCTAGCAAAACAAGAGCAGTGTAGTGAAAGAAAGTTGAGTCAAAATATAATGCTATTAAACTGAGGTCCTACTGGAGATAAGCAGTAGGAATATGACTAGGGAAGGTAGAAACAGCTCACAGTATCTATTAGAGTTGGGTGAAATAGTCATACTTTTGTGTTAGAAAAGGGGCTTTAAGAAACTCATGGAAGGCCTGCAATTTATCCTTTTAATTGAATTTTGAAGGCAAGTAAGTGGTCCTCAAAGCATTTCCGACTGAAAAACTTCCATGCATCTTCAGGTGTCCATAGCTAAGATGATTTAAGAGTCAGGAGCTCATGGAAAGGAAGTTAAATTTCTAGCTCATGAGTCCTCATGGTTGATGGAGGAAGTTCTATTAATAACACTTTTGTTGTTCTGTTGTTCTACAAAAAGTTATAGATCTCCAAATAGAAAAACACCCTGGCTGGTCAGTGAAAATTAAACATTTTAGGCTCAAATTATATTTTCAAAAGCTCTTCTAACCAAATGGGAAGCAGCTGGGAAATGAGAAAGTTCATGACTGTTTCTGGAGAGGGTGTTGCAGAGCAGAATTTGACTGAGATTTTAGATTCAATAAATCAAACTGGAAAATGGATAGAAGTGGGATATATTCCCCAGACCATCTGTTTATCTGGACACAGTCTGATCAAGAGGGCTTTAAGCTGATTCTGAGGGGGAAGCAGAGAGCTGGGAAAGACATACAGATTTTAAGTTGGTTGACTACTCGGGTGCATGCTTTAGTAACCTCCTTAGGTTTGTTGAATAAAACAAGGGGATTCCTTCCATGGCTAAGGGGAATGCTTCATAGTCCCTAAGGGCAGGGCTGCAGGCTGGTCTTGGACAGGGCCTGAAGAAGAGAACCTGAGCATTTTAGGTCTTGAGGAGTCTTTCTTTCAGATCAGCACATCCATGGCTACTGTTTTCCATTAAACATGGTAGGAAGTAGCTGCCAGTCAGTCATCAATTGTCAGATCCACTCCACAGAGCAGCCCAGTTGGGCCCCTTTTGGTCCCCATTTCTGGTTGGCTGGTTTAGGAGTCCATTACTAGGTCATCAGCTGTGGGGTGTGCAGAGGAGGCTGGGCCATTATATGTTTTTCCTGTGGCCTTTTCCACTGCAACTGGGTGGACTAGGGACCTGTGGGAGAGTGAGTGCTTACCGAGGAGGTCAGGACTATTCAACAGGTACAAGGGGTCTTGGCTATATATTGAGCCAACAACACTGGAATGGGTGCTTAGTAAACAGAAAAATGGACAGCCAGACACAGTCATAACTAATACTATTGGAGAGATGAGCAATCTAACACATAAACCTGAGTCTCCTGCAGGGCCCCTGGGTAGCTCATTTGGTTATGTGGCCAACCCTTGATTTTGGCTCAGGTCATGGTCTCAGGTTTGTGAGACTGAGCCCCACATCAGACTCCAAGCTCAATGTGGGATCTTCTTGAGATTCTCATTCCCTCTCTCTGTCCATCCCACTGGTTCTCTCTCTCTCTCTCTCTCTCTAAAATAAGTAAATAAATCTTAAAAACAAAACAACAAGAAACCTTGAGACCGCTGCAGTGGTGAACAGTGGGCTCTGAGCCTTAGCATCTGGGCATTGCTGCCTCTTCAACATTTAACAAAGTCCCCGTTGGGACTCTGAGCTGAAAATATATGGAATGAATACATGAATTATTAGAAAGTGGCGATACCCAGAGATGGCTTTTAAAAGGAAGAACTTTACAAAGGAGGGTAGTTAGCTGATTTGTGGAGAAGTGTTTCAGTGGGGCTGAACATGGGGCCACCATTGGTAACACTCTACCTTGACCGGACATGAAGCAGGCCAGTTGCTCTATTGAAGCACTAGAGGATCACTAAAGCTCAAATCAGCACATAAGTGCACTCCAGGTGAAGAAGTTGGATCTTTAATAGTCAAATTAACAGACCCATCTGGTAACAGGGTTCATGTCCTTCTCTGAGATGCATCCTTATTATTAAATTCCTTCTTTAGCTAAACATATTTCTCCTAAATCCAGTTTTGCTTGGTCAGATCAGTGTATATCACGTCACATCAATTTTGTGCAGTTAGCATTTGATGGTTCCTAGAAGTGCTGTGGGTAAACTGCTTGCTTTATTCATTTAAGTTTCTGTTTACTGCTTTGGATGCTGTTACCTTGGTGAGCATTCATGAGTATTGTGTCTTTAGGAGAATTATAGATTGTAACTAGGGACCATTTGGATTGCAAAGCATACCACCAGATATCAAGGGGGCAGGACTAGGGGAAGGAAAACAGGGACAAGGTAGTTTATGTGAGATTCCCTGAGATTCCATTTTTTCCTCTCACAGTCATTTCTTTTTTTTTTTTTAATTTTTTTTTTAATTTTTATTTATTTATGATAGTCACACAGAGAGAGAGAGAGGCAGAGACATAGGCAGAGGGAGAAGCAGGCTCCATGCACCGGGAGCCTGACGTGGGATTCGATCCCGGGTCTCCAGGATCGCGCCCTGGGCCAAAGGCAGGCGCCAAACCGCTGCGCCACCCAGGGATCCCCTCACAGTCATTTCTTGATACATGGTAGAGATGACATTTCTTTCTTGCAAATGCTTTTAAATTCTAGTTTGCATTTTCAAGTATTCAATAATGTCCTTTTTGCACACCTAGTAGATACCAGCCGCCATCTATTATCATGTGATATTCACCATGGAGGGTTGGGCAGGCTTATAAATACTATCATCTTCTTTTGGCAGATTAGCAAGTGAAGACTCAGAGAGTTAAATCTATGTAAGACCACCAACCTATTATAAGAAAGTGGTGTTTTCTTAGTGACTATCTAGTGTTCTGGACTAATGCTTTAACTGAGTATGAGCCTTCTACCAGGCAAATCCCAGAACCAGTCTCATCTTAGAACTTTCTCTTTGCTGAATGGTTCCATCCCTTTCTTCTTCAGCTCTACCCTGGTTTTCCCCAGAGTTTACTTCTCTGGGGGGCCATGTCCACATGACTTTTCTTCATCCATAAAACAAAACAGAACCAATCAATCAATCAGACAAACAAAAGCCATCGATAATATGGCTATCCATCTCATGAGTTAAAATCCTCTATTTATTGGTGTGAGTTACATGTTTACCAGGGATTATGCAGCATTAGCTGTTATTAGTCCTATTAGAATTATTATCAACTATATATCTTAAAAGTAATGAAACCTGTAAGTCTCATCGTATCAAAAGAGCCATGATCCTTTTTGGAAAATAAACAAAGCAGTTGCTTAAATGTGCATTGTACATTTGGAGTAATTCCTATTCAGGCAAGCTGGTTTTATATTCATGACAAGCATTTTCAATTTTAATATGTTTGCTTACATGAGATGCAGATTGTAATTTAATGGCAGACTGTTTAATTATGCCTTCATTTGTATAAATTGTAATGTTGCTGCTGAATAAATGAAATAAAAATCTCTTTAATTTCCTTCTCAATATTTAATTTAAATCAATGATAAACAGTGCCCGTCTCTTTGAAACAATGTTAATTAATATTCAGAAGACTAAATTTATTTTTGGACGTATGGTATGTGTGGCATGTTGGTTTCATAATTGAACTGGAAATAAGATTGATAGAGTTAAATAACCTCTAAAGAGAGAAAAAAATACTGTACAATTCTATTCAATGCATCTTTGCCAGCAGGAAAATGTACAATATGGGTTTACATTTCAGACTGTTCATATAATTGTCATCCAATATGTAACTTAGAGTTTAGATTTTAAAATATTTTGTAAATATACGACACAATTATACAGATTGTAGAAGCATTATTTTTTTTCTTTCAAGTTAACCTGGCTATTTGCACATCCTATTAAAGAATTAATAAAGTGAGGAGGAGAGTGATGACAATAATTTTGTTTAGACTTCATATTGCAGATGCTACATCCTCTTACTAGATGACTGAAACAAGATGATGGCCTTCAAGGAATTTGTCATTTAATGCAAATGTCCAGAAAAATGGACAGTATTAATACTTATAAAATGATGAGTGCCTTCATGGAGAATAACGTAATACTCATGTTGGGGTGGGGGAGAAATACAGGCACGATCAACATTACCAAAATTAGTATCATCACTCATTACTGATAATCACTGAGTGTTGAGTCTCCACTGTGTGACAATGTACTTTGTGATTTTAGGTTAGCTCTTTTAATCTTTATAATGCTCTTTCATGAAATCTAAGACCGGGATCCCTGGGTGGTGCCTCGGTTTGGCACCTGCCTTTGGCCCAGGGCGTGATCTTGGAGACCCGGGATCGAATCCCATGTCGGGCTCCCGGTGCATGGAGCCTGCTTCTCCCTCTGCCTATGTCTCTGCCCCTCTCTCTCTCTCTCTCTCTCTGTGACTATCATAAATAAAAAATAAAAAAATAAATAAATAAAAAGAAATCTAAGACCAAGAGATGTTTAATAATTCGTCCATGAAGCCAGAACTCATAAGCATAGGAATTGGACCTAGGGTAGTCTTGCCTTAAGGTTCATATGATTACCTTCCCCATTATATGGTACATTTCAAAATATATATGCATGAGGATATTCAGATAGCCAGGACAGGTTAAGCCAATGGGTTTGGAATGGGAAAAGATTTAGGACCCCATCACTGAGGTTCATGCTGGTGTAGGCAACAGGTTAAAATATAATCCAAGGTTATATTTTATATTTTTTTATTTTTTTATATATTTTTTATTTATATATTTATTTATTTTATATATTTTTATTTTTATATTCAGATAGCCAGGAAAGGTTAAGCCAATGGGTTTGGAATGGGCAAAGATTTAGGACCACATCACTGAAGTTCATGCTCGTGTAACCAACAGGTTAAAATATAATCCAAGGGCAGTAACTATCAGCATAGTTTAGAAATTATCTGTGTGTGAAATTTCATTCCATGGGAAACCAAAGAATTAAGATAATTGAGGAAAGAGTCCACTATGAAGTCATAAAATATGAAGACACGAAGGGTCACTAAGACATTGGAAGAATTTTCTTGTTTTTAAGAGTAATCCTCACTGATGCATCAAGAGCAGAGGTATCAGAGACCCACCTAAGGAGGAGGTGGCACATTCCAGTCACTGAGGGAAGTTGAGTCAGCAGGAATGTACTTAGGGAATTGGGTCATGCCCCAGTGGAGGATCCTGGCAAATCCAGTAGGAGACACAGACTGTGCCAGGGTGGGAGGTCGTAGAGGTGTTGGAAGTGAATTCATGCATCATTCTCATGCATGAATCAGGACTGTATCAGCTGAAGAAACCTAAACCTACTGCTTCCTTACTGCTTTTTTTCTCCATCTTGTCTTCTCAGCATCAGAGAATGTGACTGAGCTCAGGTCTGAGAATTTTCCATCCAGACAATCTCAGAGGAAAGGGCGGGCTCTTGTCTGTTACTGAGTGCCCAGCCATGCATCTCTGGTGAATGACTGCAGTGCCAGAGAATGGTATCTCCAGAATGATGGTCCTGCCATGGCACCCTGGGCAGCCCTGCACACAGCCACATAGGCCCATGCAGAGAAGGGCTTGACCTGCAGCTAATCTGAGTCTTGGATGGACACTTTGTGGTCCTTAGGGGATAGGTGGGGATGGGCAACTTAGAAGGGCCTCCTACAAAGCCATCTTCTAAATTCCCAGTCCCCTTGGGAGGCTGTCATGAGACAATTTCTCCTCACCTCCTGGGGTCTCATGGAATATGGAGCTTTTTGCCCCATCGTCTCAAAATAGAGGTTCAAAATATAAAACTTCTCAGCTGCAGCCTGATATTGGCTCTTTAGAAAAATAGTGTATTATTTAATTAGAGCAGCCATAACAAATTGTTAAAAGATGGAAATTTGAGACTGTTGTTATTCATTGGTCTGAAAGGCAGAAGTCTGAAATTAAGGTGTTGGTGTGGTGCCACCCCCTCCAAAGACCCTTAAGGAGCATCCTTCCATGCCTCTTCCAGATTCTGGTGACTTCTGGTGTCCCTTGGCTTGTGGCTACATCACTCCACTGTCTGCCTCTGCTTCTCTGTTCCTCTGTCCTCTCCTCTTCTGATAGGAACCCTGACTGTTGGAATTAGGGCCCAGTTTAAATCCACGATGATTTCATCTCTAGATGACTAACTAATTACATCTGCAAAGACTAGTTTCCGGTAAGCTCGTATTCTCAGATTCCGGTTAGACATGCTTTCGGGGACACTATCCAGTACCATCCTGGATGCCCCCAGCTCATGTTGTGCTCATCTACTCTCTTTTATTGCAATGTTGTCTTTTTGGTGTATGAAGCAAGGATCACAGGGAGCTGGTGCCTTTCATTGACCTTCCTTACCACATTCAGGTGGTAAACTGTCTGAATTGAAAAGTGGTTGGCGTGTTTCACTGGTGAATCTTGTCTTGTGTGTGTGCTTGACAGTCACCCATCTGGGAACTGAAGCTCAAACTCAAAGCCAACCAACCTTCTTATATCTTCCTCCGGCACCCTGCTGGACACAGTTGCCCCTTCCTGCCAGTTCTGTAGCTTCTCCACCTGCTGGATTCCTGACCCCTGCTCTTCCCTTGTCCCCCATCATTTCTTGTCTAGATTACTACTACTGCTTCCTCACTGCTTTTTCTCCCTCTTGTCTTACCCCATCTCACTACACCTGGCACACCACTCCTAGGTTGATCACTCCGAATTTTAAAAATCACCATACTCCTGGGTTTAAACCCTGTAATGAATTTCCATCACCTATAGATTAAGACCAGATCTCTTATGGCCCAATTCATAGAACCCACATGAACCAGCACCTGATGCTACATAAGCTGCCGTGTGGCATGTGGAACACAACCATATGGTAGCATCTCCCCTGCTCATATCATAGATCCTCTTTCTGAGGGTCACTTGATCTACAGAAGCAGTCATTTGCTCAATGCAGGCAGCCACCATAGCCCTTTATTTTCTGGCAGTCATATCCTCTTTCACATTTTTGTATTTCCACAGAGTGCAGACAATTATATCCCTTACAGGATTTTCTGAGGATTAAAAGTGATAAAGTGCTTGGCACACAGAAGGTACTCAATAAATTCCATTTTCTTTCTTGTCATTGTATCTGACCCAGCTATGTATCTTGCCCATAGTTGATATTCATTATGTTTGTGGATCAGTTGTTGAAACAATCAAGACCTCTATATCCTTTTGGAAGCAATCACCATAAATTAGCTTTATAATTCTCAAAATAGCTAAATGTCAACAGCAAGTTTATTCTATTTTTTCCTCCTCTAATTACCCTTTAACTTCCTCCTATTTTGAGAGCACCCTTCCTCCATTTTTTCTTCTTGGAATACTAGATAGCTTGCTGAATTTCCCAAAGCTGCCCCCTTGTTCTCCTGTTCTATCCCCATCCTTGAAATCTTATAGGTTGTCAGATACCACTTTGTACCTAGAGCAGGAGTCCCCTCCCTTAAGCACAATGTTGCATCCCTCTGAACACACCATGGTTTCATTTTATAAGTATTGGTGCAGAGGCCAGGGGGCCAGGCCCTGGGTTGAGTGCTCTACATAAACAGATGAGTCATAGGGTTTTCCAAGCCTATATGGTTTGGCTCCAACCTCACTCTTTTCTCCTGACATTTACTCCTTCATGAATGCCTTTGTGAATGACCTTAATAATTCTGGATTCTTTCCTTTTCTCCTTTAAGAATTTACTCTGGGGCACATGGGTGGTACAATCATTTAAGCATCCAATTCTTGGTTTCAGCTCAGGTCATGATCTCAAGTTTCTGGGATCTAGTCCTGTGTCGGGCTCCGTGCTCAGAATGGAGTCTGCCTAATATACCCTTCTCCCTCTGCACCTCCCTGACAACATGCATGTAGTCTCTCTTTCTCTCTCTTAAATAAATAAATAAAATCTTTCAAAAAATGAGTTAATCCTATAAAATTCAATTTTAATTGCCAGTTTTGTCTGATAGCACCCCAGTGGAATAAACCATACCCACTGACCCATGTCCCCACTGCACGTGTTGGACATGCCTGTTTTATAGAACACCCACCAAACTGTAGTCATGCTCACTGTGTATTCACATGCCTAGTGGCCTGTGAGATCCTAATGACACATATTCCACTTTCAGGGATGATCTGTGGTTTTCTTCTGTCATCAGAGCAGCTCACAGAGTGTAACCTTAGACTTTGAGGAACACTTCATTCATCTCTCTGCTGGCCTGACAATGGAAATGAACAGGATTTGCCAAAGGAGCTGCAAGAGCCTCTGGAACTTCTCACATGAGAGATATCTGCCCCCAAAGGGGAACATCCGTCTGCTTTGGAGTACATCACTCAGTCCTTAGACTTGTAATAAAAATGCTGTGATCTGTTCTGGAGGCATGGTGTGATGTCAGTGTCAGGAAGAGGGAACTTGACTTTTCTGGCATTTGGGCTCTCAGGAAGGAGGAAGGACAGCACCCCTCATGCAGGCTTTCACAAGGCACACTGGGAAATTTCTGTAGGATTTTAGCTGGTATGACATTGATGTTTATTTCTGTATGTCCTGCCCTGGGTGAATCTATTAAAATTATGTGAGAACTATAACCAGATTCTGATCTGCTTGGGTTGGCAAGAATGGCAGCCATCTCTGGGTAATTTCTGTGCTGACATTCATGGCCAGGAAATTACTGATGGTACAGTTTAAGGAGTATGTTTTCATTTCAAACACGGCCCCTTCCAAAAATTGGGAGAACAGAGAAGAGAGTTCAAATCCTAGAGAAAGGGACAGGAAAGACCCCAGTAGGTGAGGGCTGCCTGGCTTCAGTGCTAACCAGAAGTGCACATCAAGACCTGGGTCTGATGGTAAGGGCAAGGCTGTTTCTCTGAGAGCCAAAGGCTCCCAGGGCTACCCATCATCAGTCGGCATATGAGGCTCAGGACAGAAGAAGCCCATGCCCCAGATTCTGACAAGAACAGAGTTTCTAATACACAGCTGCTGGTTGAGACCTCCTCTCTCCATGTTGTGTTTTGTTATAGAAGGACTTTAGAATCAAATTCCTGCTCATCCTCTGTGCCTTCTGGGAGGAGTGACTTTCTGGATTGTTGTGCTCCAGCAAATAGGCTCAGCTGCTTCCTTTCTCCTCCACTAAGTTCTCTCCTTGCAGAAGCACATGTTCTCCAAAGCTCTGCACCGTGAGTTGTTTGGTTGCAGAACCCACAGGGAGGTTTAGGGTTCCCAGAGCTTTGAGAAGAGGACAGGTAAATTCAGTTCTGGGAGGCACTACTTACATGTTCTTTTGGCTGTAGTCATAGCCACAACCTCTGATAATGTTTTAATAGTGATAAAGGTGATGTTTGAACCCTTCCTGTGTGGCTTTGTCATCTTTCAGTTGGTTCTGAGAAATGAGAGCATTACTTCATAGGTTACTAAAATCATATACCTTACACATTTCACACAATGAAGTTACCAATGCCAACAGTACTCTTACTTCAATTGATTGATTGACTGATTGATTTTAATATTCTGCTCCCTAAGAAACAAGGTTGTCTCAGAGCAAATAGTGCTTGGGAGTTAGAAAGTCTTGAGATAAAGTATCAGCTTGTCATTAACTGAATAACAATAAGAAAGTGACAGTTTATCTGATCCTCACTTTCATAAAATGTTAATGGGGGCAATGACGACCTTACAGATGGTCATGAGGGTTGATGCAGAATTTGGAACCTAGCACAGAGCCTGGCAGATGGTAGACACACAGAGAATGTGAACTTCCTTTCCTCTCATTTTTCCTTTTACTCCTTGACATAGCCATGCCCGAAACAAATATGGGTGCTCAGTAACATAAACCCTAGCACTGACTCCAATGTGATTCTAAAGAAGGGGTTGGCCACCTTTTTTTTTTTTTTTTTTTTTTTAAGGCCATACAGTAATAATTAGGCTCTGTGGCTCACTCATCCCCATCACAATTACTCAACTTTGCTGCTTGGTACACAAGCAGCTATGGACAATATATAAATGAATGTATATGGTTGTGTTCTAATAAAACTTTATTTATAAAAACAGGTGGTAGGCCACAGTTTGCTGACTCCTATTCTAAAGGGGTTGAAATGTTGTTGACTGTTGAAATGTTGTTGACTATTAATTCAAAACCCATGTCTGCCATGGTTCTTGATGTTGTCATTACAGAGGAGAGGGCTAAAAATCAAGAAAGTATCAAGGACATAAGTGTCTAAATAAAATTGACACCTCCTTCACTGCGGTGTCCATAAAGAAAAATTTTCTCCACTTTCTCTATAGTATCTTTGCTTCTTCCCACCATAGCACTTACACTTGGGTGTGATTATGTTTACTTTCTTTTCTTCTCTGATGGAGCTCTTTATAGGCAAGTATTGTTGATTAATTTTATAACTCTAGAGTACTCAGTGCCTGGAATTTGGCAAACATGCTGTAAATGCTCTTGAGGGAAATAACATAATGAAAGTTTGGGGGCACACTTTTCATTGTTGGAAGATTGGCTTTTCCATTCAATTACCATGAGTGTATGTGATTCCCAGCCAACATCAGTTACTGCAGAATGTGTTGTAATTCCTGGCATCTTTTCTCTGTTCATGGCTAGCATTATATACTTTCTCCCCACCCTCTTTTTTACAAGATTCTAAAATTCTGATTTCTAAACAGACCTACAGTTCTAGACATCATTCTCTCATGGTTGTCTTTCCAGAGTCATATTCTTTGAAAACACATTGACATGATGAAGCTCTTAGGAACTTAACACCATGTGGCTGTTATTTTTGTCATGATTGCTGGCCCCTGGAGAACTCAAGCTAATTTGTGACTTACTCATCCTTGTGTTCCCAGATTCTACCATGGGGTCTGGAAGACAGCAAGCTCTGGGTGAGGGTTTATTGCAATGGGCTTGAGGTAAATGTGGATGAATGCAGTCCTGGACCTTGACTTCCAGGAGATTATAGTTTAGTAGGCATGATAAGTTGTGGCCATAAATCTCTGTGATGCTTGGTAAAAAGAAGTGCTGTAGGAAAATGTAGCTAAGTTCCCCAACTGACAAGACAAGGTTGTAGACTGTCACTCTGATGAGAAAGCACAGGAAGGACACGTGGAACTGGAGACATGGGTTGTGACTTAATGGCTAGGATTCAGATTGATGAAGCTTGTGTGTGTTCCAAGCAGCAGAAACACAAACAACAGAATCATTGGAAGAACAGAGAGACTTGGGACATGAGCTGTCAGTATCACTTATTGAGAGCCTTTGACATGCCAGGGATTTTAAGTTCATTGTCTCATTTAATATCCACAGTAAATTCCCACAATTTGAGTATTATCAACTCGGTTTTACAGGTGATAAAGCCAAAGATCAAAAGAGATTTGATGACTTGCCCAAGGTCACACAGCACACTAGGATCTGTCTGACCCCCAAGATTCAAGAAATAAGGACACCAGCTGGAAGAACCAGACTTCTCAGGTAAGAGGTAGACTTATTTTGGGAATTTCCTTCTGGGTTTTTAATATCTACTGACTTAGTCTGTGATTCTAAGTTCCGGGGTCAGCTCTTGCTTGAACTACAGGCTTGGGACAGAGGAATATTCTCTACATGATTCCAGCTCCTTTTTCTTCCCAGCAAACTTGGAGCCCCCAGTACAAGGCCATGGCCCAGGACCAAGGTGTACACGCAGAAACCTAGCATAGTTTGTGAATCCCTTCCTTTGTTCTCACCAAACTCAGCTATTGTCCAAGACACCTGCTCCAGGAAGCCCTTTTTAATCTTTCCAAACTAATGTGTTTACCTCTACTGAAACCATTTGGCACCATTTTTAATCCTGGTGTACTTTTTTATTTGGTTCCCACAGGAATCCCTGTAGCACACTTGTGCAAATCTTGACTATCTGCCAGAGCAACCAGCCTCCTGACTCCCTGAAATGCAAGTCTATTTCTCTAGACTAGGCCCTGAATTCTCCTCACTGCCATCCTTTTTCTGCTTTATACTTCTTCTCCCAGTGGCTTAGACCATCAGACTTAACTTCCAAAGCCTCTTCTGGAGAACTATTTTACACAGATCACTCCTCAGAGGCAGTGTGTGTTTCTCTTAGAAGGAACCACATTGTTGATTCCCACACCTAGCCATTGTCTTTGCGCAGGGAAAGCTTTGTTCCTCTGAATGAAGCTGAATAATTTGTTTTAAATTTGTACCTTATCCACATCCAAAACATTAGAGATAACCTAAACTCAAAAAGACATAGAAGACCCTTACAACAGGAATATAAAATCTAAAGCAAAATCAAGAGACTGGAAATAAACAAACCAAGTCCCCTGGTTACGTAGTTTTATAAAATTTCTATCTTTCAAAGCTTTAAATTTAATTCTGAATTTGCTAAAAGCCAAGGCAGAAAAGAGAAAATAGCATTTCCTGTAACTCACACTACTGGGGGTTATTGTGTTCCTGGCTTTGCTTCCCTTTCCTTATATTCCCCACCAGCATTTGATCATCGTGTTATGATAGTGACCATCACATACCTATTTCTTCCATGTGGCCCCCTTGGGGCCAGGCTATATCTATCCTTACTAGTTCATTTGAGCGTTACAGACATGGTTTTGGCAATCTCCAAGCCAATCTTGATTCTTTTGCATTGCATGTGAGTGAAGTCAAGCAAAACCAGCCACATTCTAAAAAAAAAAAAAAAAAAAAAAAAAGATCCTTGGACATTTGATTAATAACCTCAAAACCAGTTTTAACTCCACAGAAGTAATTTCTTTTTTTTTTTTTAATTTTTTTTTAAACTTTTATTTATTTATGATAGGCACACAGTGAGAGAGAGAGAGAGGCAAAGACACAGGCAGAGGGAGAAGCAGGCTCCATGCACCGGGAGCCCGACGTGGGATTCGATCCCGGGTCTCCAGGACCGCGCCCTGGGCCAAAGGCAGGCGCCAAACTGCTGCGCCACCCAGGGATCCCCACAGAAGTAATTTCTATAGTTATCCCACTCTGGCTTTTGGGTTGTAAATAACAAAAATCAATTTAGCTAACTTAAACAGCCAAGAAATTTCTGAAAGTATATCACAGAGAAGCAATAGCAAGGCTGGAGACTAAGGTATGGACAATGGACTGAAACGTTAAGTGTGGAGGAAACTGAGAACATACCCAAGGGATAGGTTCAGACTCTCTCATTAGACAATCAGTCACTGGACTTTGCCATTCTGCTTGAGTAATCTCCTATCTCTGTCCCGTTTGTCTAATTTTTCCCAAATTAAATGTGGAGACTAAGGCCATTGACAGAAGCTTAGTCAATCTACCTGAGCTTTAGCTTCCTCCTGCTACCCGCTGGAACCCAAGCCCCTAAACAGAAAGGAGTTTCCTTGCTGGGTAAAAAATATCCAGCAGGTGATGTTATTAGCCCTAGTTCTACTTGGTGTATTCACACCCCCTTTGCTTCCAGTCCAAACTTAGAAGATGCAGCATGCCTCTCAACATATTTAAATGGATTGGTACACCCTCTCACTTACTTCAGACGTATGAAGGATTGACAGTGTCAGGGAAATTAGGCTTATTTTTCATGGCCACAGGTGATTGAACTAAAAATAAGGTATATAAATTATTGGGGAACTTTTCTCAATGAAACACATCACTGTCAAATAGCAAGAGTTGTTCAATGATAAAATGCAAGCCTGGCATTAAATCAGTCAAGTTGAAGCCCCATGATGACTCAGCAAGGAACTTCTAGAGCTTCACAGTCCAACGTGGGAGCTGAGACTTAAATTTGAATTAACCCAAATTGCAAAGTCTTATTCCTCAGTCGCACCAGCCACATTTCAATGATTCAGTAGCCACATATGGTTATATACACTGTATTTGACAGCACAGAGTGAGAACAGTCCCATCATCACAAGAAATTCTGTTGGACAGGACTGTTATAGAGGGTTTCAAAGCATCAATCATGGTTAGACCAGCTGGAATTAAAGCCTTTCAGTCCTGACAGTGTCAGTGAAATTATATACCTCAGGTTAGATATTATTGGCACTTTTCATGTTCAAGAGAGAGCAAAGAAACAGACCAAGCCTCCACACAGGAGATGACAATGAGATTGCAGCCCAAAATATACTAAAGGGACAGATAGCAAATATTCTAGACTTTGCTATCCATGTGATCTGTGTTGTAACTACTCAGCTCTGCTGTGGTAATGCAGAAGTGGTCATAGGCAACATAAAAATAAATGAATGGTACTGTGTTCTGATACGACTTTGTGTATACTGAAATTTGAATTTCAGATAATTTTCATATGGCACAATGTAGTTCCTTTTGATATGTTTTCAATCATAAATGTGATAAACTTAGTTTTCCAGATCCTTCTCTAAAGGATCTCTCAGATTTGGAATGGCTTACCAATCCTTTCCAATTCCTGCAATTACCAGAACATCCAGCCTAAAGCAGTGGCTTCTTGCAGCAATGTTAGTATTGCTGTGATGACTGTCCAGTATCCTGCTCCAGTGTTCCATCCTTGACTGGCCTGAAGACCAACATCATAAAATACTCCTGAGGACAGAGTAAGGAATTAAGCTGACCCACTTATGAAATGTGCTTCATGGCTTACTATGCAATTCTGAATAATTTAGTGACTCATTTTATACTTCTGTTTTGTTGCTGTTGTTATCGATATTTTTAATTATAAAATATGGCAATTTCACATGCTCCCCCTGGGGTTATTTTGAGGATTACATGAGATAAGGTGGGTAAGCCCTTTGGAAAGTATCCACCAATTCAATATTGTAAGTGGAAGCCATTGTTATTCACACTCAGACAGTACTAGAATTGGATGGAAAAATGGTTGAATTGACCTCAAAGTTTGCAAATGTAATAATGTAAGATTGGGAGAGGCTGGTCAGAAAAACGTAAATTCTATCAAAGTCAAGTTAGAATTGTATTCATAACGCAAGGATCCCTTCCCAAAAGGAACAATTTTGAGGGTTATGCCAACTGCTAAATGTCATAGAACACCAGGAAAGCTGACTCATAAGGGAAGGGGAATTATGTATTTGATTGGAACTGCATTTCCTCCAATTTGCAGGAAACTAATCATAGTTTCCTGCAAATGAGGCTTTAATTGGACCCACTTTAAACTGATGAGCAGATCATGGAAATGTATCTCATGTCTCACAGGTGGATGTGGTCACACTTGGGTAAAGAGTGGAGGTTCGTTTATAGCCCAGCTGTACCCTTCAGGCATCTTCCTTACTGAATACAGTTGCAGAGCAGAGGTTTGGAGGAAAGGGTGTTGGATGTTTTCTAATTTAAGGGCATAACCCCCTCGAACCATCCAAATCACAAAAAGCATATCATTAGTTGTTCTTCATTTATTCATCCCTGTAACGATAATATGGGCTAAAAGTATTGGTTCCTGCTTTCCACAAACTTATTTTCTCTTAAGCACGCAGATAATAACAAGACCAAGTCACACTATAGAATTCATCAGAATGACATAACGTGAAATTTACAAGAAACATGTAATTCTGAAGAAAACTGTTCAGTTCAACAAAACTTAATGAGCCTAAATGCCAGGCATTGTGATATGCAGTTGACCCTTGAACAATATGGGGTCCACTTACATATGGATTTTCCCAATAATGACAGTATACTGATGTAGATGTATTTTCTCTTCCTTATTATTTTCCTCAGGACATTTTCTTTCCTCTAGCTGACTTTATTGTAAGACTACGGTATATAGTACATATGACGTACAAAATATGTATAATTGACTTTTATTTTATTTATTTTAATTTCAAAAGAGGGCTATTAATAGCTAAATTTTTCAGTTACAGATTTGTGACTGCATGGGGAGATGGCACCCCTAATGCCAGAGTCATTCAAGAGTAAACTCTATATATGTGATCTTGAGAACAAATAAGATAACCCCATCCTTAAGAAGTTCATAGTCTAGTATAAAGGAATTATATGAACAAAATATCTTTTTGCTAGGAAACACACTTTGTTTTGATTGTTTAGATATGATTAACATACAGCATTGTATTAATTTCCTGTGTACACTATAATGATTCAACAGTTCTCTACATGACTCAGTGCTCGTCAAGACAAGCGTCCTCTTAATCCCCACCATCTATTTCACTCATCCTCCCACCCACCTCCCCTCTGGTAATGACCAGTTCTCTGTAAGTTAAGAGTCAGTTGTTTTTCTTTTTTCTTTTTTGTTTTTCTTTTGAACAAACTGATTTTTGAAAGTAGAGAGAGCATGGTACCAAGTACAAAGCTTCAGTAGTATCCAAGAAATGTCTGGCCACTTGGAACCATGTACTGGTTGTTTCCTGATTAAGGACATTCAGGACATGGGTGACTGTAGGGTGCCATCCTGTCCCAGCTACAGAGGTCAAGCCATGGGTCCTGGACCAGTTCCACTTCCATCTACCAGCAAGGAGGGGCTTTATCTTATTTTGGAGAAAAGAAGGAAAGAGGAGCAGGAAGAGGAAGAAAGGAGGCAGGCAAAGAAAGAGGCTCAGTAGGCAAGGAGTAGAGGAGAGCGTTGTAAGGACAGGAAGAAAGAAAGAAGAGAAGGAGGATTCTCTCCTAAGTCAGAGATGGAAGGGACATTAGCAATCACTCAGTCCACGACTGGCAGATTTTTTTCTGGAAAGGGCCAGAGAGTAACTATTTTTAATTTTGAAGGCCCCCTGGTCTCGAAAGCAGCCACACAATGCTGCTGTTGTAATGGACATTATCTAAATAAATGGGTATTAACTGCATCCCAATTAAATTTTATTTACAGGGATCCCTGGGTGGCTCTGCAGGTTTAAGCGCCTGCCTTTGGGCCGGGGCATGATCCTGGAGACCTGGGATCGAGGCTCCCTGCATGGAGCCTGCTTCTCCCTCTGCCTGTGTCTCTGCCTCTCTCTTTCTATATATATATCTGTGTGTGTGTTTGTGTGTGTGTGTCTCATGAATAAATAAATAAAATCTTAAAAAAAATTTATTTACAAAAGCAGGCAGCCGGTGTGCAGGCTGTACTTTGCTGACCCCTGACTTGTAACTCACTTATCAGCCACACAACTGAACATCTTGGCACCTAGTCAGCCAGGATTTTGGTGATTTCATGTGCATCATCTCATTCAATCCCCCCAATCAGCCCTGTGAGGGAGGCCCTATTTTTCTCATTTTACCAGTGAATAAATTGAGATTCAGACACGTGCTTGAACACGCTCTGTCTGTGAAGGTACCGGGGTTTTAGGGATGTGGTTTTCTATTTCCGACTCCAATAATGTTTCTCAGTTCTGGAATACATAACAGGTGCTCAGTTCTGCATGTAGGGAATATGAGTCTTGGGGAAGGTAAATGACTTACTCAGGAGCTGTCAGCAAATTGTGCTGGATGGAGATTAAAACACACATGTCCCAAAACCTACCCCCATCCTCTGTTCTGGCTTATTGAATTTGGCTGCTCCTAGTATTATTTCAAATGTGAAGTTCTAATTCAATTTTTTTCTAACTAAGAAAAACATATTTTCTATGAGCTGTTGAAATAAAATGATTGCCTTGAATATTGTGAGAAGCTGGCTGAATGCCAGCGAGAACAATGTAATTCTAATTTGGTGGGTTTTCATCTCGCATAGATCACAGGGGGCGGGAGGGGGGAGAGAGAGAGATGCTATATTTTTCTTTTCTTTTCAAGCATGAATGACATATTTGCAACCTGAGATGAAGGTTTTATCAATTTGAAGTGAGTCTATCTTCAAATAAACCTAATTTTCAGTAGCATCCAGCAGGCACAATCCATTCGTTGTGACCATTAAAACAAATGCCAAGGAACAGTGAGCTTCACAGCTCAGGGATACAGGGAACCCTCGTTATGATCAGAAGGGGGTGCTCTACCCAGCAGCTGATCTCCTTCCTCCGTTTTGGGAGGATCTGGAAATAGGACAAGGGGATCAGAGAGTAAACAAGGATGTGACTAGGAGTCTCGGGTCACACTGAGAAATAGACGTGGCCTTCAAAGCAGCCTTGTTTTCTCCCCCATTCCATCCCATCCTGATCCTCTTCATCCCTTCAGTTAAGTTCAGCCTTGTTCTGGGGTTGACATGGTGGGGAGAAAGAAAGAACACAGTGAAGAAAACATCTGCTTTGATGTCAGACCTGGATCTATCCCCAAGTTTGCCACCTATAAGGTGTACAACTCTAAGGCCGTTACTTGAACGTGAATGTTCTCATCTGTGAAGTGGGAGAAATGATCCTTGAAGTCCTGAAGTAGAATTCAGAGCAGGTGATGGACATATAACATGGCCAACTGACTGCCAGTGTTAGGACATGTTACTCCACCCTTCCCATCACTCTCGAAGAAATACACTATGGGTAAGACACCATCACAGATCTAAATAATGAAAAAAAAAAAAAGGCTAGATTAGTGTTCAATCCAAGGAAGGCTGTGGGAGCAGCTCTCACACAGAAAATAGCACCCTAACTGGGAAAAGCAAGGCAGGCACAGGACCCGGATAGTTAAGGAAAATGCAGGCAACATTTGAGGAGGCAGAAAATTCCATGGCAGGATTGCAGCAGCATAAGAGAGATTTGCCCTTTAAAATCCATCTGGTGACATGAGAGACTCCTAACTCTGGGAAACGAACTAGGGGTGGTAGAAAGGGAAGTGGGCGGGGGGTGGGGGTGACTGGGTGATGGGCACTGAGGGGGGCACTCGATAGGATGAGCACTGGATGTTATTCTGTATGTTGGCAAATTGAACACCAATAAAAAATAAATTTATTAAATAAGTAAATAAATAAATAAATAAATAAATAAATAAATTTAAAAAATAAAATGAAATCCTTCTGGTGTATATGAATTGCATAGCTATGCACTGGTCTGGGTGCTAATGGTGAGCAAAATAGACAAGGCTCCTCCTTCATGGAGTCAAAATCTTGTCAGGGTAATAGAAACAGGTGAACGAATAAAGCACAAAAACGAATGAATGAATTTCAGTTAGCAATAAATGGCAACAGACAATGGATAGCGTGGCTATGAGTGAAATTGCAATGGGCTGCTTATTTAGATCGAGGAAACAGGGGGTTCTTATGGGAAGGAACATTTTGAGCTGAGACCCATATGGTACCAAGGAAGCACATGGGGAACTGGGGGTGGAGTGCTTCTAGAAGGTAAAGTGTAAAGGCATTAAGGCTCAGAGAGGCTGTGAGTGATGGAAGAACAGAAAGACACTCCATGTGCTTGGGAGGCTGGGGAATGCGACCTGAGTCAGAGTCATGGGGAAGAGTTGGGTCTCACGGGTCTCTAACTTTTTTATGGATTTTAATTTTAATTTTTTAAAGATTTTATTTAGGGTCACAGCAAGAGGTATGGGTTTCATTGTTAGCATAATGGAGACTTGGAAGGAGGCAAGTGGTATGATCTATGATCTAGAGCAAATAGATTCTAGAAGGGAAGAAGTGATGACAGGGCAGTAAGTCATCAAGGCCAATGAGTCATCCAGTTGCAGGTGATGGTGGCTTGGACTAGGGAGTTGGTAGTGACCATGGAGAGACATGGAATATATTTTTAAACAGAGCTCCTGTTGGTTGGGTTAGGGGTAGAAAAGAGGAATTGAAGATTGCATTAAAAAGGGTGACAAAGGTGAGGGGTCCCAGGATGGATGCTGCCTGAGGATATATAATAATTGAGATGATCACAAATTTACTGACACTACATGACTTTTCACTGCATTCCCCAGCATCTTTATGATACATAAAACATTCCCATACTCATTTTTATTAACTTATTTTATTTAAATTCAATTAATTAGCATATGGTATATTATTAGTTTCAGAGGTAGAGTTTAGTGATTCATCAGTTGCATATAACACCTAGTGCTCATTCCATCAGGCGCCCTACTTAAGGCCCATCATCCAGTTACCCATCCCCACTCCCACACCTCCCCTCTAGCAAACTTCAGTTTGTTTCCCTAGAGTTAAGAGTCTCTCCTTTGCTTACATAAGTCTGTCAACCACCTGTGGGTAAAGATTATGTGCACCCATTTTAGGGATAAGGAAACTGAGTCCCAAGGAGGACAAATAGCCTTGCCTAAGGTCATTCTTAGTAAGTGGAAGAGCTCAGGGCTTAAGGCAAGTCTCCTTATGTTGTGTCTGCTGCACATCTCATCACAACACAGTGTTGATTAATTTACTAGAAACTTAGAAACCGAAGTCCATTCCCTACAGTGTATCCATTCCAAAAATAGAGTAGGATAATGCAAAGAACCAGGACTTCAAGTTAGTGAGACTTGCGTTCAAAGCCTCGATCTATCAAATACTGATCCTGTAATCTTAAGCAAAATTTTAGTTTCTGCCTCAATTTCATGTGTAAAGTAGAGTTTATGTACTCAAATCAGAAGATGACTGTGATTCAGTGGCTTATATAAACTACCTAGTGTAGTATCTGATACTTATATCGCTTCCCCTTCATTTTCTAGGAACCAATAAAACAAGAAGATTTGTAGCTCAATAGTATTATGCCTTTATATGGCTGATGTCAGCACAGTTAAACTTCTTACCTCTATTAGTATGACTAATGACCCACTATAACAGCAATAATGATCATGTTAATGATAATGCTGATAAAAATCATAATAAAAAGATGTAATCAAAGAAGGCATATTTCCCTACGGAATTACAAATATTTCTATTGGCTATGATTCAACATTTCTTTGCAAGTCAATCTATGGAAAATACTATAATAGTAGTAGCTAATAGTAATTAGGAATGTTTATGTGCCTGGTATTGTGTTCAATTCAGCATATATTCATTTCTCCTTTACCACAAAACCCTGTGTATTAGGTTCTGTTATTTTTCTCATCTTACAGATGATGGAATGGAGACACAGAGAAGGTGGATAGCTAGTCCAAAGTAACAGATATGTTAGTTGTCAAGAGTCAATGTGTGACACGTCTAGTAGCAGACTCCGTTCTCGGGCTTCCACTGTGTTTGTGACAAGAAGGGGATTAGCCCTTGTTTGGTGTCCATGCAGTGTCGTGCCACCACTTGCATTTCTCATGTTCCCAAATAGCTACTCTTTTGGGTTCCTGGACCCAATTCCTCTGTGTGTATGTGTATGTGTATGTGTATGTGTATAGACTTCCCATACCAACAAGCAATTCCCAGACACTAGCAGGGTGTCCAAGAATTCAGCTCAGTTCTGACACTATCTATCTGGAAATACCATCAGGTCCCACAAGTTAAGGATTCAGTCCTGTAAGGCTACCCTCCAGCCCCTGCCAGCACACACACACTTCAGATGCTAGTTCCAAGTACAGATTGTTAATTGTGCTTCTGAGCAACTGGGTATAAGCCCCAGAGGTCTCCATGACCCTGTCCAAGGATTTGATGAATTTGCTGAGTTGCTTGAAGAACTTGGAGAAACCTTTTAATGACTAGATCATGAGTTTACTGTAAAAGGATGTAACTCAGGAATAGCCAGATGGGAGAGACTCAAAGAGCAAGGTGTGGGGAAAGGACTTGGAGCTTCCAAGCCCTCTCCAGTGATCCTCTCCCAGCACCTCCAGGATTTCACCAGCCTGGAAGCTCTCACAACCTTGCCCTTTTGGGATTTCACTCTCTGGGTATGGTTATTAAATCATTGACCATTAGGGATTGATTCCACCTCTAGCTCCTTTCCACTCCCTGAGGTCAAGGGGGGGTTGGGGCTGAAAGTTCCAAACTTCTATTCATGTGGTTGGTTCTCCTGGTAACCAGCCCCAACCTTTCAAGAGAATCCAAAAGCCACCTCATTAACATAACAAAAGACACCTTTATCTCTTACACCTTTCAATGGTTTTAGGGCACTGCATGTATTTCTTATTATAAATCAAATATCCAAGTTTTCTTTCCCTAATAGCTTCTTTTTGACAGAGTGATAATAACAGTACTGAACATTTTGTGATGATCTTGTTTAATCTTTGAAATTATCCTCTAAGTAATCTTATTACTGTTTCGATAGCTTAAAACAGTGTACCAGCAAATAAGGAAACGAGGCCCCCGAAAATTAGAGAACTTCCCAAAGGCCACAAGTCTTGAAGGCTCACAGCTGAAGTTCTGGGAACCTACCTGAGCCTGGCTTTCTTACCAGTAAGCTAGTCTGTGGTTCTTACAGTACAAATGGTCTTAGAATACATGTCCTCAATGTGTAGATAGTAATAGTGTTAATATTTTTTATGGATTTTAATTTTAATTTTTTAAAGATTTTATTTATTTATTCATGAGAGACACAGAGAGGGGGGGGGGGTGGTGCAGAGACACAGGCAGAAGGAGAAGCAGGCTCCAGGCAGGGAGCCCAATGTGGGATATGGTCCCAGGACTCCAGGATCACGCCCTGGACTCAAAGCAGGCGCTAAACCACTGAGCCACCCAGGGATCCCCTAATTTTAATTTTTAAATTAAAGAAACTACTGTCAATGACCTGCCTGTTTTCTCTAAAGCTGAAAGAGTGCAGAGTTCATGGGCTTCAGAGTTAGAGAGATCTGTGTAGGAAAGCTCATTCCATTTTTTAGGTATATGACTGTAGGCAAGATCCTTAGATATTTAGACTCAGTTTTTAATCTGTAAAACAAAGTTAGTAGTGTCTGCTTGGGGGACTTTAAAGGACGAAATAAGCTAACTTATGTAAAGCTCTCAGCCAGAGGTCAGAGACAAGTCTATGTTTGTGCAGAGAGGATTGAAGCAACCCAGGCTAGAAGATTCACTAGGCTCTTACCCAGGGGATCTCAAGCTAAATATTGGTTTGGGGGGCTATTTGTTACGCAACGAAAGCTCACCGACCAAGCAGAATGCTACATGTTGACATGGAGAACAGCGTGCCTATTGCAGCCTCCAGGGGTGCCTTCAAGGACCAGAAATTCTCCAAGGAGAAGCTATAGGTGGAAGGGTATTTAAACAGAGAGTTCCATGACCACGTTTTCTCTTTTTGGTAAGATCACTCCTTTGCCCGTATGAATACCAGACTGCAAGGAGGCAAGGAGAACAGCCCCAGCAGAGGTCCAGGTGAGCAGGAAAACTTAAGGTAGTTCAGTGCAGTGAGGAAAGGAAAAGCATGCATCTGGGATGCTGGGGATGCAGAATGATCTCTCCTGGGAAATGTCTCCTGTTTTTTTTTTTTTTTTTTTTTTCTCCACTTCAAGTTCAAACTGTTTCCTCTACTATTTCTAGAGCATTTTATTCTCTTAGAGCAGGAACTCTTGGTACCTCTATGCAAGCCCATCCCCCTGCCCCCATGGGGAGACCAAGGGCTGCACCTCCACTCAGATCCTGCTACCCCTCACTCAGCTGTTCTGCTCAGGGGCTTCATAAACTTCATACAAATAAGTCAAAATGACTTTAAAGTGAGTTACACTGTCCTCAGTTAATTTTTTCATCTTTTGTCTCTCCTAGAAAATAAAGCATCTTCCAGCATCACCTCAGAGTTTGGGTGCTCCCCACATGTTCTTTGATTTTGGTGCTTCAATGTCTCACAGTTTTGGGGGATAGGTGCCCTGCAGCTGTTTCTTTCTCTTTTTTTCTTCTCATCTTCAAATTTAAGTGTCAGCGTCTGTGCTGTTTGAAGTCATGCAGCTCAGCATCTGAGGGCAGTCAGCTCTAATATATTTGGTCAGGGAGACACAAGTACTTTCAATCCTGAGACTCACCACTCCAGAAAATTAGACATGAACTCAATGCACAGAAATAACTCTGCAAGGAAAATGGTTTTATGACTTCATCTCTGGATGAGCAGGGCCTCCAGCCCGCATGAAGGGTTTTTGATTTTGTTTTTCCTTTGACAGATTGAGTCATTGCAAAGATGGCCACAGTGGTCATCTCTCAACTTTCTACAAGTGCCATTTTCAATCAGGGGTGAGAGCTAGCCATAAAATCAAGAAATGCTAAGGAGGGAAAAGAGCTGGAGGGACGAAGGGGGCAATTTCAGAATTAACTGGCTGGGATGACCTCTCTTGAACCTGACAGTGTGTTGGAATCATTGTCTGAATATGGGCAAGACAGCTCTCTCTGTCCCTTATGAGATGTGTCTGTGAATCGTGTGTCTATGTGTCTGTGGCAGAAGGAAGAGAAGCATGAAGAGCAGGGGAGGAGAAACAGAATTTGGAATAGGGTGTTAGGAGGGTGATTTTCCTATTAGGTAAAGGAGAAGATTCTCCTTGCATTGTGAAGTCTTCTACCTCATAGCATTTCCCAGCTGGGTGACCATATGCCAAGTTGACCTTTCTGGTTTTCAGTGAAATGTTTGCAAAGTGGGGTAATTTCTGCAAGTTCTCCTTGCCCTACTGGGTGATTGATGCCCTTACTCCAAGTGGAATCGCTGGCACTCTGTTTATGTCAGGGATATTTCAGGTTCTTGATGCATTTTTGTTGAATGAAGGATTGAATAAATGTGAAACTCAAAGGCATTGAGCTAGGTTAAAATTCTTTGACTTTTGTTAAAATCACATGCTCAAATATTTAAGTGTTCTTTAATGTTTTGCCCTGTGGAGGGTGAGGGCGGGGCATTGGACTGTGACTCCATTGAAATGTAAACACGTCATTAGTATGCCCTGGCAAGACAGACAATACCCTCTAGAGATAGGTTGTATAGCTTGTGTAATGTTTTGTCAACAAAGCAGGTGACAGTCAACAGCTATTCAAGCACTGTTTATTTTATGAAATCATGTTATATGGTATTGAATATATTGCATACAAAATCATTTTATATGTCACTTACTATGAGTGAATATTTCTGCCCTTGGGTTACTCTATACACAGCAAACGCTTTACCTTGTGTTATAAAGAAATCCCAAGTCATGATGGATAGGTTCACTATATGGAGAAAGTCACTCCTCTTTTTTATTTTTTTTCATTAAAATTTACTTTTTCACTATATTGCACACCTGAAACAAAATTACAACCATATGTTGACTAAAATTAAAGTAAAAACTTTAAAAATCTACTTTTTATTAGGTAATATATTTAACTACTTTAAAATATGAAGAAATATCCACAAAGATATGAACACAGAAGTCTAGTTTCCATAATACCCCCTCAACACCTGCCCTATCCCTGTATATATCCCTATCCCCCTATATACAAGCTTTATTGAAGTATAATTGATATATTAGAATTGCACTTATATAATGCATACATTTTGATAAGTTTGTACATATGCAAACACCCAGATGCCATCATCACAGCTAAGGTACTAAGCATACCCATACCACCTCCAAAAATTCCCTTTTGTTCTTTTGTGTTTCTGTATTTGTATGTGTGCTTGTGATAAAGAACGTTTAACATGGGATCTATCTGCCTAACATGTATATTTTCCAAGTTTTTATTTTTTATTTTTTTAGATAATCTCTACACCCAACCTGGGGCTAAAATTCACAACCTTGAGATCAAGAGTTGCATGCTCCCCCGACTGAGCCAGCCAGGCGCCCCACCACTTACGGTATTTTAAAGTGGAGATGTCCTGTTCTTAAGGATAGATACTATGTTGTACCATGGGTCCTTACAACATTTTCATTTTGTTTAACTGAAACTTAATGTCTGCTGGTTTGTAATTCCCCATTTTTGCCTCCTCGTAGCCCCTGGCAACCATCATTCTATTCTCTGCTTCTATGAGTTTGGCTAATTTCGATTCCTCCTGTAAATGGGATCATGTAATGTTTGTCTCCTGTGACTGACTTATTTCACTCCAGCATAATGTCCTCTAGGATCATCCACGTTGCCACAATCAGTAAGATGTGGGTTGTTCCGAGCTTGC
Organism: Canis aureus; assembly: GCF_053574225.1. Lineage (NCBI taxonomy): Eukaryota > Metazoa > Chordata > Mammalia > Carnivora > Canidae > Canis > Canis aureus. Next base: position 36,284,951 of record NC_135624.1, on the reverse strand, counting down.
TATTGTGAGCGATGCTGCAGCAAACATGGGGTGCAGGTACCTTAGAAACTCAATCCTTTATGGGCTTCTTGTACCCTTCCAGGTACGCCAGGGCTGAGGGCTAGAAATGCTCTTTACTCAGGCCATTTCTCAGTGTTGTTTTTTGTAGCTGGTGACCTTGAGAGATGAGGTAGCACTTCCTCCGGGACAAACAGCAGGCTGGTTTACACCCTGCTATAAAGGTAATAGAATTCCCCAACCAGGTATTCTTTAGATGTGAAGCAAACCAACTGCATGTGCAGCAATGATCTGGGCCATGTCAGGCTTGTCTCCCCATAAGCACCAGAGGCAAGAACAAGGGTAATGTGCTGATGATAATCCATTTGCTTTTCCTCGAGTGATGAAGTCCTTCACCTCCAACTCAGGCATCTTGTGTCATCTGTCAACATTCATGAAATAGTAACAGGCTAACCCCTTGCCTTGGAGAGAGGACAAAATACAATCTCAAAACCAGTATTCTGGGACACCTGGGTAGCTCAGTTGGCTGAGTGTCTGCCTTCTTCTCAGGTTGTGATCCTGGGGTCCCGGAATCGAGTCCCACATCAGGGTCCCTGCAGGGAGCCTGCCTCTCCCTCTGCCTGTGTCTCTGCCTCTCTCTCTGTGTGTCTCTCATGAATCAATAAATAAAATATTAACAAGCAAACACAGTATTCTGTTGATATGAAGTGAGACAAGGGAATTCTCTGCAATCTTTTTCTAAGGGTGTAGTTCACCTTGCCAAGGGCTTGGCACGAACCAGGGCAAGATTAGCAATGTAAACTGGTGGGCGTGGCTCCACTAAAATTCCCACCATGCCATTGTTGTGAAGAAGTGCTGGGAGAACTTGCTAGTAATTGAAGTAACGTGTCTAGTATTTGTTGCCATATAGACCATGATCTTTAATTATTTTTATGCCTCTGTTCTAATTTATTCTATCACTGTTGACAGAAAATAGCAACTATAAGAACTATGTAAACCTTCTAATTTCCTCCAGTTTGCACTATTTTGTTAAGTGCTTTCCTAGTGGGAAGAGTAGTTAAATCTTTTTTTATATTTGGATACTTTGGGAGGGGACCTACGAAGTGACTGAGGAAAAAAGGAAGGATATCAACAGGGACAACATTCTGGCTCGGGGTGATGGATTCGACCTGGAAGCACTTTTCAGAGTAACCCCCATCCCTCAACAGGACAGACTCACTAGACACAGTATCTGTCTGGAGTGAGGGCTTTAGTGTCTTCTCATATTTTCTCTGCAGGACACACTTTTTTATAGTAAAAGAGGTTAAGGGATCTAGTGAGAGAAATCTTGATTTTGACTTAATCTTGTCATTTCTGGGGATTGACTCTAGGAAAGCCACTTCATGCCCCTGAGACTCTATTTTCTTATCTGTAAATGAGGAAAACCGTACTCCCCCATAGGGTGGCTACAGAGTTTCTAGGTGATGCATGAGAAATCCTAATGCTGATACACTCCCAGAGGTGGGAGATTTGTGTGGCTGTTTTCCCGAACTCACTTTGTCCCAGATGCAATCCCTGTCCTGTTCTTATCTTCCAAGTCCTACCATACCAGGTGCCCTCAGGGACTTCCAAATATCTATCAGTAACTGAATTTTGTGTTTGGGGGACTCCTCCAGAACTTGGGGGGGGGGGGCAAGCCATACGCATGATGGACCCCTAGCTGCTCTCAAGCAAGGGCTGAGAAGAGTCGGTGTATAAAACATCCAGTTGCTTGGCCTCAGGTGGGTTAACTCCCAGGCATTTCCCAGGGATTCCTCAAGGGATTCTCTGTGTCCAGTCCTCCACAGTGACTTGAGAACTCATCCTTTACTAGTTGACTCCTCTTGTTCTCACTGCCCTATCCTTGCTTGCCACATCTTCCAAATAAACTACTTGCCCTTGAATCCTTGCCTTGAAGGTTACTCCGGGGAGAGCCCAACCCCTCAATGTGCTCCTTTGGAATTTGCGCCTTATAAACATCTGTTATATTTAAGAGCAAAGTTGGTGGATCCCTGGGTGGCTCAGCAGTTTGGTGCCTGCCTTTGGCCCAGGCTATGACCCTGGGGTCCTGGGATTGAGCCCCGCATGGGGCTTCCTGCATGGAGCCTGCTTCTCTGTCCCTGTCTGCCTCTCTCTCTCAGTCTGTGTCTTTCATGAATAAATAAATAAAATATTAAAAAAAAATAGCAAAGTTGGGGCACCTGCGGGGCTCAGTTGGTTAAGCAGCCAACTCTTGATTCTTGATTTCAGCTCAGGTCATGATCTCAGAGTCCTTGGATGGAGCCCTGCATTGGGCTCTGTGCTCATCAGGGGCTCTGCTTCAGGATTCTCTTTCTCCCTCTACTCTACCCCACCATCAGCCGCTTGCACGCTCTCTCTCTTAAATAAATAAATAAATAAATAAATAAATAAATAAATAAATCTTTTTAAAAAAAATAGAGTGAAGTGTATCTCCTAAACATAGAAAGAAAGATCTGGAAGAGAATGTGTGGCTGAAAATTCAAGTATTTAATCTACTTTCCATGGGCTTTTCTTTGCTTTCCTTTCCTTTCTTTTCTTTTCTTTGCTTTCCTTTCCTTTCTTTTCTTTTCTTTCTTTTCTTTTTTTCTTTTCTTTCTTTTCTTTTCTTTTCTTTTTTCTTTTCCTTTCTTCTTTCTTTTCTTCTTTTCTTTCTTTTGAGGAAGGGCTAGAGGGAAAGGGAGAGAGAGAATCCCCAAGCAGCCCCCATGCTCAGCACAGAGCCTGATGTGGAGCTCAGTCTCAGGACCCTGAGATCATGACCTGACCCTAAATCGAGTGTTGGATGCTTAACTGACTGAGCTACTCAGGCACAACCTCCATGGTGTTTCTGAAATCAAGATGTTTGCTTGATGCAAGGAAGGCAGGTTCATTAAGAAAAAGTCTCAATCAGCTGTCTCTGCTCTTCCTGTCATCCCCTTCCTTTAGAGATTTGACAGAAAATGGAAAAATCATGTTCCAAACAAAAGATAGGGTGTAAGTGATCACGCAGAGGCTGAGGATCCTGGTGATTTAGGAGCCCATCAGGCTTAGAGTAGTGGAAATAAGAAGAATTATTTGTGAGTGTGAGATTGGAGAATTATACTTTAAAAATTTAAAACCAGCAGAAGAGGGATCCCTGGGTGGCACAGCGGTTTAGTGCCTGCCTTTGGCCCAGGGTGCGATCTGGGAGACCCGGGATCGAATCTCACGTCGGGCTCCTGGTGCATGGAGCCTGCTTCTCCCTCTGCCTGTGTCTCTGCCAATCTCTCTCTCTCTCTGTGTGACTATCATAAATAAATTTAAAAAAATAAAAAAAAATAAAACCAGCAGAAGAAAACCTGTTCCCAATTAGAAATATATTAAATTGTTATTTTGTTACTGGAGCTCAATTTGTATTCTTAGTCTTGCTGATTAACTGTTTAAGTTAGCTATATTATTCAAGTCTATTCTTTTGTTTTTATTTTTATTTTTTTAGAGAGGAAGGCGATGTTATAGATGAAATGTTGATTCAGAAAGTTAGTTCTATCATGATACTTTCCTAGAACTTTTTGTTTTTTTACAGATGCTTCACACCTTGATCAAAACCTGGGAAAAGCAGCTCTTAAATGACTCCACACCTTTTCTCTTCCCTGGCATACAATCAACTTCTCACAAACTATAGCAAAGGCATTTCAATGAAATAACCAGATTTCTAGTAAAATTTATGATTTTCTGTCCTTTAACTTTTTCTTCTTTTGATTTATCTTTTATATAATCTTTTCCCTTCCTTCTTTTCTTCCTTTCACCCTACCTTCTCTCTTTCTTCTTGTGTACAAATTAATTCCTTCCTAGTGCTTTTGTATTGTAAGTATTTTGTTTTATTACCTTTCCTTTTCCATTGTTCATGGTGCTAGGTCTCTGTTTATGATTCTGAACTTAGGGTCCTTTATCCTCTTCTCTCTCATCACACTCCTCCACAGAGAATCCCTATGCCCCTGGTCTTGTATGAGGTATAAAGCACTTGTCAATTTGGGCTTAAACAATATCTCACCCATGAGGAAGTTCACCTGTAAGAAGACTCCAGAGGGGTTTCATTCACACACAAACCCTGAATTTTCTCCATCACTGTGCCCAAAAGCTTTTATGCAAGTCAAGTCTCCCCATGGTCGCCATGAAGGGGGCATGCCTCCTTGTTCATGACTAGAGGGAGAAACTGAGTCCACACCTCCATATCCTTCTTCCTTGACTGCTTTTTTAAAATCTTATTTTCAACTTTCTGTTAATTTTGATTTTTCTCACTGTCTTTAATTTATTTACCTTCTCTTTCACTTTTCCTAGTTCCATAATATTCCAATAACTGTTTCTTCCATGTCTTTATTTTACTTTCACTTTTATGACTTTTGATCACAGTGTTTTTGTTTCTTTGCTCATTTTTAAAAATATTTTCCTCTTTCTTTTTTTCCTTAACTACATTGTTTTGTTTCATTTCCTCACTGCATTTCTTTTCTATTGATTTTGGGTGCCTCTTTTCACCCACTCTCCTTCACTTCTCCTTCTCCACCCTTCTTCATTTTTCCCTTTACTCACCCACCTGTTCCCTACTTTTCTCTCTCTTTTGCTTCTTCATATTATTTCTGCTAGCTCAAATTTTCTAGTCTTAACTTTCTTCCGACTTTACCTTTCTTTTATTTTCTATTTTTGGCTAGTTTCTGTAGGCTCTTCATTCCCTTTAATTATTCTTTATTAGTTCATCATTTTTAATTTTTTAAAAACCTCTGTGCTTCTTGTTTATTCATAATCTTTGTTCTGCATTGATGCTTTTTCAACTTTACTTTTTTGACTTAAATATAATCTATATTTCCCTATCTTTGTGCATTCTTAATTTTTTACTATATGTAATATAGTTCTCTTCTATTATCTTGCACTTATTCTGTATTCTTGTTTCCTATTCTTACCGATTTTGCATTTTTAAAGTGCCCATTGTGAACAACAAGATATCATCTCCAGAGAGACTCAGGCTGCAGACTGCATGGGCCAGAACAGGAGCTTTGCATCAACTTCTCCTGGGAGAGGAACAGGTAGCCACTGGCCATCCTGTCTCCCTAATAAAGATAGGCTAGGACAGAAGGACAGTTCCTCGATCCCCAGGCCTGGGTTCTTCCCATTCATCATGCTGTTTCCTAAGCAAGTGTTTGTAGGAAATTAGGTATTCTGGTTGCCCTAAGTAAACTTATCCAATCTTGCTGCTGCCTAAAACAAAACAAAACAAAACAAAACAAAACAAAACAAAACAAAACAAAACACCCTCCCCCCAAAAAAAAACACCAGGAAGAAGAAGAAGAAGAAGAAGAAGAAGAAGAAGAAGAAGAAGAAGAAGAAGAAAAAGAAGAAAGAAGAAGAAGAAGAAGAAGAAGAAGAAGAAGAAGAAGAAGAAGAAGATCCTGTATCAGAACACAGAATGTTTTTCGTCACACTGAACATGAGTTGTATAATGCATCTATCCTTGTGACAGGCATAAATGCACACCAAGGGGTGAATAAGTGATTCTCACGTCAATTTCTGAGAGCTGTGTGTTTGGAAGGAAGGATGGGAAGCTTAAAGGTCTGACATTGGAAAACAGAGAAAATCCTGAGAGAAGCGAAAGGCAGAACACAAGAGTTGAAGCCAATCCACTGCCCTGTCTAGAGATTGTGAGATACAAGCTGATTCGTTTTCAGTCATGGCTGCTTTCACGTAGAGAGAGCTTAAGAGTTTACATAAAACATCAAAACACTTTATATTTCATTTATTAAAATTGCTTACAACCTCAGATACCTCAGTGGCTCAATTGGTTGAGCATCTGACTCTTGTTTTGTGGGTGTGTGTTTGTGTGCATTTTTTAAATTTAAATACAATTAATTAACATATTATATGTTAATTAGCAATTAACATATAATATATTATTGATTTTGTCTCAGGTCATGATCTCAGGGTCGTGAGCTCTCTTGCAGAGAGCTCCATGCTGGATGTGGAGCCAGCTTATGATTCTCTCTCTCCCTCTCCCTCCCCCATCCCCCCATCACTTACACCTGTGTGTGCTCACTCTCTTTCTAAAAAAAAAAAATGCTTACAACCTCTATCTACTTTAACAAATATTTTTCAAGGACATACTACGTAGAATATAGTATCAATAAAGGGGAACAAAAACAAACACAAAGGCAAGTGCTTGTCTTCATAGAGTTATATTATAGTTAGTGGATGAGAGAAAATAAACAAATAGCCGTAAGCTATGTTGTCACAGGGTAAACTTAGGTAAAACCGTAATTTTGTAATTGTGTACTGGGGTGTCACAGTGACAATGAGGTGGAGGGAGAATGCAGAGAGTGGCGTGCGGTAGAAGCATGCAGTTTTATGAGCTGGGCAGATGCCCATCTTATAGGATGGCTGGGGAAGCTTTCCGATGAGGTAACATTTGAACAGAGACCTGAAGGGTCTCTCTGAAGGGACAGAGAGAATGATCCGTATGTGTGTCTGAATATGGGGAAGGTGTGGAGTGTGGGGAACTCCAGCGACCAAGGAGCAAAGCTGAACGTCCTGTGGCAGAAACCAAAACAGAAAGGGGTCCGTACCTCTGGAGTGGAGAGTGACAAGAGGCAGGAGGGTGGTGGGAGCTGAGAGGGAGGTTGATACACTGGAGAACAACAGACTGCACGTCTAAAGCATTTGCAATAGAAAGGTCCCCATCAGAAATCAGGTACAGAGTGCCCGGCCAAACAAGAATCAGAAAGATGAGATGGTGAAAGGAATAGTGCACAGCACGGAGGTACAGATAGGCCAGGCAGCAAGAGAGAGGATCAGCGGGAAGGAATGGAAAGCTGCTTTCAGTGGAACAGACTGAGGCTAGGTCTGGCTGTGGAGTGGATTTTATCCGGGACAAAGCTTTTGAAGCCCATCAGAATACTTCTTCTACCCATAGGCATGCACCCTTGGGCTCAGGTAGTCCATGTTTGGTCACCTCCCTAGGGACTGGCAGAAATTGAGACGGTAAGGTGACCTTTGTTGTCTTGGGCTCCCAAGCTCCAAACCAGAACCAATGGTGTTAACAAGATGTAGAGGGAGCAGTATCCAGGGATTCAGTCCCAGTCCTGCCTCCTGGTTGGGAACTCTAAAATTCCTGTCATATTTCTCACAGCTTTGTGCTCCTGTTTTTGTCTGACTTGAATTATAAGGTTGGAAAGAGCCATGGCCCCCATAATTTGAAGGAGAATATATAAGATCTATTTCAAGTGGGATCATTGGAAATATTTTGCTGCTTTTAGTTATTTCATGTTGTTCTTTTGAGCAAGAAGAAGGGAAAGGGATGGTGACAATAACTGAAAACTTAAAACTAGGCAGAAAGAGACTGTTACCCAGAAGATGATGGTTCTGGTTCTGGCCTGGACTCTGATGCGCCCTGTGGTCTTGGGCACACCCTCAAGTCCTTGCTGGATCCAAATATCTGGAACATGAAATGCGGTTCTGGAACAGATGCTCTCCGAGCTCCTTTCTGGCTCTGATATTCTAGGATTCAAAGTAGAAATGCCCAGATGCTACTGAAAAATGTGAACATATGGATGAATTTCTGACCTGCTGGCACATGAGCTGCCTCCTTAGTTACCAGGCAGAATGAGCTCGTTACCCAGGAATGCACAGATGTCTCAGGTCTTCAGTAGGCAAAATGTTTGGATCACAATTTCTTAAAAGCCTTTCAAAATATTTTGCTTTGTCTGTCCTTTGATTCCTGTGCCCTTCAGTTTTCTGTGGTGGAAGGGTACAATGGAGAAGGGAAAAAGAAAGAAATTTATTACCAGTTTTTAAGGAAATAATACTGTCTTTTGTAGAGTTCTCCAGAAAGTCTTGCAAACATATTAACTTCAGATAAAGAAACCTGTAGGATTGTCTGTTAAGTGATCAGCTCCATGCCAAGAGGTGGGGTGACAAAGGTTAGTAACACATGAGTCCCATCCCCTGGGAACTTGTGATTTACTATAGAAGAGGGACTCCGACAGATTATAGCCGGTAACTGTTAAAGGAAAACAAAATTCTGTGGGAACTCCAAATGGCCCTTAACCTAGTTTGGGGATTAAAATGTCTTCTCCCCCCCCAAAAAAAAATAAAAATAAAATAAAATGTCTCCCCCAAGAACCTCCCTTATTTGCTTTGCAGATGTGATAAGTCATATGCACAGAAGTGCTTTGAAAATATGACGAGGAAGTGTTACAACACATATTTTCCAAACTTTCTTGAAATACAAACCAGGTGAAGACCTTGCTAAAACTCTTCCAAAGCCTTATATAAAGTTTAAGCTTTATTAACTTTATAATAACTTACCCAAGATTGGCTACATAATTAAGAGCCTGATGCAAAATGAAAATGTGGGGTCTTGTGTTCTAAAATCATAATTAGAGTGTTGTCAAAATGCTCAATGAGTGAACTCAGACTGTAAGCATCAGAAAAAATACTCCTTGAAGATATTGAGACTATGTCCATAGGTGTTGAAAGATGTTATGAGCTTAAGAATGGACAGTCTTATCTTTTTTAGTGGCTGTCAATCACAAAATTTTCAGGGAAGATTCCAAGGAAGGATCCACTAGCTCTAAAACCAACTCTTGTGTAGGAATAAGAAAGCATATATGGCTGGATAACTTCTGAAATAATTACCTGGGTTTTCTCTGTCACTTGTCTTTGGACCTCTGTCCCCATTCTCTGCCTTTACTTCTCACAGTTATTAAGGTGCCATATTGTATCAGGCACTACTCAAAATTAGGAAAGTGCTCCAAGGAAAATGGGGACCTGAGAGGCACAGAGCATGCTGGGACCCAGTGACAAAGGCCAGGGAACTGCAGTAATCGTAAATCAGGTAGCACTGGGAAATCTAGGAAGAATCCAAGGCCAACAAAATGGAGAGGATGACATGCAGCAGCCAAAGTGAACAAAGTGACCTGGGTCTCATTCCTTACACACATCCTTTTGGCATGTTGAGAAGCAGAGATTAATTTTAAGATTGCCAATCCTGAAATGCCTCCTGAATCTCTCCTGACTGGATTAGAAACTTGGTCAGATAGATGGATGTCAGTCAGTCCAATTTTGGAGAGCTGATATAAGCAAAGCCTGGGGTGATGCAGAACACCAAGAATCAGATAAGAAATCACATATGTCCCTGTGGATGAGCAAGGAGTTCTGCCAATGGGTTCCTCCCTCCTCTTATGAGTTATGTGGTAACACAGATCTCTGTTTGAAGCAGGTTCAGTGAATTTTGTGCTGTGAAATATTTACTAAATATTATCTATATAAGCTTTAACTTCTTTATATGCAAATCTAAGACAACTCTATTGACTTAGCCTGGGTTTCCCAGAAATAGAACCTGAAACAAAGGCTCAAGTATACTTTATTTTGGGAGCAAAGTAAGTACAGGAACAAAGCTCTGAAATAGGAAAAGCTAAAGCAAAGATACATTAGGGAGTTGAATGACTGGTCCCCTGTAACCACCCTAAAAGCCTACGGAAAGAACCTCAGGGCCTCCATTCAAGAGAAGAAATGGGGGGGATCCCTGGGTGGCTCAGTGGTTTGGCGCCTGCCTTTGGCCCAGGGCGCAATCCTGGAGTCCCGGGATCGAGTCCCCCGTCGGGCTCCTGGCATGGAGCCTGTTTCTCCCTCCTCCTGTGTCTCCGCCTCTCTCTCTCTCTCTCTCTCTATGTCTATCATAAGTAAATAAATAAATATTTTTTTAAGAAAAGAGAAGAAATGGGGAAAACATTTACACATTAATTACTGTATAAGTCTACTCAGGCTGCTATAACAAAATACTGTCAATTGGGTGCCTTAAACAGCAGATATTTACTTCTCAGAGCTCAGGAGGCTGGGGAATTCAGGATCAAGGTTTTGGTTCCTGGAAAAGACCCTCTTCCTGGTTTACCCATAGTTGTCTTGACCAGTTCTCATATGGCATATAGAGAGATAGCTAATTGTCTTCTTTTTTTTTCAGGTGTATAATTTATTTATTTATTTATTTATTTTTTAAAATTTTATTTATTTATGATAGTCACATAGAGAGAGAGAGAGAGAGGCAGAGACACAGGCAGAGGGAGAAGCAGGCTCCATGCACCGGGAGCCCGATGTGGGATTCGATCCCGGGTCTCCAGGATCGCGCCCTGGGCCAAAGGCAGGCGCCAAACCGCTGCGCCACCCAGGGATCCCGAGGTGTATAATTTAATGATTCATAACTTACATACAACAACCAGTGCTCATCAGAAGAAGTTCCTTCCTTTATACCCATCACCTATTTAACTTATTCAGCCACATACCTGCCCTTCAGTAACCCTCAATTTGTTCTCTCTTTTTTATACGAATTTATTTTTTATTGGTGTTCAATTTGCCAACATATAGAATAACACCCAGTGCTCATCCTGTCAAGTGCCCACCTCAGCGCCTGTCACCCAGTCACCCCCACACTCCGCCCACCTCCCCTTCCACCACCCCTAGTTCGTTTCCCAGAGTTAGGAGTCTTTCATGTTCTGTCTCCCTTTCTGATATTTCCTACTCATTTTTTCTCCTTTCCCCTTTATTCCCTTTCACTATTTTTTTATATTCCCCAAATGAATGAGACCATATAATGTTTGTCCTTCTCCGATTGACTTATTTCACTCAGCATAATGCCCTTCAGTTCCATCCATGTCGAAGCAAATGGTGGGTATTTGTCATTTCTAATGGCTGAGTAATATTCCATTGTGTACATAGACCACATCTTCTTTATCCATTCATCTTTCGATGGACCCGGAGGCTCCTTCCAGTTTGGCTATTGTGGACATTGCTGCTAGAAACATCAGGGTGCAGGTCTCCCGGCGTTTTCATTGCATCTGCATCTTTGGGGTAAATCCCCAGCAGTGCAATTGCTGGGTCATAGGGCAGGTCTATTTTTAACTCTTTGAGGAACCTCCACACAGTTTTCCAGAGTGGCTGCACCAGTTCACATTCCCACCAACAGTGCAGGAGGGTTCCCCTTTCTCCACATCCTCTCCAACATTTGTGGTTTCCTGCTTTGTTAATTTTCCCCATTCTCATTGGTGTGAGGTGGTATCTCATTGTGGTTTTGATTTGTATTCCCCTGATGGCAAGTGATGCAGAGCATTTTCTCATGTGCGTGTTGGCCATGACTATGTCTTCCTCTGTGAGATTTCTGTTCATATCTTTTGCCCATTTCATGATTGGATTGTTTGTTTCTTTGCTGTTGAGTTTAATAAGTTCTTTGTAGATCTTGGATATTAGCCCTTTATCTGATACGTCATTTGCAAATATCTTCTCCCATTCTGTAGGTTGTCTTTGAGTTTTGTTGACTGTATCCTTTGCTGTGTGAAAGCTTCTTATCTTGATGAAGTTCCAATAGTTCATTTTTGCTTTTGTTTCTCTTGCCTTCATGGATGCATCTTGCAAGAAGTTACTGTGGCAAGTTCAAAAAGGGTGTTGCCTGTGTTCTCCTCTAGGATTTTGATGGAATCTTGTCTCACATTTAGATCTTTCATCCATTTTGAGTTTATCTTTGTGTATGGTGCAAGGGAGTGGTCTAGTTGCATTCTTCTGCATGTGGATGCCCAATTTTTCCAGCACCATTTATTGAAGAGACTTTTTTCCAGTGGATTGTCTTTCCTCCTTTGTCGAATATTAGTTGACCATAAAGTTGAGGGTCCACTTCTGGATTCTCTATTCTGTTCCATTGATCTATGTGTCTGTTTTTGTGCCAGTACCACACTGTCTTGATGACCACAGCTTTGTAGTATAACCTTAAATCTGGCATTGTGATGCCCCCAGCTATGGTTTTCTTTTTTAAAATTCCCCTGTCTATTCGGGGTCTTTTCTGATTCCACACAAATCTTAAAATAATTTGTTCCAATTCTCTGAAGAAAGTCCATGGTATTTTGATAGGGATTGCATTAAATGTGTATATTGTCCTGGGTAACATTGACATTTTCACAATATTAATTCTTCCAATCCATGAGCATGGAATATTTTTCCATCTCTTTGTGTCTTCCTCAATTTCTTTCAGAAATGTTCTGTAGTTTTTAGGGTATAGATCCTTTACCTCTTTGGTTAGGTTTATTTCTAGGTATCTTATGCTTTTGGGGTTAATTCTCTTCTTTTTTTAAACTCACTAATCATAAGGACTTCACCCTCATGAGCTTGTTCAAATTTAATTACCTCCCAAAACCTGATTCTTAAAAATCACCACTTTGGGGGTTAGGGCTTCAACAAAAAGATATATTCAGTTCATAACAGCTCTCATTCATCCTTACTCAAAGTTTCACTCCTTGGGATATTAACTATCCTGCATTGTTAATTTGCATGTAATAGTCTCCCTGTGGATCTTTTTTTTTTTTTAAGATTTTATTTATTTATTTGAGAGAGACAGAGAGCATGAAAGAGGTGAGGTATAGTTCAGCAGGGAGCCCGATTCAGGGCTCAATCCCAAAACTCCAGGATCATGATTGAGCTGAAGGCAGACTCCCAACTGACTGAGGCACACAGGTGCCCCCTCCCTGTGGATTCCTGTGATGTTTCTTGCAGTGAGGTCAACAGAGAAGCCCCAGGGAATAAGTAAGACTGATAAGTATCGGAGGTGGGGCATTGTCAGAGTGCACCTTGCAGCAGCCACTGCAATGGTAGTAGGAATAATGAACAGACAACACTGGGAAGATACAAAATTTTAAGGTGCATTCAAAGCAAGTAATTCTTTGTGGGTATATTCTGAGTATTAATGTTCAAAAACAACCCAGGGTTGTATAAGTGTTAGCTGCCTTCTCTCTTTTCTCTGAAGACATTTCTTATTTCTTATAAATAAGGTCAAACGTCATTAGAAGAGCAGTGCTTAGAGCCAGTCTTGAACTATTTAGAGATTAGGGAGCCAAAGAGTTCAATGTAATGGCAAGACCTATGTAGCTCATCTTTCTGTAAAATGTGTTCTTAATAATTGAAACATTTGTTGAGTCTTAATAATTTTCCAATAACTGTCATCCTAGGAGCCAATATTAAAGTCATATCACAGTGGGCTCATCTTCATGAATGCTCTCCATCTCAGTGAGAATGCCTTCAATCCAATTAGTCTGTGCAATTTAATTTGTTCAATGCAAATCACTAGGGCTTAATTGAATTCAATTAGACACAAATCAATAGAAATCAATTCCAAATGACTAGCCTCTACATTCATCAATACAATTAAATTTAAAGGAATCTAGAGAAGATTTACCTAAATGGTTGACATGTTTCTAAAATTTACTGCAAATAACTATGGTATCTGGTTGTTGGTTGGAGTTTGGGAGGTTATGTACTGACTCCTAATGGGCTTATGCCAATATCAGAGCTTTATATTAAAAAATAAACAGAGGATATACTCTGTACTTTTAAAGAATTTCACGAACAGGTGGTTCACCTTGGTGACACCTCGACAAAATAGGTCAGATTAGGTTTATCTTCAAAGGTAACGCTAACTGTTCCATTGGGTGTGACCTTCCTATAGATCCTCAGAGTGTTAGGATATAGATGCCTATCTGATGACTTATGGATGACTCTACTTCCTCTGAACCCTCCTCTTCCTCCTGCATCAATGGAAAACATTTGCATCCAGTCTCTCTGTTTCTGCTTTTGTTCTGCATCTATCTCTTCATGATAGAATGTCCAGAGTGATCTCTTCTATAATGTAATCACAATAGCCAATTTTATGGATTGTACACAGTGTGCCCATGTGATTCAGATGGCTATCGAATCCCATGTCAGGAAATGCTGCTTTGGATCAATCTCCTACTCACTGCGGGAATCCCTTTTACTTCATTTTTGTTGGAATTTAGTAATCTGGCTTCTTCAGTGATGTCAGTTTCACTGTGTTATGCCATTGGCATTTCCAGACTTACATTTTGTGGCATTAACTCTGGGTGAAATTTAAAACTCCACAGCATGCACTTTTAGTCAAGTATCCTACTAACTTGCAGCTGAAAGCATTCCTAACTGATTTATTTCTGAGCTCCACTCACTGGGGACCTAATGGGGGTTTAAAATAGAAAATGGGCATCAGAGGTACAGAGCAATGGATGAAAATGTGGGTCATGAGAAAAGTATTTCATGTAAGGGTTCGGGAATTAGGTGTTTGGGATCATGCTTGTGGAGCAGTCAAATTTCAAGTCAGAAAGCTGTGACTTCTAAAATATCTTCTTCCTTAATTTGTATGTTTATTCATTGGAAGGATCCAGGAGATAATGAAATATTAGACTTGACCTAGACAAAGTAGAGTGGGCTGAAATTAGTTTTCCTCTAACATGTATCTGCTATCCTAATTTAGTTTCTGGAGCTACATAAAATATATAAAATTTTCAAAAATTGTTCAAACTCTTGAAGGCAAATGCCATTTCCTCTCTTATAGGTGAAATATCCCCATAGATTTTATTAATCTTCATATGACAGTTTCTTTACCCCTTAACAAATTGTCACTCTCCTTAGATTTGCACTTAGCAAGTAGCACCAGACTAAACTCCAAACCCAAGCAGAACGTGAGCAAAGGGCGATTGCAGTCCTTTGCTTGGGACATTGCTTACATTAATCAGATTACCTCCAAACATTAACCAAGGGATTTTAGTTTGGAACAGAGAAGATAGTTAGGATGCTAATTATTTTTAAATATTGGCACTATTGCAATAGTGAAGTAGAGAAAATATTTAACTAGAAGTTAGGGGAAAAATGTATTCAAGTAATAGCTTTGTCTTTATTCTAAAATGTGGCCCTGGGAAAGCCACATAATCATCTAGGTCTCTGTAACATAGGAGATACTAATATATGTCTCTCAGCTTCAGGTGATGATTAGGATAGATATTTTGTGATTTTTAAAGTGAAATGTGCTGGCTGCATGTGAACTGGTTTTTAAAATTATTATTTTCTTGCTTTTGAGGCTCCAGAGTACTACAAAGGAAAATATGATTGGGGAGTAGCTGTGAGGTCAACATAACATTGAACTTTCTACTATCTGTCCCTGCCTACTAACTGGCTAGACTATCTTAATAAGAAATGAATTTCTCACCAGAGCAGAAACAGCCAGGACAAATTTATCTAGAATCACATATTGTAGTTGTCATTTTATATTGGCCAAAGTTTTACAATATATATCAAGTTGGTTTCATACTATGTGATGAATTTAAAAAAACAGACAGGAATTAAGCAAATTAGAGAATTTGGTTTTCAAAACATCTTAAGTTCAATATGTCAAGAAGGTAATGTAGGGATTTTTAAAATGTATTAAATTCAGAATATTGAATTTAATTTCATAATTTGTTGATATTAACAAAATGTGGTTGATATTCTGTATTCAAAGGGAAGTAGGAGAGCGCTGGGCAGGAGAGGCAAGGATGGCTTTAGTTCAAAGAGATAGGCATCTGGGTTGATTATAATAGGCCAACAGAAGCTGGAATATCCCAGAATTATCTGCACATCAGTAGCAAACATATGAATGCCCAAGTTCTTGTTCTCCATTCCCATATATAGTGTAGATGGACAGTGTTATGGGCATAGGTAATATGCTGGGTAAATGGATATTATAGAATGTGCTTGCTGCTGTGGTTACAGTGGTGTGGTTGGAGAAGAGGTGGTCAGTCAGCCAGAAGGCAGGGGATGGTTTATGGGACCTATGCAGTGTGTAGGAACTAAAAATTTTGGACATCCTGCATTTTACATCATAACCTCTCCTAGTCATACAAGGTCAAGGCAACTGTGGTGGTTCCGTACATCTGTCTTGAGAGACGGAGGCAGTTCTAACACATTGTAGTTCACTTTTCAAGTTAATCTTTGTTAATTTTCTGCTGGTGAGACCATGATATGTGGTGTTCGAGGGCGTGGATTTATCTTCTGGTGCCAGTATTTATCAGATGCTCCTTGCAGTGGGAAAGTAACTTGAGTACTCTGAAAACTTCAGTATCCTCATCTATAAAAGTAGAATTCCATTAACACTTACTTGACAAAGATTTTATGTGGTTTAAAGAGTTATAAAGTGTTTCACTCAGTGTTTGGCACATGATAAACACTTGAAAATGTTAGCTGAATAAACAACAATAATGATATCAACAAAAATAACGCAAACACTAATAAACCTGAAACATAGGCAGTGTAATCACCCTCTGGGTTTTATTGGAACAAACACGTTTCTCTCCTATTTCTGTAAATTTGTGCAACAGCAAACAATTATCACACAGATGGCTTTAGAATCTATAGAGATTTTGCATACGGTTTACTTATAATAGCAACTGTGTTAGATGTTATTAATTCCCTCACTTTAGAAATGAATTAACTAAGGTTGAGAGAAAGGAAATGACTTGGACAAGGACACATAGATAACAAGTTACAGTAAGCTAAGAATTCTTATTTAATGTGCCATTTTCCTAAATCAGTAAGGATATTGACATATATGATACAGATACAGATAGAGATATTGACTATTTCTGTTTTCCAATTTGGATATCTTTCCACAGTCAGATGTCCAGTGCCCACATGCTTTCTCCCTGGATTTCAGCCTGAACATACTCAATCATAGAGCATGGAAAGTTAGTTCTACAATGGACTCTAAATAAGATTTAATACAATCCACTTTAATCCACTTAGGCTAAAAAAATTGAAAAACTTTCCAAGGTCACTTACAAAATACTGACTTCCTTTTTAAGAGGCAATTATTTTAAATCATATTTTTGTTACTATCATATGCTTCTTCCATCAGAGTTGATGTGTCCTGATTTTAACTGTATCCTATCCCAGTTCTTAGAGAGTAACCTAAATTTAGAAGTAATATATATTTCTAAATGCCCAATAAGCAAGCATTGACCTGACAAAGACATCCTCATAACCGAGCCACCCTAATATCTAGAATTGAATTCATAAATATTAACCACCATAATGCCATCTCCTGTCTCTGTTCATAAGCTAATGGGAAGAGAAGGCAATTCGAAGCTAGCTTAGCTTAATATTTTATTGTTCTCCCATTTGCTTACTCATTTTATAAACATTTATTGAGTGCCTACTCTATACTCAGGGTCATTCTTAGTGATGTGAATAACAGCTGTAAACAAGTAAGGCAAGATTACTGTTCTCATCAATCTTACATATGGGAGGAAGGGACATTAAATAAGCAGTAATTTCAAAATACACTAAATTTTGAGAAATAAATAGATGTATATATGTGTGCATGTGCATGTGTGTGTGTGTGTGTGTGTGTGTGACTTTCCACAAATAAAGACTCCCTCTACAGGAGAAATTTGGGTTGATATTTGAACAATTGAGGAAGACCCCCATTTGAAGAGCCAGAACAAAAGAACAAAGCTACTAACCATCATAATGTCTCTAATACAGGAATTATCTTGATGTGTTCAAGGAGCAGAGGGAAGAATGGGTGCCAGGATCTGTATGGGAAAGTGGGAGAATACTTAGAACTGAGGTTGAGAGCATAGATGGTGCTAGATCATGCAAGGCTTTGTAGGCAAGGCAAGGGGTTTGGATTTTACTGTAAGCATGAAAGATAGCCATGGAGGAATTTTAAGCAAAAATAGTACAAAGACACAAAGTTTGTTTACAGATTACTCTAAGGGATAAGGAGCACTCTTGTGGGTGTTAGCGTAGGGAAAGGAAAGGTTGGTTCAGAGATCACTATCTTTCATGTGGAGATGATAATCATTTTGACTAGAGAGGCAGTGATGGTAGAAGGAGAGAACATAGTCGACTTGCAGTTAGATCTACAATCTTTATAGAATATCCCAGTGGAATGTATACTGGGAGAGAGGGAAAGATAGGTGTGGAAAGTGAGAGGAAAGTCTTAAGTTTCTTGTTGAAGCAAATGTCAGAAAAATGGAGCCGTTTATTATGATAAGAAAAGTGTAATGGTAGAGTAAGTGGCAGGATTAAGATGAATGAAAGACTGGGAGAGAGGCCTAGTGGAGTAGAGGAAATTACAGCAGAGTGGCTGTATAGTGCTCAGGTAGGTAGTATCTTGACCATAATCACCATTTCAATGAACTTTGCTATGTTACAGATACTATCCTAGCAGTGAGTTAGAAATTGATAGAGCTGAAGAAAGAGGATGACCACCTGAGGGGAGCTCTCAAGTAGGTAACTGGGGATAGAAACAAGGTGTGCAAATGAAAGTTGGTTGAGTAGCCTTGGTAAAATTCAATACATTTTTCATTTTCCATTTTAATAGTGGGGAACACAGAGCCCAGGGATCCAAGTGCAACAACAACAACAACAAAAGTTTATTGATTTATTAGAGGGAGGATGAGTGAGTTCTTCTCAGTGAGTGTCCTTTTTCAATAATAAGTTGGGGAAAGTTATTGGCTGTTTATATATATATATATATATATATATATATATATATATATATATATATATATATGGAAGGGCAAGGGAACTGAGGATTTTGGAAGCCATTGCTAGAGATAACAGATTTCCATACCTATAGAAGGAGAAAGTACAGACAATAGGAAATGAAAGACAGTGAAAAAGTGCTGGTGTTGGCAAATTGTAGGTCTCAGAAGATAAAAATATTGTTGTCTTTAGCTTCCAAGATGTAGTCATCTTGAGGATTAGGAGACAGGGGTCAGAAAACAGGATATTAAGGAGAAGATTGTCTAGAAGATATTGATGTTGTGATGATGTGATCTAGGGTTGAGTGGATGCAGGAACATTGCAATGCAAGGTATCTAGGAGTAGAGAAGTCAGTTCCTGGGAATACCCTGATCTGTTAAGGGGATGATGACAAGTGTATGGCTTCCCAAATATACCTTCAAATAATGCTTCCAATTCTCTTTTTCCTATCCTTCTGGGATTCTAAATTCATGTATTTTAGGATTCTAAATCTCAGTATGTATCCATCCATCCATCCATCCATCCATCCATCCATCCATGCAAGTGAATTTCAGTTATTGTATTTATTATTTGCATTAACTTGCTTCTTTTTAATAATTTCCATTTGTTTTGAGATTTTTCATTTGTTTATTCATCATAACTATATTTAACTCTATGTCCTTGAACATGTTTCTTTTTTTTTTTCTTGAACATGTTTCTTATCAGGGTTTTAATATCCTTGTCTGATCACCCCAACATCTGTGGGTTTTTATTGACCAATACTCAGGATATATAAGTAGTTTCTACATTAATAGGAAAAACAACTTAATAAAATAACTGTAAATGAAAGGAACAGGTAATTTGTAAGAGAATAAATGGCAGACACTTGACATAATGAAACATGCATTAGAAATCAAGGATATACAAATTAAAAAAAACATCAAATACAATTTTCAACATTAGATAGGGGATGTAAAAATACAGGAAGAAATTAAAATGATCACCCTTTGGTAGGGAGGTATATACACTAATGCATGAAGATAGGAATACAAATTTCAGAAATCATTTTGGAAAACAACTCAGCATCATCTTGTGAATTCAAAATATGCTTGCCTTTTGATCTATAAATTACTCTTCATGATAGGTACACTTCTCAAACATGCAGACATTTCTCTCATGCCCTCCACTTCCTTTGCCCTTTCTTTCACTGGAAGAAGAGAGACAAGGAAAAAAAAGATTCAAAATTGTTTCTCATACTTTTAAAGGAAAAAAAAATACCTGTGAAAATCACTGTTACAATGCACAAATTGTAATCTACACTGAAGACGAAAAGGCCATGAATCAAGGTCTCTTCCAGCCTTTCATGTTTATTTCCATTTGTCTTAGGTGTGCTGAGTAACTGGTAATAGATGGTGCTGGTTGTTTCCCTAAAGAATTTTATATGGCCCACTGCCTTCCTCTGATCTGTCGCTGGCATGCATAATGCTACCTATTAAACTCATTAGTTGTGCTCCTTTGGTATAATTAATAAGCAATAACCATACTGTTGTTTGAGGATGCTAAAATTTTAATGTCCTCTTGTTATCTGCCTCACTTGGATGCTGAGGAACATAATGGCTCCACAGAGTCATAAAGTAGCCAGGACCCTCTTTAGCTTTATTGTTATTGCCAACTCTACCCTATTTTTGTCTGTGGCATTAAACCATTCCAGATAATTGAGATAGTTACAGACAGTGGGTAAGAAATAATTATGACATGAATGTGAATACAAGGTAATTACATTTACTGCTTGTGTCTTCACAATTAGAACGGGAAATTTAGGGTAAGAAATTCTTCTTCATTCAAACTTTTCTGGCTGTTGAAAGCAATTCACTACCCAGAATGCTCCTAAAGTTCTGCATTGATATTTGGTAGTCCACAGATAGGTTTAGGGCACCTGCCAGATAGTTATTTCCCTGTAGCCTGGGATAAAAGAGGTCTAATTCAGTCATTCAGTCTGTACTTTGCGGATACACTGGGTGCGAGGCCTTGACATGAGGACACAGTTTCTATCTTCTTGTGGCTTTGAGAGAGTATCATAGATTCTCAAAGTTGGAGCTAATAGTGAAGGTGTCTAGTTCAAGCAATCATCTGATGTTTGTGTAGCATTGCTAAGAACCTCATTTAATATGGCCTTTCAACCTGGGGTCAGACATCTCAAGTGGGGAACTCATTACTGCTGTGTCAGTCAATGCTATGGTTTGCACAATTTGAATCATTAAAAAATATTTTATGGACTATGTCATGATTTATTTCAGCACACAGTTTTCTTTGGGGCATTGTAAGAAGTTGGCCTGTCTTTCACAGGGAAATGTTTAATCATGCCAACATGATTTTCCACTTGCCTGTCCCTTCTTCTCTTGCTGATATGACATGATTTTGACTTACTTCAAGACTCTTCCTATTTAAGTCTGCATGTTCTCTTGCGGTTCTGATTTCTAGGGTCCAGGGATTAACATGGAATTCAATTGCCCTGGCAGGACCTTACCAATAAAGAGAGGGACTATTGCTTTCTTTGGACTAGATTTTTTAAAATTAATATTAACTAAGTTTACATTAGAACTAAAAGAAAATATATACGCACATGACATGGAAGCTAGTTGTGCAGAGAAACCACCTCAACTCTGCCATGAGGAGGCTCACAAATGGTGTCACTGATGATGACCATGAAGAGGGAGCTTCTCTAGGAGTATCAGGAATGGCTTCCCTGAAGAAGCTGGTTTTGCTGGACCTTGACAACAAGGGTAGGTGGATTGTAAAGAGATATTTTAGTGGGAAAATGTCTGGTACTAAAGATAGTGGTGGAGACACTACTTTTTGGATTTATACAAAAAAGTCAAGTAATCAAAATCAGACTCTAGTAATCCACCCAGGATACTGTTGGTTCAAAAATTGTCCCCCATACATGGAGGGAAGAGAAATATGGACGAAAGAGATGGACCACTTCAGATGGGTAGGTGGCAGTTTTAAGAGCAAGGGAACACATATATGAGTCTTGTCTTGGGCACTAGGTGAGGAGATCTCTGCACCTCCTCAAAAAAAAAAAAAATCTTAAAAATTTTCACCAGAATCTTGAAAGTTTAGAGAGAAATCTCGATGAGTTTCAGTTACATATACCATTCAGATAGTCTTAGCAGCACATTGCTTTCTCAAGGCCGTCTGTGGAAGTGGCTCTCACTGTGGTAAAGAGGGTGGGGACAGAAAGCCTGTTCTAAGGACAGAGGAGATGATGAGGAGTCTCTGATTATGTGGGTCCAGTTTGAGGGTCAGCCAGCAGTCATGCCTTCTCGATGATCTTCTCCGACAGATATAAAAATCCTACTTGTTCCCAGCATGATGGTAGCCCATTGGGATGATGATGTGTAATATTTATTTGAAACAAGGAACTGGAACAGATCATTATCAGGCAGTGCTCTTTCGGCAACAATGAGTTAAGAATAAGTAACTCTCACTAGTGAGAATTGGGAATGGCTTCTCAGGAAAGGAAATCTGCCAATAAAAGAAAACAGATAACATACATAGTGCACTTGTATTTTGCTGGCACTCTGCTAAGAGCAGTGTACTGTGTCTTATTTCTTGCACAGACTCTAGTGGATAGATATTTTTACTATGTCTATCTCACAGATAAGGAGATCAGAGGTTCAGAAGGGCTACACAGCTTGCCAGGGTCCCATAATTAGCAAATGGCACAGCAAGATGAGAACCCAGGTCGTTTGACTCAAGAGCCTCTGTCAATACAAGGTAGCACTAATCCCGTGTTATGCATGACCAATCAATAACCAGTGATTTATGTGATTGCCATTAACATTCACTTTATCTGAAATTAGTTTTGACACTGAATTAAGGCCTTAGGCTTACTGGGAGGTTTCTGTCATCAGACAAGAAAATTCCTTCAGAGGTTGATAAAGTGCTTTCAAGTTGACTGTCTGGATTTGAATGTGTTATAGAGCCTTGTTGCTCAGTGTGGTCTGTGTATCAGAATTGTTAGATGTACAGAGGCTTGGACCACCCCAGGTATGCTGACTCAGAATTTGCACTCTGACAAGATCCCCAGGTATCTGTCTGTACATGAAATGTAAGAAAAGCCACTGTAAGGCACATGTAGGAGGCATAGCCTTTACTGATGCTGCTGATGTAAAAGGGCCAGAAGCACAGAAAAAGCCTGAGCCTGACGCTCATGTCCTGAGTAATAAGCCTGACACCAACAGATATGGAATTAAAGAGGACAAAGTTGGATTTAGTTTACCAAAAAAGTACAGTCAATTTATGATTCTAAAACTAGTATTTCTTAAAATATTTATTTATTTATTTGAGAGAGACACAGAAACTGAGAGAGAGCGAGAGAGCATGAGCAGGATGAGGGGCAGAGGGAGAAGCAGACTCCTGTTGAGCAGGGAGCCTAATGCGGGACTCGATCCTGAAACTCTGGGATCATGACCTGGGCTGTAGGCAGATGCTTAACTGACTGAGCCACCCAGGTGCCCTAAAGCTAGTGTTAACAACTACAATTAGTTTTATTGTCTGAATCTTATGTAACCAACCCTACACAATGTGCTAGGGCTCTCTCTGTCATCTGGGTGTTCAGGGTGGGAGTGGTATCACATAAGATTAGAACTCTTGTTTTACTTTATCTTTCCAAAGATACAGAATGGGTGTGATGGCAACATAGGGAAGGGAGCACCCAATTCTACCCATGGGCACCAGGGATGGTTTCATAGAGGTGTCATTTGAACTTGATGTTGAAGGAAGAAACATTAGTGATGGCTTTTCCTACATGCAAGTGAATTCATAGCCCTCCCTAACATCATGAGCTTGTCCATTTCTTGCCCCCTCCAGTCCCCTCCCCTTCTTCTCACCCACCTTTCCTCCCTCCTTCCTTCCCATCTCCTGTCCTTCCTTCTTCAAATTTTATTAAGACCTACAATGTGCATTCAACAATGATTTAGGCAAGATTCAATTGTAGATACTTGTACCCAGAGGAAGATCAAACCAAAAGGTCTTTGTTTTTAAGCGTCCAACCCAGTAAAGATGGCAGCTAATAAAATACGAACAAAGCAATGAATAGATAATAATACATTGCTTTCAGTGATAGGAAGAAAACTGTGTTCCTGATAGAGAGCAGTGTAGAGCACCTATTTTAACAAGATGGCTGGACTTAATGATATTTCAAATGAGAAACGAAAATGAAAGGGGCCAGATACCTACTGTGTGGGGGAAAGAGAACCAGAAGCAGAGAAAGTTAAATTCCAATGCATCACATGGGAAGAGCTCTGCAAATGTAAATAAAGCCCTGGAGGCTGTTATAGGGTAGGAGAGGGACAACATTGGGAAGCTAGACAGGGAGTGCCAGATTTTGAGTATCTCCTAGAGTTTAAAACATGGAAGGACTTTATATTTTACTCTATTTGCAATGAGAAGCCATCAAAGAACTTTAAGAAACAAACAAGTGATATGTCCAATCATTTTATGTTTTAAAATGATTCCAGAAGTTGCAATGTGGTGAATGGATAAAAGTGAGTCAGGAATGAAATCTGGAGTAAGTTCAGTGTGGACAGTGTTAGGTCAAGATGTCTACCTTTACTCCCTTACCAAGAACCTGCGCCCACTTGCTGTGTCAAGTAGTCATCATTGCCCTAGAATGGCACTTTTACTTAGAAATAATTGTCAGCCCCTTGGGGTCTTTTTTTATATTTAATTTAAATTCAATTAGTTAACACATAGTTTGTCATTAGTTTCTAATGTAGAGTTCAGTTATTCATCTGTTATCCCTTGGGGTCTTGACGAATAACTCAACAACAGCAAGGTCCCCTGAATCAGGAGGCTAGATCTGGTTTCCCATCTCCAGCATGGAACGGGTCTTCTTGTGCATCCACTGAGAGACCAGAAGATAGTGAAGAGCTACCTCCATCCCCTGGCTGCACACACTGTGTCGAACTCCTCATTGCCACACAGCACCCACCTGCACATACATTGTGGGGACGTAGAATCTTTTTCTCATGACAGCAAAGCCTTCAGTCCCAGGGGCGACTCCCAGAAGGGCCATACAGAATCTTTCCTATGATGAGCCAGACTCTGTGAGCCTGAGGGACGCTGCCAGGAATACATCAGACAAGACTCTTATGTTTAGGAATCTTTGTGTTTTACTACAAGGGGAGATATGACAACACAAGGTAGAGTTCTGGGAAATGTGCTCACAGATACAGACTGGTGCTAGATAATGTCAGGAATTTCTGCTATGACAAGGAGTCTGGATCATGGGGAAGGGGCAGTGGAGTCAAAGTACACTTATTTGATTTCTGAGACAATATTTGTTCTAATTTTGTATTACTAACCTGAGGCTCTGTGAGGCAATAAAATTATAAGGTTCTATAAGCCACTCCATGATCCGTGAGTGATTAAATAATACAAAAATAATCATTCAAACAACATTTTTCAACCACTTACCTTGCTAAGAGTTTTCCCAGGTATCAACTCAGCTGTAGCTCCCGTACCCTGGGATGCCCATATGGTCGGTCTGACTGTACCCATTAGACTGATGAGGCCACTGATGCCAAGGAACACTGTGGAATGTAGGAAGACATAGTAACCGTCTTTTACAGGGATGACAGATAAGTAAATCTGAGGCTGCCACATGCCCCTTCATCACCTCTCCTCCCCATGACCCTAGAAGACATCAGTAATTCATCATGGCTTTTTCTCTGTGGAGCCCAGATGCAGCTACCAAGTTTTATATAGAATCTTTCAGGCAAGATCATGACCAATAAACAAATGGAGTTAGGCAGACAAGTCAATCAATGTATCTGCTGTCTAACCTTGGTCTCTGGTTGATATTGCGCTGGATGCTTTACACATACCATCCTATTTAAACACTTTAATAGTCACATTAAGTGGCAAAGTCACTATTTATACATATCGCTCTCTGAATCTAATGTTCTCTCCTGAGAAGTAGCAAGGATGAGGCCAGAATACAGGTTTCTACTCACCCAGAAACCTGTGTTGTCAATTATCTGATGGAATACACACTTTATGCAACTCTTGTGAAAAGGCCAACTCACTCTTAATTAATAATTCTCACCTAGAATTTGAAAAAAAATAAGAAAATAAACCTAAGTATCTGATGTGCCTCATTTCTGTCTAACTTAATGTGTTTTTTTCTTCTTCTGAATTAGAATGATTCTTAGTAACGACATAGGACACTGTAGATAGGACTTAGGTTCTTCAAGTTTGAGGCACAATGATTCTCCAAGCCAAGGTCTAGTAGGTTGTAGGTGGTGATTAGGAATCCATGACCATGTCCTACCGCCTAAGGAGACATGCTGCCCTGAAATATTCAGATGTGTCATAAAGGGGCCCATGATCTCTAGCGTCTCAGGGATGTGCTAGTTGACATCTGCATCCACTTGATAAAGCATAGGCTGCACAGAGATGCAGTACTATACGTGTCTCAGTTTCTAGGGCTGTGGAGGTCAAGCGCGACAACTAACAAGTATTGAGCACTGACTGTATATTGGCTGCCATGTCATTATTTTGATGCAAAGAACAGTTGAGATTTGATCCATCTCTAAGGTTCAACAGAACGCATAGGTAAAAACTCATAAGTCACAGATTTCTTAGGCTTGAGTCTGCAGTCCCGTGCAAGATGTCCTACGCTGAATTACAAAGAGCAGCAGAGACATACTAAGTGACCATCATCGCTAAAATGGGAGTCACTTACTGCCTTTCAGGGGAGATAGGATTTTGTTTTCATTTTTGTTTGTTTCAGTTTTTGTGTGTGTCGGGCAGGTGGGTTGTGCAGTAGCATCTTTTCTTTGTACACAGGGTTAGAAAAGCCACTCATAACTTTTACTGTCTTCATTGCATCTCTTTGTGTAAGGAAAACAGAAGCTCACCTACAGCGGTCCAATATATCCCTGATCTCACTTAATGCCTTTGAAAAGAGCCCTCACATTAGTTTTCAGACCCCACCCCCCCACTTCCCATTGCCTGTTCCTTCAGAGCTCACAGGGGTCATGGTCATGTCAGAAAATCCTTCCCTCATTTCTTCTGAAAAATATCCCATTATACATTCCAGTGACATCATGCACACATGCTTATTAACATTCACAACTAATAAACTTTCCATTTACTTTTATGATTATTGATTATCTTATTACCGTCTGCCTTCTCTGCTACTATATAACTTTCATGAGACCAGGGGATATCTATTTTCATTCATATTTTTTCCTTTTGCCTAAATACCTAGTAATCTCAGTTTTAAGAACAAATAATTGACAAAAACAATGTACCATTTTATAGCTAAAGAAATAGGTATGATACAATTATAGAACATGGAAGCAGTCACAGAATTCATGAATGACAGAGAATGACTTAGAACCCCTGGTTTGCATGACTCCAAAAGCCCATATTTTTACCCCCTTCCTTTGTATAATTGTGTGCTCCCTCATTATTAAGAGAATACAATCTCCATCAGAACCTGTGTCCTGGATCAGCGAAGAAAAAGACACATCTGATGTTCTAACAATAGTAACATTAGGAGCTTTTTACTTAGTTTGTCATCTTCAGAGAATATTTCTCTCTGGCAGGCTCGGCTCATGATGCTGATTTGCGTCCAGTGGAATGGAGGTGGAAATAATGTCCTCCTCTTGCAGTCCAGGTGTCTGCAACATCCTTACTAATCTTAGGTTCTCTCTTCCATGTCTATAGTGCTGGAAACACAATAGTCTTAAGATAGCAACATTACCGGATGGTAGGAGATCAGATTTCTTAGTCAACAGCCAGAGTACAACTTCCTTAGAGAGCATCTAAGTTCAAGAGCATAGGAGGATTAAACAATGAAATTAGTGCACTTAGGGGGCACCTGGGTGGTTCAGTTAGTTAAGCATCTGCCTTCGGCTCAGGTCCTGATCTCAGGGTCCTGGGATCGAGTCCCATGTCTGACTCCAGGCTCAGTGGGGAATCTGCTTCTCCCTCTCCCTCTGTCCCTCCCCTGCTCCACTCATGCTGTCTGTCTGTCTGTCACTCTCTATCTCTCTCTCAAATAAATAAATAAATTGAATAAAATCTTTGAAAAAATAAATAAATTAGTGCACTTACAGCAGAATCTATGACACAGGAAGTACTTACTAAGCACTAGCAAATGTTAACAAAGCCTTTGCCAGGTCTTAGGTTCCTTATTTGCAAACTGGAGATGCACAGAACTACCTCATCCAGCTGTGATGTTTCATACATGGAGGAGTAAATATAGCAGCCCACCCGGAGCCATAAACAGAGACTGTCATAAACCAATGAGCCAAAGATTGGTGGCTACTACCTGGATCTTCTTGCAGATTGTGTAAGTGAGCGTGGCATCGAGATACAGCTTTCATTTTCTCCTATGATTCCCTTACTGCGAATATTTAAACAATTAAATTATTTTCCCTGGAGACCATGGGAATAGACTGAATTTCAAGGCCAGCGTGACTTTTCGAATATCTGACAGCAGCAGAACAGTTGTTGTATGTGAAAGGTGGCAAGTGCGAAAATATCAACAATGAGCTCTCTGTGTTCTGTTGGTTATTTCCCAGAAGATGCAGGAGTGAGTAGGCTGGATCCAGTGTTCTGTTTTTAGAAAGTTTCATACTTGATCTCCACTCCTTTTTCCAGGAGTCAGTGATTTGATAAAATGCTAATTAAGTACTTAACATTTCTGGTCATAAAGATGAAAGCAGGAATCACATTTTTAAAGGTTCTTTGAGTGTCTCAAAGGAGCTCTAATAACATTTGTTAAAACTCCCTATCTTTCTATCATAAACCTTCAGTGGTCTTTAGGAAAGGAATATCATTAAGTATTTCTCATTGACACTGAAATACCCGAAGAAATACTTGCAAGCTGCCAGCCACATCTTCTCAGATTTCCTCAACTCACTCTAAGGTTTCTTTATATTTACTTTTCTCTCTGCAGTTCAACCCAACAAGTATTAACTAGATACTCACAACTTAACAGCTTGCAGTGGGAAGAAGATGCATTTTGGGACCTGAAAGACTTGCTATCAAACCTTTCTGTGAGACCTCTGACTCTGTGACTCTTGGTAATCTGGCTCTGGGATCCCCTAAGGGATCATGTTTGAAGCCCATGAGATGTGAAGGACTCCAAAGACAGGATCCAATAGAGGAATTGAAAACAGAGGAACCACTCTGTGTATAAGCACAGTGAGGGGAGTATGGGGAGGAAGGAGTATGAACACATGCAAGTGTGGAAAGGACAAGTCTAGGATTTCCAGCAGATGTTAGATATTCAGATTTGCTCTAAGAGTAATGGAACCCTTTGGTAGAGGTTTAGAGCCCTCCACCAGGGTGAGACATGTGTGGGTGCTGGAGTAGAAGAAGTTGAGGTGAAGGGGGAGATGGAGGTAGGAGATGGATATGCAGTGGGTCAGGTGAGATATTATCAAAACAAGTTCCTTGGAAACATATAAAACATTTCAGAATTGACAGGACTTGCTTACTGATGTGATAGGAAGGCTCAGGGAATGGATAGAACAAAGAAAGGATAACCTCTGAGTTTTAGGCACAAGAAAACTGCCAAACAGAGGTCCCATCTCCTGAGATAAGTAACATGGGACAGACAAGCATCTGGGGAGAAGCAGGTGGGTGTATTTTATTGTGTGGGGTTCGCAGTATTGAGGTACTGAGGCAGCTCCCTGCTCCTTCTCTTACTGCTGCCAATCAGACAAGGATGGAGCGGATAGAAGAGATCCAGATTTGAAGCCTCCCTTCTCACAGAGCCACTTCCTGCAGGAATTCTGATTGTACCCGCAACAGACATTTTGAGCCTAAGAAATCCACTTTGTCACCCTAGACCATGAGGGTTTGGGGCCGTGTGTTATTGTATAAGGCCTGGCCTCTCCTGACTGTACGACCCATTTGCAACAACTGGAATCGGCCCTGCAGACACCAGGGGCTTCAGAAGTAAGCACTGACCCACCCTGTACTGCTAAGAGAAGGCAATGGCCTCAGTGTCGCTGCTGTTCTTGGTAGAGACCAATGGAAGTGCAGGTGCTTCGCATGCAAGCAGGAGGGAAGAATGCCTGCAGCTGGTGACTTATCTCAGATGACTAAAACCCACGGAGCGCAGAGAAGCACCCCCAGTGGATTCCCAGAGCTTGTCTGCTTTCCACGGAAGGGGTTGCTGTCAAGCAGGATTATGTCTAGAAACGGTTCTTATGCAACCAAATATTTGATGCAGCGGGATCCTTGAGGAGTTGAATCTATTCGCCAGCAGGAGGAAGAGTGACTTTTGAGTGAGAGAGTGCCTTCAGAGGAAAGCTGCTTCTGCGAGAGCACCTGAGGTAGATCATCAGTAGGTGGCTCTATAGAGATTTGAATACAATTAATTAAGGTATGGTTTTAGAGCACATGTTAGCATTTTCAAAATCTCTTTTTAACTTGTCTTTCTTTCACCTACAGTGTACCTGCATCATCACACAACATCCTGGTGATTCAGCCCTGAATTATTTTTTATATTCCTATATTGATGAACTCCCTCATGCAGGATCTATGATGACCTCTGAAGCTTTTCTTCTTTTTTTAAGATTTTATTTTTTTATATGAGAGAGAGAGAGAGAGAGAGAACGAACAAGCCAGGAGCCGAGGGAGAGGAAGAAGCAAACTCCCCTCTGGGCAAGGAGCCGAATGCTGGGCTCAATCCCAGGATCCAGAGATCATGACCTGAGCCAACTGCAGACACTTAATCAACTAAGCCAACCAGGCACCCCTGAAGCCTTTCTTTTAAGGGCTAAGGAAAACTGAGCCCTGAGCAAATGGTTTTGCCTTCCTTTCCCCCAGATCCCACTTGTTCTTCTCACGGAGTCAACATTATTTGTGGCTGGACTCCGACTGTCAGGGAGTTTTGTCTGCTGGGTTCCCAGGTCAATTACACCTGTAGAGCAAAGGTGCACAGAGCCATTCCAGCCAAGTATCTACATTGTATTCTGGGGAATTAAGTCTTCTTTAAAGTCCAGGTTTCTTTTCTGGCAATTGGAACTATAACAAGAATTTAAATGGCTCCATTAGCCATTGCTCTAGGAGCTTAGGTAAGAACCAGCCTTTGGAGATATTCCCCCTGAAGCACATTTTCAGCTGTAGATGCCTTCCTAGTCAAGGCCATTGTAGTTAAAATGTTACCACTTAACTGTTCCTTCCTTTTTCCTTTCTTCTTTCCCTCCCTCCTTCCTTCCACAAATATGTTTCTCAGTGGCTGTCATGTGCCCGACAGTCTATACCGAGGAGAAGCTGGGCAGTGAGGAAATTGGATTAGTCACCACCGGAGTTCATAGATTCTGGTAAGGAATCCTGAGATAAGTGCATGAAGATATTAAAGCAGAGTGAAGTCAGGTGGTCATGGAAGGTTACTTGTGAGGAGGGACACGAGGCAGAACCTGCACGTTGTGAAGGAGAGAACCATGCAAAGATGTGAGGAAAATCAGCCTTATCTTCCCTCTACAGGGGAAGTAAGAAACTAGGAAGGTTGAAGAAAGAACACCTTGCTGAATCAGTTTCACCTTCTGGAAAAGATTTCACCTCCTCTAATCAATACCAGCTTTGGAAGTATAGGAACAAGTAAAAAAATACAATAAAATAAATAAGGTTGTGTTCTTAATGAGGCAAAAGGGCTTCTGAGGTTATCCCAGCAAATGAAGATGCTGCATGAGAAGCCAGTGATCCCAGCCATTATTCGTTTGTGGGAAGGCACTTAAGCATCCAGCCACATGCCTACCCCAGGGGCAGTGGAGCCAATTTGAATAGCGGTACTTACCTGCAAATTAGCTCTTAAGGGGCAAGACTTGGTTAATTTGATATGATTTCAGTAATGACTAATGTAATTTGCCCCCAAATTTATTAAGTAAAATGATGATCTTTAAAAAAAGTGTAAAATTGATTATTTGGCATTTCCTCCATTCTGTGTTAGTCAATTTTCAAATATTTTTTGCCTT
Organism: Canis aureus; assembly: GCF_053574225.1. Classification (NCBI taxonomy): domain Eukaryota; kingdom Metazoa; phylum Chordata; class Mammalia; order Carnivora; family Canidae; genus Canis; species Canis aureus. Next base: position 36,253,575 of record NC_135624.1, on the reverse strand, counting down.
TATGGAAAATGTTTCAGAGCGGCAGGAGTCAATTTATGTAAAATATGCAAAGAAAGCTTGCTAAACAACCACAACAAAACACCCTAACAGAAATTCAGTGAGGTTCAAATGTCCTTAAGGAAAGTGTTAAGTGGAAGTTGTAAAAACACCTTAGACCAGAAAGGAATAAATGGGTCCAGGTAACCATGTGTACAGGAAACTGATACATGGATTCACTGAGGGAGCTTAGAGTACTTTATGGAGAACTTTGGATACAGGGAACTTAGGTAAAAATAAGGTAAAAATAAGACATAATCAAAAGGAAGAAAGTAAAAAAAACAAAAAACAAAAAACAAAAGGAAGAAAATCTTTTTGTTTTTTTGTTTTTTTTAGACCCACTGTTGGGAATAAGCCATAGAGCTAAGAATGACAAATTCCTATTAGAACTACTGATGATGATGATGATGATGATGATAATAAGTGGCTCATAGGCTCAGAGGTGTATTCACATTTTAATATAATTCAACAAATATTTGATAGGCCAATACTAAGTTCTGGAGTTCTTTTTCCCTCCATTCATCATTATATATATACACACACACATTATATATATATTTAATCTAATATATATTTAATCTAATATATATTTAATTTAATTTATATTTAATTTAATTTAACATATATTTAATTTATATATATTTAACATATATTTTTAATTTATATATATTTAACATATATATTTAATTTATAACTCCTGTAATCTTCATGATGATCCAAAAGGGCTAGCACATTATAACCGCCATTTGAAGATGAGGAAACCGAGTTAGAGGGAAGTTAATTGATTGAACAGAAACAGCCTTACCCCGAGAGCAAGGATCAATAACTCTGAAAGAGAAGAGGCACTAAATGGAAAGTCTCTTATGCAAGCATTATTAGAAGGAAATATAGGATTACCTACAGTAGCACCTGGGTGGCTCAGTGGTTGAGTGTCTGCCTTTGGCTCAGATTATGACCCCTGGGGTCCTAGGATTGAGTCCTGCATCGCGCTCCCCGCAGGGAGCCTGCTTCTCCCTCTGCCTGTGTCTCTGCCTCTCTTTCTGCATCTCTCATGAACAAATAAATAAAATCTTTAAAAAAAATTACATACAATGTATGTGGTCCTAAGAATCCAAAGAAATGGGATACTCACTGTAGTCTAGGAAATTCAGAGAATCTTCATGGAGGAGGAAGAAGGCAGGATTGCTCTCTAAGGGTAGAGTGGGATTTATCAGATGAAGGGGGCCGGGAGGCTGTTGCAACTGCTGTACTCCTAGGTACAGGTGCTCCCAGAACACTCCTAGGCTCATAGTGTACCTCAGGCCCAACAAATGAGAAGAGGTATGCTAGGTCATCAAAGCTCATTGGCTGCTTAGGTCTCAAGCAAACTAGAATTGGGGGTTCAAGTATTTTGAGTATAGCAGGGGGGTAAGCAAAATGGACATCATATCAAATACAAACTGTGTGTGTATGTCTTTTAATATAATTACCCACATATGTAATATATATACACATAAATATTATGTAATTTTATACATATATATATATATACCCTTTGTAAGCTGCATGCCACATATGCATATGTATATATCAACACATTATAGAATAAAATATATACAAAACCATACAGGATACATGATTTAAGTATATTTTCTATACGGAACCATTCACACCGAAATCATATGTGTGAGTGTGTGTGTGTATTTCTCTACATGTTGATTTAGATTAAGTCAGAGGCTATGATGTCATCAAGAGAGGGGAAATCATGGGAGAAAAAAGAATTTTGGAGAGAATCTAAGCTTCCCTGAAAGCTGTTATTCAGGAGGATTCTCACTCTACCTACAGGAGGCTGTGTTTGCCCCTTGAGTAAATGAGAGTTTTGTTCTCTTTTTTGCTTGTTGGTGTTCTCTGTCTTTCCACAGTGAAAATCATTATCGGTGAAGTAACAGGGAAATACGAGTCCGTAGGCAGTGTGTGGCACAGTGCCACGCGGCCCCTGAAGCGTGTCAGTGCACAGGCATGTACTTCATATGCGGGACACTCAGGCCATGTGCCTGAGCGAAGGTGACCCCTGGCCATGCTGTGGCCAAGCCCTGGTAGCCACGGAGGGACGTGTGGCAGCCTGAAAGGGTGACCGCCTGGGCCTGCAGAGGGGCCTGGTCCAGCCTCGGTGGGTCCTTCTCAGCGAGGACAGGCTCCGTGCTGCCAGGCAGCCTGTCGGCATGGGCTGGGGTGGGCCTCCCTCCCTGGGGGACGCCAAGCTGCCCTTGCCGGTGACAATCTGATAACCTCCTTCCTCTTCAAGTGCAGAGGAGCGGGGAACGTGCGGGATCAGATAGGACAAAATGGATTCTGACGAGGCATTTTCACGTTTTCAAAAGGCAGGTCTTCATTCGGGCCTGATGTTTCATCTGGATTTATAATCTTCCCATTATGAGAAAATCAAAAGAGGTCATTTGGTGAGGTTTTATCTCCGTCTTCTTGTGAGTAGCCCTTATGAAACATTTATGAGTTTTCTGACAATATCAAACCAGGCTTTCTTTGCCCTTCAGAGGCGCTGGCTCCTGGGGGTTGATGGTGAGTGTGCTCCGAGCCATCTCTTGAGGTTAACTCCTTCATGGTGATGGCTTGTCTTCCTGCAAATCTCCGGACAACCACTTCTTCCCAACCTTCAGAAGCAACGAGTGCTAAATTAGTCAAATGGAGTAGTGCGATCTGGGCTGGTAATTCTCTGGGCAATGGCCTGTTTTGAAAGTACCCTCAAATCTGCAAGAGCAAAGCACACACGGCGACCAGCCTAAGTTGGGAATTGCATTCTGTTTCTTGCTAGTGGCGTGCTCTGGGCCAGGGGTCAGCTTTGTCCGTCTCGGGCTCTTCATGTGTATACTCGAAGTAAAATTAACGCTCCCCGACCTGTGCTGCAATATGGAAATAAAATGTTAGCAAGGATTTTATCCATACCTAACAGCCATTGAATTATGAAAAAAGTTATTGGATTTGGAAGTTAATTTTCCAAACATCAATTCTTTATTGCACAGCGGACCCCTTGCAGCTGCAGTGCCCTGATTGCAAAAATGAATATAGTCACAAACAGCTAAGATCTCAGATAGGAAGTAGAGGAATAATGAGTTAAATATTAACATGAGTCAGAGGTATAAATGTCAATAGGAAACTATCAACAAATTAGTGAAACCAGCAGGATGGGGCGCCTGGGTGACTCGGTTGGTTAGGCATCTGCCTTTGGCTCAAGTCGTGATCCCCAGGGCTCAAATCATGATCCCAGCATCCTGGGATCAAGCCTGGTGTCCGGCTCCCTGTTCAGTGGGACTCTGCTTCTCCTCCTCCCTCTGCCCCTCCACCTCCCGCTCACTCTCACTGTCTCCCTATCTGTCTCTCAAATAAAAAAAGAAAATCTTAAAAAAAAAAAAAAAAAAGAAACTGGAAAGAAAGGTAATTCAAAAATGAATTGAGCATCTGCTATGTGCCAAGCAATCTGAATATCAGTTCATTTATTGCATCCAATCCTTTAGTTCAGTAGGCCTAGTTTTTCCATTTAATAGGTGAAAAGGAGCTCATGCTTAGAAAGATTGGATAACTGTCCTGAAATGTCACAACTTGTAGGTGTAGGAAAAGAATTTGAATAAAGTACATCCAAGTCCAAACCTGTTCCTTTCTCACCACACTGTACTTCTTGCCTTTTCTGTCCTCTCTTTACTGGAATAAACACCCATGGCTCTATTCACCCAGTGAGCTGCAACGGCTGAGGGCCCGTCTGTACACAGAGCCTGTACATCCTGGCGGCTCATGGAAAGCTTCAAGCTCCCCTCCCACGGCCTACCCGCTGCCCTGGCTCCCCCAGCATGACCCAGCTTCGCCCCCAAGCTTTCACTCTATCCCTTGTATACATCTTCTCTGATGCCTGTCTACTAGATGCGTTTTCCTCCATAAATTATCAGCTTGTTGTAAAAATAAAAAAGGTCTTTTTTTTCCTTTTCATTTCATCTTCCTATCACAGAGAAGCCACACATTTCTTTTGTTCTTTAGAAACAAAAACAGGGCCAAGCAAAAAAAATGGTATCTTTAACAACATTTTTCCCTACTTATTCAAAAGGTAGAAGACATACAAATTTGCCCAACATTTCACCAACAACCTGGAGAGTTTATGTAATTCTAAGAGTGTTTTACTTTCACAAAGTCAACTTGGCAAATTGTTGTCTTCAGCCTGGTAGGTACAAGGCTGGTGCTATTATGTTGTATTCAGTGTGAGAAACAATAGCGACTCGCCTTTCAAGGATACAAAACTTACCGAGGAAAATATGTTGGCTAAATAATATATTGACAATTAGCCTTTAATTAATTTCTAGAACTGTTAGAAGTAACACACGCATCGTCACACACATTTGTTTTAATCCTCACAACAACTATATGGGGTGATGCCGTAGTTTCAGTATTTTACTGATGAGAAAACTGAGTCTCAGTGTCAAGAGCAGCTAATAACCTAAAGATTTTAATATTAGAACCCAAGCCGTCTTCAGACTGGAAACAGGAAAATGACATTAGGGAAAAATAAGGAAATCTTAGTAAAATATGGATGTTAGTTAATAACGGTGCACTGATACTGGCTCATTAGCTTGATAAATGTACCCTGTAAGATGTTAAAGGCAGGGGACATTGGGGACTCTCTGTTATCTTTAAAACATTTTCTGTAAATCCAAAACTCTTGTTAAATAAAAAGGGGGAATAGAACAATGAAAAGAATAATTTACACAATTTAACTAATACGGCAAATGCTATTTGTGCCTGTAATGTACATACTTTAGAAATGCATAGGAAACAGCCCAGAAGTATTTACACCTCACAGCTTAACAATGTATACACTAAGTACACACACCTAAGACAGTTCAACTCTTAAGGAGGGGAATGTATATATTTCCATAGCGTTCCCATTTTTTTATAACGAGAATATTTTTTTGCGTGTCACTTTTTTTTTTAGCTAATGCAAGTAAAATAATAAAAAAGGCCATATTCAGAGATGTGCAGGGAGGTACAGAGAACATTTCAGACAGCCAGAACATTGTAAGCAAAAGGTCAAAGCTTATAATGTGACTTCTCTCGTCTCTCCTCTAGGGAAGCAGTGAGGTGCGATGGAAAATACATAAATGTACAAATTACTCATCTCCTACCAATGAATTCCTGTCCAGCTTCTATCCCCATCAACTTTTACCATAAATCCAAGTTGCCTCACATCCCATCTACTTAAATCAGGGATGCACCTGCTCTGCTGAAATGCTGGCAGGGGGAGGGGAGCGAGGAGGGGGATGAAATCGAGAAGCATCCGTTACCTTGGCCAATGGCAAGCAGTCTTGGATATGGAGCAAATGGAGAAGCCTGTTCCGACAGTTGCCTTTTCCAGAGTCTTCAATTATATCTGAGATGCTGCTGTAAAAACTGGCATTTGAGCAATAACAAGTCGTTGCGATTCTCTCTTTGGGACTGGGGATTCATGAATTATGCATATCTATGCAGATTTTTCACCTGTGACAGGTGTAGTATGGGCAATTTCCCTAACATATTAAGAAAACCAGCTATAATACCAGTAATGGATATAAATGAGATGTTCTCATCAGTTTATTTAACTATTTCACGTCATCATGTGGCGGGAGAATGTGTGGCATGGAATTCAGTTTTTGGTGGGACTCCTATAGGTGGCAGCCCTTCGTGCTGGGTTCTTGGTGAAAAGATGGACAGGTTGTGTCTTGTTTATCGCTTCATTTATTTATTTATTTTTTCTGCTGAACTGTACCACCTGAGTCGTGGCACATCCCATCTGAAAAACCAGCTGGTGAGCTCTGCGGAGCATTTCCCTGAGAGATGAGACAGATGTCAAAAAGGGGAGAAAAAATGATGTGTAACTACCACCCCCTCTGGATGCAGCTGCAAGGTGTTAGAGCTTGAAATGCTCTGGCTTTCAGGCATCTGGGTCTCATAACTCTCCGTTCTGAGGCTCCTCGTTCTCTGTAATCACTCTGACCTGGCAAAGTCCCTTGTACATTATAACCAAGGAAGTCACATACTGCTTTTGGTTCCCCAGGTGAACTATGCATGCTAAAGATTAAGAAAACACTTCCATGGTGAATGATCTTTAGCTCGGTGGGCGCTCTGGACTGGGGGACTCTCTGGGTCTTGCCACGACTCTGGTAATTAACCAGTAGTCCTCGTTCTCAGGAAGCAGCTTGACTTTTCTGGGTCCTTCTTGTCTTATCTAAATGTAAAGTCATAGGACTTAAAGGGTCGAAGTTACATTCCAGTCAAATAATACCCCACCCTGAGTCTTTCCTTTGACCAACTACCCTGGAAATGTACGCTTCCCAGGGGTTTATGTGCTTGCATAAGACTGTGCAGGAATTTGAAATGGAATGTGTGTATGTATGTGTGTGTGTGTGCATGTGTATTTTAGAGAAGGAGAGAGAGAGAGGAAGGGCAGAGTGTGAGGGAGAGAGAAAACCTTAAGCAGGCTCCCTTCTCAGGATGGAGCTCAACACGGACTCCATCTCACAGCCCTGATCATGACCTGAGCCAAAATCAGGAGTCAGACACTTAACTCATTGAGCCAGCCACCCAGGCACCTCTGAAATAGAATGTCTTTATTTATTTATTTATTTTTTTTTAGATTTTATTTATTTATTCATGAGAGAGAGAGAGAGAGAGAGGCAGAGACACAGGCAGAGGGAGAAGCAGGCTCCATGCCAGAAGCCCGACGCGGGACTGGATCCTGGGACTCCAGGATCGTGTCCTGGGCCAAAGGCAGATGCTAAACCTCTGAGCCACCCAGGGATCCCCATGAAATAGAATGTCTTAACATTGGGTACATCCCACTTGGTTGCTGCACTTACTTTCAAACAGCAACACTCTGCAAAATTCACGGGTTCTAACAACATTGATGTGGTCTATGCTGTTTTTGCCAGTTTAGGATTATTCCCCTAGCATTCCATGTGCAAACCTCGGGAAGCAGTCAGGGTCCCCAGCATTTCCACAAACAATCCACACGCAGGAGGGACCACATCATGTGCTACAGATTCTCATTCACACTGCCTCGTCCTCTCTCCTTGCTCTACTTTGTTGTGCCTTTTCTTCATGCTCTCCAAAAACTAAGGGTGTGCCCTTTGACCTCCCAGCTGCACCCCCTGTGGTCTGTGCCTCCCACTGTGGCTCAGAGGGCACCTCCTGTGGGGAGAGAAGCATTGTGCCTTCCTGACTCTTTGTAATGGTGGTTCAAAATATCAACAACAAAACAAACAACAGCAACAACAGAGGTCCTTTGTTTTGGTATAGTGGGTATTATCAGATAAGGATGGCCAGTTATTTCCCTTGCTTACCTTAAAAATCAGAGTGAGTCAGAGTGAATTTTAAACAAATTACCATGTGGAAGTTACCAGAATTGCTTGTAATATTCAGGATAGGAAGAAGAAAGATTCCCACAACATCCTTTTTTTTTTTTCTTTTCTTCTCTTCTTTTCTTTTCTTTTCTTTTCTTTTCTTTTCTTTTCTTTTCTTTTCTTTTCTTTTCTTCTTTTCTTTTTTTTTTCTTCTCTTTTCTTCTCTTTTCCTTTCTTTCTTTCTTTCTTTCTTTCTTTCTTTCTTTCTTTCATTTTTGTTGTTGTTTAAGTATTTATTTATTTATTTTTTTATTTTAGAGAAGGAGAGAGAAAGCATGAACGGGAAGGGCAGAGGGAGAGAGGAACTGTCAAGCAGACTCCTTGATGAGTGCAGAGCTTGATGCTGGGTTTGATCCCATGACTCCAAGAGTATGACCAAGACTTGGTCCTTCAATTGACTGAGCCACCCAGGCTCCCCAAACCCTTATTTTTTCCTGAAACAATCACGAAGGTGTATGGTAGATCATGTTAATAGTTGAGTTGAGCCTTCAAGGGAAAAACAGAACAAGATTCCTAGCTACTATATCAAAGCACATTTCACACAGATTTTTCATTTTTTAATTATCTGTCAGAATCTTCAACTAGTTTTTGTACTTCTGAAGGGTAGAGATCATGCAAGTGTGTACCAAAACTTGTTTGTTTAATGACTGAAAATCTTTGCATGAGATCCACCATATTTTTTTTCAACAGTTACCAGATGTTAGAGCCCCAAAAGCCTCCGGGAGTGGTAGCAGTCACCTCACTTTCATAGTTGAGAAAACTAATGTTTACAGGGGTTGAGTGACTTGTCCGGTGTCATGCAGCTGACACATGGCGGACGTACCTTTCGTTGCTGCCACCTAGACAGCAAACGCTTCTTTCATGGACACACATCAGAGGCCACTTGGTTGTGGTTGCCTATGCAGGACTCTGCAACAGATATTAACCTGGCTGTGGGGAAGGAGTCAAACTGAGAATTGGCAAACTGCATCAAACAATGTGGCTATTGACCATGCGTGAGCTGGTATTTAATAAGATACATACCAGCCATCCTGCCTGTGATGAATTATGGTTTATCTAAATATCCTTGAGACAGTATATTCAGGAGCTCCAAGAGACTTCCCTGCATGGTTAAGAGAATACCAGAGTTTTTCGTAAGAAACCTACAGGAACTTTGGGCATCACCCTTAACTAATCCTGTTAGCTGGGCAAGTCACAGGGCCCCCCCCCATGACAGGCTCTCCACCTTTGATTTAAAGAAAGAGGTAAGTGGCATTTGATGAGCGGTGAGGTGCAGAGAAGAAGATGCAGAGAAAAGGAGCCTATAGGTCAGCCTCACATGAGATAATGAAACAAAACATATATACGGTGTTTTTTGTGTCAGGTGCCATTTCCAGTACTTTGTGATGTGAACACAGGTAATCCTCTTAACTCCATAAACATCCAACAGAATCCCCATCTTCCTCCTGTGGAACTTTCCAAATCAAAGAAAAGTGATTGGCTCCCTGTTAAAAGGCTAATAAGTGGCAGAGCCAGGATCTGATCCCACAGCAGACAGAGCTGACTCCAAAGCAAACAGAAAAATACCCTGAGGCTTTAAACTGTGTTCCTACTCTCTGAAATTGGATGGAAGGGACAGACCGGGTCAGAGTATTTTGCTGGATTCTTTCATATTTTGTAAGAGAGCTACTTTGGATGGAGCTAAATGTCTATGAGCTCTGCCGTGAATGACGGGGAGAGGGTGAGCCATGGCATGCTTCGTCACAGCTCAGTGTCTTTCACGTCAGAATTACATTAAGCCTTGTGTCCTTCATTTCCCTGGAAGAACCCGGCCCACACTCGGTAGACGCTCATGCATGGAAAGGCGGTGTGCACAGCAGCTGAAAGCATAGGTTCCAGCTGCATCCAATCCTCATCCTCTCTCTAGCTATATGACCATGCGAACCAACTGACTTCCCTAGAGCTCGGCCTACCCATCTTCAAACGGTAGTGCTAATGTGCCAACCCTTTTAAATCACTGCAAAGATTAAATGACTTATAAAAAGAAAAAAATATATATGTGTATGTATATATGTACCCACACAGCATTCCCTCAGATATCTGTCTACAGCTCTGGTGTCTCCCCTGTGCCCTTTCTTCTCCTAGTGACATGTCCCCAGGCCCATCATCTCACACTGTTTCTAGTTTGTTCAACATGCTGGTTGCTCTCCTCTGGACATGGTCCAGATGGCCAATGGCCCAGAGCTGAGCAACTCCTTGAGCAAACCTGTATTCATCCCCCTGGCTCTGCTAGCTTCCCTGTGTGGTAGAGTGATAAAACTTACTCACGGCCCTTACAGGTAAGAATAAAGTTTTGGTGAGTTTGGAGGTGAGGTTTCATGAAATTTCACTTCAGTCCCTGAGAAAGAAAACTTATTGATTTTCTCTCCTTCAATGACTTCCTTCCATGATCAAAAAGTAGCAATTCTGGGGTGCCTGGGTGGCTCAGTCAGTTAAGTGTCTGCCTTCAACTCAGGTCATGATCTCAGGGTCCTGGGATCCAGCCTCACATCAGGCTCCTTGCTCGGTGGGGAGGCTGCTCCTTCCCCTGCCTCTGCCCCTCCCTGCCTCATGCGCGCTCTCTCTCTCTCTCTCTCATAAATAAAAACAAAAATAAATCTTTTTTTGAAAAGTAGAAATTCTGTCTCCCATCAAAATGAAGTGCTTGGATACCCAATCAATCCACATTCAGTGATGACTGTCAAGAGTAAGAAAAAATATTTTAAGATTGCTTTTTCATATGGCTCTCTTTCATGGTGATTCTCTCTTCTGAATAAATTTGCATTTTCTCAGAGTGTAGGAGCCACAGGTGGACCTAGACTCTCTGGCTTGGAAAGAAACAATGTTGGCCCTATTCCTTAAAGCATCAAGCAGGAAATAGGGTAGATCTAGGTAAAAGAAGCTTGAAAAATGGAGTTTTAGACTTTACACTCACTGGACCAGCTGTAGGGTGATCTAGTCTAGTTCAAGAGGTAGGAGTGCTTATTGAGGGTGAAGCCAAAACCCTGGTGAATAATCAATGGGTTGTGCTGACTTTACCTTCTGTATGCAAAATCCTGGGGCCTGGGTTGGGTGAACAGCTGGTAAGGAAGGATGATTCCCTTACATGGGAACCCAGACCAAATAAGGCAGGTAACCTCAGCTTCCAGACTGGGAACCTGAGCTGATGGTGAGAAATTGAACAAGTCTAAAGAGGTAGAAAGACTATTTTGGGTGATAAGAAAGAATTTTTGAGGCTGTTGAGTCCAATATTCACACGGTCAGATAAAATACAGGACACCCCATAAAATTTGATGTGAATCAAATTCATCTCAAGATGAACACATATTTGAAGAACACATATTTGAAGAATATATTTGAATAAGTATTTCTCAAATACATACTGAATGAGAAATACTTCTACCAATAGAAAATAATTGTTTACATGAAATTTAAATTAAACTGGGTGGTATATATTTTTATTTGTCATACCTGGCTATCCTAATTTCAGTGGATATATACAAATGTAGTAGGCATTGTACATCTGGGCTCTCAAGCGTGGTTAAGTGTCAACTGCCTCTTCTATAAAATTGAAAGTTAAAGTGATGGGATAAAATGAACATAAATGAAGATAGTATACCTTAAGGCATGTTAACACTGAAGGGTTTTTTTGTTTTGTTTTCGTTTTTTTAACACTTAAGGTTTTGACCACTTTACAGGTAATCTAGAGAAGAGACTGATAGACAATAGCTGCGTTTTTTGGCTTTGTTTGAATTCTCAAAAGCAATTACTGGAACAAGGATTTGAGATAGGTCATTTATTTGGAAGGTGATTCTAGAAACATTGTTAAGAAAAGAAAGAAGTGATAGGAAGTAGAGGAGAAAGCCAGTGCAGGTGCTAATGAACAGGGGCTCCGTGTGGGTGGCTAAGCCAGTCCTATTGGAATCTGTGGGAGGCAGCATAAAAGATGCTTCAAACCCAGAGTCCATCCATACGTGAGTAGATAAGGAAGATGTAGTTCATACACACACACACACACACACACACACACACACTCAGCCATAAAAAAAGAATGCAATCTTGTCATTTGCAACAATAATAGATGTACCTAAAGGGTATAACGCAAAGACAAATACCATATGATTTCACTTATACATGGAATTTAAGAAACAAAGAAAATGAACAAATAAAAACAGACAAAGAAAAAGATCAGACTCTTAACTATAGAGTACAAACTCACAGTTACCAGAGGGGAGGTGGGTGGTGGCGAGAAATGGAGGAAATGGATAAAGGGGATTAAGACTATACTTATAATGATGAGCACTAAGAAATGTATGAAAGTGTTGAATTATTCTATTGTATACCTGAAACTAATATAACCACTGTATGTAAATTATATTTAATTAAAAAAAAGTTTAAAGCCTCAAAATCATCCAAAGCCTGGTAGGACTGGCTGAGGGCTGTTCTGGGAGCTGCCCCTCTGGCACCACCAGGTCACTGGTACGCAGTGAGAGAAAGCCCCATGTGGAAGGTGGTAGATGTTTACAATAGGATGCCATCAGAGATCAGGATGGTATTTGTTAAACATACAACAATTGGGTATTCACAGAAGCTGCCACAATAAGTCTGCCAATCAATATATAGAAATTGAGATAGACCCTACCATACATTTTATGTTATATACAGATACATATGCAGACCATATCTGAACAGATTCCAGTTGTTTGTAATCTTGGTTGATCCTTGTACTATTTTGTCTGACGGCACTGACCGCGTATAAAGCCCCACACTAGTAAGTCTCCGTATGTCCCCTGTGGGCTCATGTTCTCCAAATTCTCTCCATGGTTAGTCTTGGGACCAGCAGCCACTATGCAGGGCCTTGCCCTACTGCATCGCTGCACACCAAAGCCAATTCACTCTTTCTCCGGTCTTTGCTTTTCTATTCTACTGTTGTATATCTCATCAAACACCCAGGAGTCTGATCACTTCAGCCCATTAGTTGTTAATGGGTCTTACCCCGATAACTTTACTGTGAGGAAGTCACACTCGGAGAAGAGTGGCTAACATGAGACTATGGGAAAGACCAAAAGGGGGACTAGTTTAAAATTCCAATAAGAAGTCCAAAAAATAGAAATAATAGTGATCCATCAAGAAATGGATGCAATTTAAAGCCCTTGGGTTAATTTCTGCCACCACACATTTTGTGAGTTTAGTAATGACATCCCTATAATTCAGCTCTTAGAGAAAGTCTGTAATAGACTATTTGTGAAAGGGGCCACATCATACCCCAAAGGCAGCTGTGAAACTCCACAATGTCTGTGAAGAATTACTTTTCACGGATGCATGTGGGGCTCCAATGGGTCACAACCTCTATCATTAGAGCTACCAAGATAGTCTTATAGAGGTGATATTTTTAATTTGAAAGAGAAACTTTTACTCCGTGTAAGAAATAGCTAACTGTTCCACACCAAATAAAATGGATTCCTTCTTTTAAACTCTTTTATTCCTTGGCTGCTACCAATGGGGAGGGTTTGGGGGCTCTTTTCTGGGTGGGGAGGGCTTTGTCCACTGACAGTAACTGTTGGTGAAGCAACATGCTCAGAGCAGGATCTGAACAAGGGCAATACTCTCTGAGTGGTTCCTGTGACCTGAACACCTGGATGTGCTTCCATGACCTGCGGGGGCTGGTAAAAGTCAGTGAATGCCTGCTAGGTCTCAGTGCTCAGAGCCTTGTGCGACTGTGTGTTGCTAACATGTCTGGCTTTTCTAACCTGAAGAAGGCCTCTCTAAGGACATGATTCAATTTTTGTCCTCTGTATCTTCTAGTTGAGAGTTAGCAGATCCAGCAAATACAATCACAGGACAACTCCCAAATCTGCATTTCAGATGAACAAGAACACATTTACATAATAATATAATACACACAATATGCATGTATATATGCATCTCACATGTATATAAACATACATACCGTGTTTTTATTTGCTTGTGTTTTAGTATAAGTATGCTCCATGAAATATTAGGAACACTAAAAAATGAAAATTATTGTTTACCTGGAATTCAGATTTTCCTGGTGTTTTATATTTCATCTTACAACCATGTTCTTGCACCTGCTTGCCTGGGCTGGGTTTGGATCCTGGGCTCTGGCGCCCTCACCATAGTCTTGGCCTGAACCCAGTCCAGGTGAACACAGAACACTGCTTCATGGTAATGCTGAATGGGCATTGTTGAGGACATTAGTACTTTTGTCCTCCCATGTTCACGGAGGTCAGGCCCCCGATCTCACCACTGTGTTGACTTCCTTCCAGAATACTCTGAACCATTAGAAGACCCTGAAGAACAGGGTGGTCCACTAGGCCTCACTTATGCATTATGATCAAAGTGCACAGGGGCTTCAGCTCCCTTCCAGTCTGGCCCTTCACAAATTTGAGGGACATTCCAAGGGCTGAGTACATTTTCTCCAATTCACTTACAGCACAAATATCTTCCACAGCATGGTATTAATACTATTACTTTTTACTCTGTTTCCTTAATATGCCACTCCCACCCCTCTTCTGCTGAGGATGCACTCCGAGCTCCATGTATGCACTCTTTCATTGTCTTCCCTTGTCTTGTGGCCTTTAATAACTCCTATTGGCTCTGAATTTAAGGGGGAGTCTTAATTATTATCATGGTAGTCAGAGTCATTGTCCTTGACAGAAAGAATAAAAATGAATCACTTGTCCACTGCCCCTTTAGATGTCAAGACTTTTTACTGTGAGATATTATCTCAAGTTATTACCAGAATTCTTTGTATGTAAGAGACTTTGCATTTGCAGACTTACATAATTGACAGTCAGTAAATTACCCAGATCAAAGTTGGGAACATAAGAATGGTGGGATTCTGCTCATTTACTGTGTGTTTTGTAGAACGAAATGGAAAGTGTAAACAGAAACTTCTTTTTTTTCTGTTATCCAGGTGATTAGACACATGAATGACTCACCCTTCACCCCCTTTCTAAATTTATTGATTTGTATTATTATTTATTATTTTTAAAAATATGGAACACTTCACAAATTTATGTGTTATCCTAACACAGGAACCATGTTAATATTCTGTGTATCTTTCCAGTTTTAGTATCTGTGCTGCCAAAGCAAGCAGTCATTTCCTTTTTTAATTTTTTAATTTTTAAAATTGCTATTTATTCATTTGTCATGGTTCCCTTGTTTCTTTCTTTAAGTAGGTTCCATGCTCAGTATGCACCCCAATGCAAGACTTGAACTCACCACCTTGAGATTAAGACCTGAGCTGATATCAAGTCAGACATTTAACTGAATTAGCCACCCAGGTACCACAGCCCCTTTTTCAAATACATTATTGGAAATATCAAATACTATTTCACTTTATACCATGAATTCACATAGTATTGATTAAATGTAGCTCAGCAGTTGTAGCAAAATTCGAAGTGCAAAACAGGGCTTCATATCCCTGAGATTAAGACTCTTTGTCAAAGATGGACAGATGATCACCAAGTCGTTTCCCTATATCAGAGGCAGAGAACCCAACTATATTTCCCAACATCCCTTGCAGTTAGGCAAGGACACGTGATAAGGTCATGTGATAAGAGTGTTCAGAGGAATGTGGGCAGTAGAGACACATTTCCAGGTCTGCCCCATAAAGCCCTCCTGCATTGACTTCTGCTGTCTTTCCCCATACGTAGCTGCATGGATAGGACTCTAGGAATGTGGAGGTTGTAGGACCCACAAGATAAAGAATACTGAGTCTCTGCTAAAGGAGTCTCCCAGGACAATCTCTTGACCTGGAATACTTACATTGAACTACATCATAAGCATGAAATAAACTTTTATTGAATAAAGGCTTTAATTTTTTAAGAGCAGGCAGCTTTCAAAACTAATGGAAGATACTTATTCATTCATTCAGTGAGCAGTTCCTGAGATATATGCTGAGTGCCCACCACATGGTAGAGACTCTGTAAGTCATACATATTAGTACACGAAACACACATACTTACTGCTACAATGGAGCCTGCAATGTACTGAGGACAAGGGACAGCAAGGGAAAATTAAGTATGAAGGAAACAAGTGGGGGAGATTGTTGCTCTTGCTAAATACCTGCCTGTATATGGTGGTTGTGGCTGAATTCTTGGAGGAAACGATATGTAGGCTGAGACAGGATAGAGAAGAAAGGCTAGCCATACAGAGAGTCAGCGAGGAAGTTATCAGGTATCAGGAAGACCAGCATGCATTGAATTGGTAAAGACATCAGTGGGGAAAGAACCTCCTATTCCTGACTCACAGTGAGAAAGCTAGAGAATAGGGGATTGGAAAAGTTGGCAATGCACGGGGTATGTGGGCCATATGGGTGACATAAGGATTTGGAATTCAAGTGCAAACAGGTTTGTGTATACTCAAAGGAATTGAGGCAGAGGATCTAAAAGGAGTGATATTTCAAAAGAATATTTAGGCTGCTGTGCCTAGAATTGACGCAACGGAGTGAAAGCAGGGGGGTAGAGGAAAAAGAGTAGAGTATTTCAGTACCAATGGTAAGACATGATCGTGACTTAGACCGAGTGAGGTGGAAGGAAAGATGGAAGTAAGTGGGCAAATCCAAGACGTGTTTGGGAGGTAGAATCAGCACACTAAAGTAAAGATTGTACATGGGGTATAAAACAGGAGTGTCAAAAATGCTCTCAAGTTTAATAGTTTGATCATATGGGCCAACACAGATAGAAGATAAGAGATCAAGTGAAGACCAGGTTTGAAGATAGAATCGTCTTAAGACATCAGTCTTGGACTTGTTAAGTATAAGAGGAGAGATATATGGAAAAAAACAAATGTCCATCAAAGAACAAATCGATTAAAAAATATGGTATATACACACAGTGGAATATTAGTCAACCTTACAGAGAAAGAAATCCAGCCATTTGTGACAACATGGATGAACCCGGGAGACATTACGCTAAGCCAAATTAGCCAAACAGAAAGGCAAATACTACATGATATCATTTATATGAGGAATTTAACATAGCCAAATTCATAGAAGTAGAGAATAGAATGATAGTTGCCAGGAGCTGTGGGAGCTGGAAGGAGAAACAGGGAGATATTGGTCAAAGGGTACAAAGTTGCAGTCAAACAAATGAATAAGTGCTTGAGATCTATCATACAACACACTGCCTATAATTAATGACATCCTATTGTATACTTAAAAATGTACTAAGAGGGTAGATCTCATGTTAAGTGACTTTCTCACATAAAATAATAATAATCAATAAAAAAAAAGTGGAAGAACTCTTCTAGAGGGGACAGATAGGTTTATTGTGGTGATGGTTTGGTGGATGTATAGTTATCTCCAAAGCCATCAAGTCATATATATTAAATACATACAGTTTCTTGTGTGTCAATCACACCTCTATAAAATCATTTTGTAATTTTTTTTATTTTTTTAAAGATTTTATTTATTTATTCATGAGAGACACAGAGAGAAAGAGAGGCAGAGACACAGGCAGAGGGAGAAGCAGGCTCCATGCAGGGAGCCCGACATGGGACTTGATCCCAGGTCTCCAGGATCAGGCCCCGGGCCAAAGGTAGTGCTAAACCACTGAGCCACCTGGGCTGCCCTCATTTTGTAAATTAAAAAAATTTGTCTTTATCCATCCTGAAAAACAAATGCACCCAAGAAGTTCTGTGGCATAGTGGTGCATTCCAAATTGCTCACTTCTGTTCTCCAGTTTTAGTACATTAAAAATGTTAGTAACATCCATGGGAATACACTTCCTGGGCACTAATTGCGCTGTTAAGGGAAAAGTGAATAGATCTGCTTTAAGGTTGAATTATTGAAATTAAAGAATTCATTAAAATCTCTGCACAAGCCCAACTGGGAGAAGAAACACTCTCTTTGCAGTTAGTTCTGTTCAAATCATTCACTGGAGAGGTAGAGGAGCATTACCTATTTTATGATTCCTGTTGTAAACATCACCCTTGAGTGAAATAAATGGTTTCTTTAGCTTCCCCTGCCCCCTCCTTTTCTTCCTGAATGTATCTCTATTTATCTGTCTCTCCCTCTTCAGAGGCTAGCAACAAACCATAATTTATTTCCTTTGTGGTTAACCTACCAGTACTCTCCATACCAAGCCATGAAACCATAGGTTTGTTTATTTAACACACATCTGATGCACATACCCTGTGTTACCCTACTCTATATATGTTTTTTTTTTTTTTCTCTATGTGTTTGAAGTGGGAGGCACCTGGAAACCAGGGTCTGGTCATCAAGGGAAAGAACACACATCACAGCAGGGGTGTGAGTGAGAATGCCACTTTAGGATGGAGGGTGTTGGGATCCCTGGGTGGCTCAGTGGTTTAGCTCATGCCTTTGGCCTGGGGCGTGATCCTGGAGACCCAGGATCAAGTCCTGCATCCAGCTCCCTGCATGGAGCCTGCTTCTTCCTCTGCCTGTGTCTCTGCCCACCGCCCCCCTCTCCGTGTCTATCATGAATAAATAAAATATTTTTTTAAAAAAGGATGGAGGGTGTTGAGGAAGGATCTCAGTGGAGCTCAGACATTTTGCTGGAGTGTCTGAGTAAATACTGCTGTTGTGGACAGAGCAGGAAACATGAGGACAGAGTACACTTTGGCAGTTTGGGGCATATTGAATCTGAGTATGCTGAGAAGCACCAAGATGAATGTGTCTGCTAGGCAGTTGTGTGCTTGGGTCTGGAGTCAGATGGAGATACAGTCTTTCACTGTGTATATCCTGGAGGTGACATCGTTTTGTTCTCTATTACTCAGACCTAGAAGAGAAGGAGGGGGCAAAGAGTATCTAATGGTTCTGAGCATCTAATTTGTACCTATCTTGTGGTAACCTTCCCAGAGCTTATGACATACCTGCTATGACCTTTATTCAACAGAAGGAAACAACTTCAGGAAATGAAGTCCTGCCAGGATTCACCCTTCAGTCTGGTGGACTCCAAAGTGCAATTTTTCAACTGCACTCAGCAGAGACCATGGTGTCTTTCCAGTGATGGGTGGGGCCTGATGCTCTGGTCACACTTCCGTCTTCCATTGTGCGGCAAATATCTGAGAGGTGTTTGACTTTGCTTTACATATAAAAGAGGGCCCAAGACTTGCCAAATGGACAGATGAATGAGAAATTAGTAGTAAAAAAAGATTGTTTGATGTAAAATCACCCTGTCTGGTTACAGAGACTTATAAAGTATGGATTTGAGTTTTTTATGCTCTCACTCCAATCGAAAGTCACCTGCAGACCCATATCAAGAATAGGGCATAAATAATTGAAGTGGCCTTCTTCTCAGTCTGGACCAATGTGTCTTTCCATATTTTCTTCCCACAGTTCCTGTTTATTCACTAAGATTCAGCTGTTCTGTACTACCACTATGGCTCTTATAGAGTGAAATTTGTTAATCATTTTCCCTGGAACATTCTTCTCTAATCATTTAAGATCTAACTCCTGTTCCCCTTTCTATACCCAGTATATGACTTCTCAGCCCTCAAGGCTTCCCAAACTGAAGGAATCTTCTAACAATACAAAACAAAACAAAATCCCATGTCACTTCATACAGAAGCACCTGAAAGTACAAGTCGTTTTTCCTATATTCAGGTTAACTAGATTGTTGGTATGGGTATGGGTATGGGTGAGGATATAGATGGAGGTTAAGAAATAGAAAGAGAGGGGGACATAAATTTATGCATACACATTACACATTAAATATCCATAGTTTTTGTCAGGTAGTGGTGGGAAAACAGCACGTGAAGGAGGAGGGACTTAGCAGCAGCTTTCTCACTGGGGAAGCATTTATAAAGTGCTTTTGAATGTGACCCCAAAAACAGCATACTTAGGGGAACTTCAAGGATTTTCCCTAGCGTAAAGTATCTTCAAACGTGTGTGTGTGTTAATGTGTACTTGAGTATTCTGTGGCACCTGAATCTGTGAGGAACAATGGAAAGAAATAAGGATGAATTATTAGTGTCTGAATCCTAATGGATTTGGGTAACATCCTAAGATGATTAGGTTCTGAAGGAACAGATAAATCAAAGAATTTTAATGCCTGGGACATATCTTGTGATCTCGTTGGAAAGGCAGTGTTTTATGTGGGTTATATTGATCTAGGTTTGAGTCCATCATTCTCATTTACTAGCCGTGTGACTTTGTATATTTTATTTAATCTATCAGTCTTTATAAAATAAAATAAAATAAAAACAACTGTCTACTGGTATTGCTTGGAAGATTCATAATATAATGTACATAAACTTTCTGGAACATAGTATGTTCTTGATTCATTTTGATTTTACATTTAGCACAGTATTTTAGCCACTGTGATGGCTGATTTTAGGTGTCAACTTGACTAGGGCACAAAGTCTCCAGACTTTGATCAGACTTTGTTCAGACTTTATTATGAGAGTGTCTATGATGATGTTTTGACATGAGATTAACATTTGAATCAAGAGAGTGAGTAAAGCAGGAGGTCCTATCTACTGTGGTAGGCATCACCCAATCAGTTGGAGACAAAAAGGCTGAATAAGAAGGCTGAGGGAACTCCTTCTTTGAGTGAGGGGCATCAATCTTCTCCTCCTTTGGACTCAGATTCAGACTTGAGGTTACACCACCGGCTTTCTTCCTTCTTAGGCCTTTAGATTCATGCTGGAACTATAGCATGAACGGGCTCTCTTGCCCATTGGGCTCTCTTGGGTCTCTACTTGTGGACTGCAGATATTGGGACTTCTCAGCTTCCATAAACACATGAGCCTTCTTATGTGTCTCTTGATAGATCGATAAAGAGAGAGAGAGAGAAAGAGAGAGAGAGAGAGAGAGAAGGAGAGAGGTAACACTTTGAGAAGGATTTTCTTATTTAAATATGTCATGAAACAAAATAGCGAGGAGCCTTTCATGGCTATGGAATTTCTCTGGCACTCCTAGAAAATAGAGCAGGTACAGCAAATCCCTGAGATCTGGCTGTTGCTTGAGCCAGAGCTCTAAATTCCAGCAGTGGATGGGTAGTCCTGCATGTAAATTAGAAATTAAATCTAGAATAGTAAAATATCTATAGACATAGAGATATAGATGAATACTCATATATATATACATATTTATCTTTATCTATCTAATCTGTGTTTACCTATCTCTATATTTATCTCTGTATCTCTGAATCTACCTACAGATAATCTACATCTCTGTATGTATCTATCACTCTATCAATCTCTATTCTTTCTATCTATCTTATCTATCTATCTATCTATCTATCTATCTATCTATCTATCATCTATCTATCTTGTATTGATTCTGTTTTTCTGGAGAACCCTGACTAATACATCCACTAATTACACAAGAAATAGCCTGTGTCTTAGCTTCTCAGATACAGAGTGTATGCAAACACATGCATACAGCTAGTTTATTTTAGAAAGTAATTTCATGGAATAAAAGTGGGTGATCTGAAAATAATGAAACAATTGCAAGAAAAGTCAAGCCAAGGGTGAAGAATTGAGCTGATTACCAGTGAAGGCTACTCATACTAAATTTTGCTTGGTCTCTGTAAGAAATTGCTTAGAATATGCCTCCAAAGGACCTATATGAGGTGTGGTGGAAGACACGATTGGATCCCATGCTCAACTGGTGAGTGACCCTCCAGGGCTGACAGCCCTTCCTATTTCCTCGTGCTGCACACTGTTAAGTAGTCAGAGCAAAATTGGCAATGGTGTACCTGACATGCTGGTTAATGCCACGCTGAATGGGTCAGAAGGAGGGCCATGACATGGAGACATAGGATATAAAAGGTTCCTACCACTCTGGGATGCCTGGGTAGCTCAGTGGTTGAGCGTCTGCCTTTGGCTCAGGGCATGATCCCCAAGTGCTGGGATCAAGTCCCACATTGGGCTTCTGGCGTGGAGCCTGCTTCTCCCTCTGCCTATGTTTCTGCCTCTCTCTCTCTCTGCGTCTTTCATGAATAAATAATTAAAATCTCAAAAAAAAAAGGTTCCCATCATGCCCCATTAGGGTGACACAAGTTCTGTCCAAAGCAATATGATTTAATTGAATAAGCACCACCTTTTGAATTAAAAGGCTCGCAAATGGATGACAATTTGGGGAAATAACAGAGAAAGCATGAAAAACAGTATTTTTAATTTTTTCTAATTAATGAGGACACAGAGTGACCTGATCTGATATTGTTTTCTGGCCATAGGCTTTGTTATAATTCCCCTTTTGTGTTGGAGGGTCCTGTGCTTTTTCTTTCATCTTCATTCAAGAGGGTGGCTCTCCTGTCATGATGTGTAGTTAGTTGTCGGTGTGCGAGAGGCTGTGTGGGTATATGAAATGGAGAGAACTATCCTCTCCCTGCACCAGTGAGAAGCATCAGGAGTCAGGACACCCAAGAGTTAGGTTTGCTCCACCACTTGCTAGCTCTGTGATCTTGGTCTACCCTTGTCCTCTCTGAGCCTCTTTTGTAAAAGGGAAGACTTTTATGGACTCTGTCCTACTGGAGTAAAAACTAAGTCTTGTAACATGATCACGGAAGTGCAGAGAAGCTGTCTGTATCATCCAATGCCCCCCTTTATGCTTGACGTGAAATTCTATCATTTTATCCAGATCCTAATCCGCCGCACAAATGAGTCTGGCAATATGCCTCCTAACTCCTTAATGCAGCCCCTTTCAAGAGGAAAAACATTTTCATACATTAAAACAGGAAGCACAAATGAGTCATTCTCTCCCTGGTGACCAGACTGTTTATTCAGTAAACATTTTCTCCCTAGAAGCCCTTTTTGGATCCCCTGCTGTGCGTTGTCATTCAACATCTTATTATACAAAGTATGCACAGCCATGACTTTGGACTAATGGGGTTGTAGCCAATCTATTCTGAGGATGGATTCATTAGATGCTAATTGTACAAAGATGTCTAAGTTAATTCCCACCTCTTCCATTTGTATATTCCTGGACCCTAGACAGTAATAGCTAAACCCATCTATCTCCATGGTGACAGAGGAAGCCATAAAGAACCAATAGAGCTTGACCATGCTAGGGGGAGAGGATCCGTAGGTAGGAAGTAACTGCATTTTAAACAGGGTGAGTGCCAGCTTTCAGGAGAGGGTGTCATGCTCAGACATGGAGAAGATCTTCAAGGACAACAACATTCAGCCCAGGATTTGGTTGCTTCTTAAAGGAGCCTTAGGTAGAGGGTTTGGCAGAGAATAGGCCAGGCGGGGGAAGCAAGGGGTAGGGTAGCAATTTACATCAGAAACAGTTGCTGAAATGCAGGGGATTTGAGAAAAGGGAATAAGAAATGGTTGGGGACACATACCCTCATTCAATCAGGAAGTCCTAAGTATCACCTGTTGCTTATGAAGTATAACAGTCTATACAGCCTAGGGATGAAGTCACAAGTATGAGACATTCACATGGCCCCAGTTCTCAGGAAGCATGAATCTTTTCAGAGCATAAAGGCCATGGCCAAACTGTCAAGAAAATACACAAAATGATTATAAGCCTCAGGAAGTGTTGAGAAGCATAGGAAAAGAAAAGAGGGGAGGAAGGCTTCTGGATTTGAACAGTCAGAGAATCCTCCTCTGAGGGAGAACTGACAAGGATGCAACCAGTGGTTGGAGAACTGTTCATCAGAGGCAAGAGCACCGGTGATGGTTTAGGAAGCATTGTTCTCCGCATCTCCTGGATTTACGTCCACCTCTGCCCTGTTTTCCTCCATAAGATGATGCATGTAACCAAGCTTGAGGGCAAATTAAATCATCTCCAAATTGGAAATTATTTTTGTTCACTGCATCTTGCTACGGGAGGTCAGGAAATTTATTTCCTTAGTGGAAAAAGAGGGTGATATCCCATCACACAATCTCCTCGTGATCAGTCATGAGAACTTTCTGTTCACTCAGATTTCCCAGCCTACAGCATGCAGCGGGAAGGGAGCAGAGTCCCCGGGGAATCTCTTTGGAAAGTAACACCTGCTGCAGGCATCCCGGGGTTGGTGGTGCCTGGTACAGGCCACTGCTGTCCTTGCCTCTGCCAGCTGAGATGCCAGGGCTGTGCACTGAAGGTGGAACCCTGGCTTGTCCCGCGGTGAGAGGCTTAACTCTTCTATCACCATTGCTTCCAGGGAGAGCTGACCTGACATTTCAGATTGGAATGCACTGATCAGCTTAGCTTCCCTCCTTGTAGCTGGCAGCAGTTGACAGGAAGAGCAGAAGGGAAGAGGATCAGGAGAATTCATAAAAATATCAGGAGAAGTCACAGAAAGCTGACTGATGAGCTAGGAAGGTGATAGCTTGGAACAGTAGGTTGAACAGGCTAGTGGAAGAGAAACTCTGGAACATTCCTGAGGTGTAGGCTGGTACCTTTGTTGGTCTCTGTGGACTTTCTGGAAAATGTTGTATGTGAAGGCCAGATCTGTTTTAAGGACCATCAAATTCCTGATGGTGGCTGCTAGAAATCCTGACATCCCATTTCTTTCTTCCTGCCTCCTCATTTCTATCCAGCCCTCACTTTGCTGTAGTGTACTGAAAAACTAATTAGGCAAATAAGACATAAGAGTAGTTTTAGGGAAAAAAAAAAAAAAAAAGCAAAAAATGTCTTTGGTTTCCTCTGCCTGGCAAGCAAATAAAAATCTTTTTTTTAAAGATTTTATTTATTTATCCATGAGAAACACAGAGAGAGGCAGAGACATAGGCAGAGAAAGAAGCAGGCTCCTTGCAAGGAGTCTGATGCAGGACTCGATCCCTGAACCTCAGGATCACCACCTGAGCCAAAGGCAGATGCTCAACCACTGAGCCACCCAGGTGCCCCACAAGCAAATAAAAATCTTAAAAAATAAGCAAACTTTCATCACTTGGGAGACCCAGGAAATGACCATCACATAAAACAAAGCATCCAGAAATAGTGTAGATCTATCCAGGAAGGAAAAAAAGGAGGGAACAGGATACAAAGCTTGAATTGTAATTTTCCTTATGAGGAATATACTAAAATTGATAGAAAGCAAGTGGAAACGACGAAAAATTCTAGAAACATTTCCTAATCTTAGGGTTGAGGCTAAAAGTAGAAGCAGGTACTAAAAGAGAGAAAGCCTTCCACTTGGGAAGCTGTCACCCTGGAATTGTAAATTCTCTGGTCAGGAAAGAATGACTGTATCTTAGGGAGTGTCATGTGGGGAGCCTCATGGAGCAGCAGACAGAGACCCTGCCAGCTACAGAGTGCCAGTCCCAAAAATAACCTCTTTATCTAGGGAACTAATGGTCAGAAGTCAGGACATGCTGTGGAGGCATCAGTCTTCACTCCAGCTGCAATTAGTTTCACTATCTTAAAAAAAAAAAAAAAAGAACAAAACAAAACAAAAAAACATTCCAGCATTTGAAAAGGCCTCTGGCTGGGAAAGTTTTGGATAATCCTCATCCTCTTTCTCTTCCTCCTCCTTTCTAAAACAAAAAACAAAAACAAATCCAACAAATAGGCAAAGAAACAAAAGGCATATGAGTAGGAGTTCTTTTTCAAATTTGCTTTGTATTTTGTTTTTTAAAGATTTTATTTATTTGAAAGAGGGAGAGAAAGAGAGTGCACAAGCAGGGGGAGCAGCAGAGGAAGACCCAGGCTCTATATGGATGTGGGGCTTGATTTCAGGACCTCAGGATCATGACCTGAGCTGAAGGCAGACACTTAACTGACTGAGCCATCCAGGCACCCCTTCAAATTTGTTTTCAATTTCTCTTTCACTAGTTGATGATTTTTTTTTATGTAATAGAGGGAGAAAAAGGAGAGAGAGGGAGAAAAAGAGAAGGAGAAGAAGGGAGGGAAGGAGAGAGAGAGACAAAGACAGAGAGAGAGAGATTGATTCTTGATGTCAAGGACAATATAATAAGGTGGGCATTGTAGATAGGCACATCTGAATGGCATGAGACTTAGGAATGCTACCTATGAGAAATAGAGAACAGGAGAAGAGCTGGTTTCTTAGTGGAAATTGTTTAATAATTATAGGGAAAAATTTCCTTGAATATGCTATGACCCTAACTTGTTTTTCATCTACCAGAGACCATTGAATAATCGGACTGCTAATACAAATTTGTCACTCAGTCAGAAAGATTAGGAATAAATGGAAAATATTAAGGGAAGCCCAGAAGATCAGTGAAAGAAATCAGGAAAATCTATTGACATTATTTTAGAGCACATCATATTTAACTCATTGCTTTCTCCTATAAGAAAGTTGTGGTTGGGAGGATGAGGCACCTGAGTGGCTCCATGGTTGAGCATCTGCCTTTGGCTCAGGTCCTGATCCCGGAATCCTGAGATCAAGTCCTGCATCAGGCTCCCTGCCTATGTCTCTGCCTCTCTCTCTCTGTGTCTCTTAAGAATAAATAAATAAAAATATTTTCTTAAAAAAAGAAAGTTGTGATAGGGATAGATAGAAAGACAAGAAAAAAGACATAGATCTCAAAATGCTATTCAATGAATGATTTAAGAAAGCAGAAGCTGTGTTATTTATCCCAACCAGGGTAGGATATAATGTGCAGCATGAGGAGTGGATTTAAAGCCCTCCTTGATGCAAGGTGGGGACAGAGGTCAGGGAAGCTGATACTGGGCCATTCAGCTGACAGCATCAAAATAGCTAGTTCTTTTTTTTTTATTATTTTTTTATTTTTTTTTTTAAATAGCTAGTTCTTGAGAGCTTTAAGAAACCCTCTGCATTGTTCATCCTCTTGGAAGATTCCATGAGTACACTAGAGGGAAGTGGGTGGTTCTCCAGGATTTGCATGGAAACTGATTCATTCATTTGGGGAATATAAATAATAGTGAAAGGGAATAGAAGGGAAGGGAGAAGAAATGGGTAGGAAATATCAGAAAGGGTGACAGAACATGAAGACTCCTAACTCTGGGAAACGAACTAGGGGTGGTGGAAGGGGAGGAGGGCGGGGAGTGGGGGTGAATGGGTGACGGGCACTGAGGGGGGCACTTGATAGGATGAGCACTGGGTGTTATTCTGTATGTTGGCAAATTGAACACCAATAAAAAATAAATTTATTATTTAAAAAAAAAAGTTCCTAACTGCCTACATCTCTGCCTGAACAACTAAATTCAGAGAACAGCCACTTCCCTCCCTTCAACCTTCCAGACAGCACGGGCCTCTCATGCGCAGATCCCTATGAGGGGTACCAGGGTGGACAGAGGTTTCTGGAAAAACACATGTGGTGTAGACAGACTTTGCAGAGAGCTGTGGTGATGCTGAGCTCACAGAAACGATCACGGTGTTTATCACAGACATTCTGCAAGATGGAAGACTGAAAACCGTCTCAAGTTTTCACAGATGATTAAAAAAAGAAACTTTTAGTGTATAACATATAGTCCTTAAAATGATAACAGAGGTGTAGGGTGTGTGTGTGTGTGCAGTGCCCGAGGTATATTGTCATCCTACCTAAAAGCAGAGCCTTTGACAAGGATTTGGGTGCAAGGGGGTGATTTGTAAAGAAGCTTCAATAGGGGAGCTGAGAAATGAGACAAAGAAGGGAACGAAGGTAATTAAAAATGTGCTAAAAGAGCAGGTTACTACTCCTCTCAAAGCTCCAGAATATCAGAAAGACAGATGAACACTGGATCCATGCTACTTAAGGACACCTTTATTCACCACCAGCTGTGGGCTACTCAGGCGGCAGGGTCAAGCCCCAACACCCTGCTCCACCCCACATAGGTGGGCTGCAAACCTGTGGTTGCTCAGTAAATATTTGTTGTTTGAGGTAACTAAGATGTGTGTAAAAGCAATGTCACAGCAGAACCCTGACTCATACAGCAGGTGGTGGATTCATTTGATACATCAGACTTCAAAAAAAAAAAAAAAAACAGGGCTCTTTCTTTGGCACAGACCACATCAGAATTTGAGCTACTTAAGTGAAGATTATTAGCTTGATAAAGTATTGGCTTACAAAGTCATGTGATAGCTCTTCCAATAATTTTGCCATTTCTAATTTAGATGTTAATTTCCCTTGACTTTTGTATCTTTTTAGTAAAAAAAAAATAGGTGTTTATCATTTTTTTTTCAAATTATTTTCCGGTTAGAACTGTGCTTGTTGGTAGACTTTAAGTGTATCTACAATCCATTTCTTTGGCAAAAGCATGATTGAGCCACCAACCATTCCCTTAAAAGGCAGGAAACTGCCAGTTTAAGGAGGACATTGAGAAATATTTTCTCAGGGGAAATCCCGAGAGCCTTGAACGATAGGCAGCACAATGCGATATTCTCTGTACAACAATCCAGGAAACCTCTCTTCCTGTCCTGGATTCCCCACCAATTAGGTTTGAGATATTGGGGAATTCCTATTAATTTCCTGGTTTTATTATTTTCTAATTGTGTCATTGAGTGAGTGGAATCGAATGTTAGATTCACCTCTGTGGTTCGTTGGTGACTTGGGCACAGCCAACCCAAGAGATTAGGGAAGAAGATGGATGGATAAAAGCTCTGAAACCCTCACTCTTGATTCGACCAGATCAAAATCCATTTATTTTTTTATTTTATTTTATTTTATTTTATTTTATTTTATTTTATTTTATTTTATTTTATTTTTTATTTATTTTTTCATCACACACACACACACACACACACAGAGGCAGAGGGAGAAGCAGGCTCAATGCCCTGGGCCGAAGACAAGTGCCAGACTGCTGAGCCACCCAGGGATCCCCTCAAAATCCATTCCTAATATACTTTTTTCTGTTGAGACTATAGGTGATTTGTTGATGGCGCTCCATAGCCAAAAACATATCCAAAATCCATTAGTCTAAACAACTTTAAACACCCTTCCTACACTAATATATTCACAAACCCAAAAGGAGATATGGGAAAGATGATGAGTTTGAAGGTAAAAATTACTTGTTTCCTCCTTCATTTTAATTTCAGTTTAAATTTCATTTTGAGTAAATGGGGGATCTTCATCCTTACAGCAGCCTTTCTCTTTCATTCCGTCTTTTGTTTTAAGTTTCTAAAAAATCTTCCTCCAGTTTAATATGTCAACGGATATGATGTAGATGGATAATTGTTTTAGAAAAGTCTGTAGGCAATTACAGTCTACAATTTATGCCATACCTTAAATGGTAGTAACTGTGATTCATTTTAGAAATGGCTGTTATAATCGAACCATTAAAATTCCATAACAAACTACTATTCACCACCATTAAACTGAAACAGTACATGTTTTGAAGTTTTTTTTTTTTTTTTTTTTTAATAATGAGAATAGTTCTGTTAGCTCTTGGCTTTGTTGAAAGAACATTAGGCCTCTTGGTGACAGGCTCCAACAGAGACCAGTTTCTCTAAGGTTGTAGCTTAATCAAACATTTGTTAATGAAAATTAATGACAGGGGTACAACTTTCTTAATTCTAAAATTCTTTTTGAAGACACACAAGATGTGCAAAAATAAATACTATTATTTAAAATAAATTGAAAAAAGATGATTAGGACAAGAAGTTTAATCAACTAATGTGAGGAAGAGTCCAGACTTTCCAATAGAAATAGAAATTACATGTGCCTGGAGCAGATGCAAGACTCAACCAGTAGACCAGATTGGTCTCCTCTACATTAATGATTTTTTGTTTAACCTTGGAGGAGATCTTAATGTTTCTGGGTCCCAGGTCTCTTACTTGGTTAGATACGTGTTCTATGAGATGTTTCTATATCTAAAGGCATAGGAATGTGATGAGATAGCCATGATACTTATTAAAAAATGGTATTTACTTCAGCCTCAACACTGAATCAAATCTTATTGTGTCTGTATTGTATCAAAAATTCCTAAGATGTCTCCTTAACTCTCTGCATAAATATTGAACTTCTTACTTGATATGTGTAACTTCCCTTACAGCTCAGGGGACTTAGGAAAAGGGATCTTTGGGTTTGGATACAGATCTTTTTAAGAGCCACAAGTCCAATAAACAGGTCCCTTATATTCTGTAATCTTCATTTCTATCATCTGAAGAGGTAAAAACCATGCCCTGTTTGAAGACTTTTTGTGAGGAATAAAATAGATAATACAGCATAACTTTCATGGTATAGGTGCTCAATAAATAGCAGCTGTTTATTGTATAATTACAAGGTTAATAGTATTAGAAAATTTATTTCATAATATAAAAACAGTATAGAAATTTCATGTATAATAATTATTATCATTGAAGTTATTTAATGGTTTAGAAATATTATTTAACAAGGCACGTTGTCTGAAGTCAATTAAAAAAAACAAAACTCAAATGTCTTAGATACAATAAAAAATTTGTTAGCTCTTGTAATGGTGAAGGGCAAGAACACAGCAAGAGACGATTTGATCAAGAAGTTCATTGCCACTTGCAATAATTAATCCATGTCTCATCTTTGTATCATTCCTTCCATTGGCTTTGTCTTCTTCTACTGCTTTTGATACTTGGTAGGGACTTGGCCACTTCTATCTTCCAGGCTCAGGTCTTTAAGGTTTATAGCTAGAAAGAAAGAAATGAAGCTTCTTTTCTTTCTTTCTTTTTTTTTTTTTTAAGATTGTATTTATTTGAGAGAGAGAGAGAGAGGTGCGCACACAAGCAGGGGAAGGGAGAGAGGGAGAGAATATTCAAGCCAATTCCCTCCTGAGCATGGAGCCCAGCACAGGGCTTGATCCCACAACCCATGAGATCATGATGACCTGAGCTTAAATCAAGAGTTGGATACTTAAACAACTGAGCAAAGAGGAACCCCTGAAATGAAATTTCTTATGCCCAGGTTCAATTGGAACCACTCGGAAGAACTCAGATTAGCCATGCTTGGGTCACGTATCCATCACAAGGACTGTGATGGCCAAGGAGCAGAAACCTTGATTAGCCACCTAGGAGCCACCTGTCCATTTGCCATCTTCAACCTAGTGCTGTAGCCAGAGAAGCAGGGAATTCCTTATGTCTTAAGGATTGAGAATGCTGGTTTATATCTTTATCCTCAAAAGTGAAGTTGGCATGTATCAAGCCATTGAGTGAGTGGCCATGAGCCCACGAGCATTTCTGTGTGTCCACCAAGCTTGTTCAACACTAAACAACCTATGTCAAAGTAACTCCAAACCTGCTCCTCCCAGGTGGTTTTTCACTGCATCATCCCCATCCCTAAGACCCACTGTAACTCAGTCTCAGCAAGACTAGATTGGGATTTTCTTTAGCCCTTTGTAGATGGTACTGATGGTTTTGGAATAGAGGCTGAACATCCCAGTCAAGGGGCATAGCACTCTGGGCGCAATGATTTCAGTCCTAGGCTGGTTCCTCCCTCATCACAGGATTTCAAGGTTATTTCACATTTCTGATTGTTCGTTTATATACCTATGGAAAGAGAAGTCTTCAATATAGGGTCTCTTCAACTCATTTTCTCTGAATTTACCTATATATTTCTTGTATGAATCAAACATACATACTAGCATTTTTCAGTAGGATTTATTTTTCTGACATCTCCTTTTTCTCATTGAGATATCTATTTTTTCTCTCTCTCTTTTAAAAAATAAGTGTATTACCTCTATTTTTGCTTTTTAAATTGTTTTCATGTAAAATCAATTTGCCAACATATAGTGTAACACCCAGTGCTTATCCCAACAAGTGCCTCCTCAGTCCACATCCCCCATTTACCCCATCCCCCTGCCCTCCTCTCCTTCTGCAATGCCTTGTTTTTTCCCAGAGTTAGGAGTCTCTCATGGTTTGTCTCCCTCTCTAATTTTTCCCACTCAGTTCTCCTCCTCTCCCTTATAATTCCTTTCACTATTTCTTTTATTCCCCGTACGAGTGAAACCATATGATGATTGTCCTTCTCTGATTGACTTACTTCACTCAGTGTAATACCCTCCAGTTCCATCCACATCAAAGAAAAGGATGGGTATTCATCCTTTCTGATAGCTAATATTCCATTGTATGTATGTATATATTATATATGTATGTATGTATTATATAATATATAATATATATTATATGAGCATATATATATACATACATATATGCACATCTTCTTTATCCATTACTCTGTTGAAGGACACTGTGGCTTCTCCCACAGTTTGGCTATTGTGGGCATTGCTGCTATGAACATTGGGGTGCAGGTGTCCCAGCTTTTCAGTACATCTGTATCTTGGGGGAAATACCCAGTAGTGCAATTGGGTCAATAGGGTAGCTTTATTTTTAACTTATTGAGGAACCTCACTGTATTTTCTCTTTAAAAAACGTGTATTTCCTCTTTAGAAGATGAGCCCAATATCTGAGCCACTATGAAGCGACCATCAATTATCTCCTTTGAAAGGCTTTCAGTTTTCTGTCTAAACTTCTGGATCTTATATGGGATAAATCCATACACTTCTTTTTCAGATTTTATTAGTTCACTGTTTTGTGACCTTGCTTCTTTTCCCCTCTTTGTGTGACCATCTCTCAAAATGGTCTTTAAAATGTCCAGTTTTTCAGTAATGTTCTGGTTTCACTACTCTTAGAACACAGAATTCACAAAACCATGTATATAGGATTGTTAGCTATCTTGTGTTTCTACTCTAGATACCTAGAAATTTAAGCCTAGTAAGTAAATTCTGTATCTATACTTTTATAAGATTTTTGTTAGGGAGATTTCTTTAAAGTATTAGAAATTGGACTATATTCCTTTTTACAGATATTTTAATTCTACATCCTGCCCAGAGAAAACCATTTATGAAATGAGAGAGAGAGGGAGAGAGGGTGAGAAAGAGAGAGATGGATAAATTGTGATTTATCTATCACAGGTAGTGATTCTGTTTATTTTTCTTAACTTTCACCGAATTTTAAACTTTCTGAAAGCAGAGACTGTGCCTAATTTATTCATGATTATTTCTCCATAGGCTAGCAGAGCCAGACGTGTAGGAGATACTCAACAAATAAATATCAGAAGAGAGAAAACATAATGTGACTCCTTTGTAGATGCTGAGGTACAAATATAGTGCTTTCCTATAGTCTAATATTTAATGACTATTACTGTTTTTTTTTTTTTTCAGTATTGCTCATCACTGTGAAGACAAGAAAAGATAGCCCTTGATTTCTAGGATTTTAAAGATTCACTAGAGAGATTAGAGGTCTTAGTCACAATTCTTTGTAGCTTATTTTACTCTGTGACAAGTGTCCCCCTTTCCTGTCTTGTGCTGGTTTCACAGTCCAGGAGTGAGTGCTTCCCCATCCTCCCCACTTGCTTGGTGACTGGTGGGCTAATAGCTGTCCTGCAGTGTCATGGGGAGCTATCCCAATGGCACGGCCAGACCATGTGCCTGGTGAGAACTGGAAGTGATTGAATGTCATTGGTTTTACTCATGTCATCCTCATCCTCATCATCATTGTTACAACAGCAGTGATAATAATAACTAATATTTTCAAATGTTTACTTTGTGCCAGTTACAGATGGAATAGTTTCATTTGATTCCACACAGCCCTTTGAGGTACTTACTGTTATGTCCTAAATGATAAAAACACACGGAGGAGCATAAAGAGAGATGAAGTACCTTGCTTAAGGTCACATGGCCAAGAGAGAGCCCAACAGGGGCACCTGGGTGGCTCAGTGGTTGAGCGTCTGCCTTCAGCTCAGGTCATGATCCCTGGATCCTGGGATCAAGTCCTACATAGGGGAGCCTGCTTCTCTCTCTGCCTGTGTCTCTGCCTCTCTCTGTGTGTCTCTCATGAATAAATTAATAAAATCTCTAAAAGAAAAACACTTAAAAAAAAAGAGAACCCAAATGAGAACTCACGCACCTGGACTTTAAAATGGTCTTCCGTGCTGCTCTGGAAGTTACAGGTTTACTTACAAACCAGGGGACATGCCCTGAATGCCAAACCCTGCTCTACCTGTAGTCCTATTTAATCCTGGCAAGAATCCCCACAAGACATGTATTTTTTATTACCATTTGCATATGAGTAAACAGAGGCACATGGAAGAGGGTGAACAGTAATCCCACACCCACACAACTGATTAGTGAGAAAAGGGGTGAATGACCTTGGAAAGGTCAACTCTTACACAATCTGCTATGCAGCTTTCTGACCCAAATAAATCACAGTATTTAACAAGCAGTGACTGTCTACTCTATGCCCAGTTTCCATGAGTTTTTCCACTTAATTCTCCTAAGAGCTCTATGTCACAAATGCTACTAAACGTATTTTACACATAAGTGGAGGCATAGAGATAAGAAGCTCCCACGAGGTTGCAGAAATAATAAGTGGCAGAGCTTAGATTTGAACCCAAACCACCTGACTCCAGAGACCAAGCTAATAACTGTTGCGCTAAACCATCTGTTAGATATGGGGACAGGAAGGATAAATGTCAATACTCAGGAAGGAAGGACGGATCCACTAATATAATAAATACCCCTGTGAGGTTGCCACTCAGTGGTCATGTGCTGGCCAGAGTCACCATCTAACACAGCTTGGCGCTCAAACCATCCACTTGCAGAGCTTCTTGCAGTGTCCTTCCTGGGGCTGCTACAGGTTGCCCCCATTCCAATAGGGAGACTGTTGGTTCCAGTACCTCTTGTGTCCTTTTCCTTCCCCATGAATTCCTACTTAGACTTTGGTCTTTCCTTGAAGACTTGTCTGACCCCAGCATCACCCCTTGTGGGTCATCTCCTACAGTGACCCATAAGAAGGAGTCTGTCAATAAGCAACCTAAATTTACATGTTTTCCCTTTCTTCCCTCCTTCCCTCTTATCTTTCCTTCCCTTCTTCCTTCTTTCCTTCATTCCTTGTTCTCTTGCTTTCCTTCTTCCTTTCTCTTGATCCTTCAGGAAGAAAAATAAGGTCTTCTTCGAAACAAATCAGTAGACGATGATGTTCCCCCTACAGTTTTCTTCCCTTCCAGTGAGAGACTTGTCTCAATAATTGGAGATGGCTTCTTTCAAGCATCAAGGAATACACACACAGCACACATGTGGACACACATACACACATATTCACACACAGACTGAGCTTTTATTTAGTAATATGTAAAATATTTATATTGCATTAAATAATTTCTCTCTTCCTCAAAGTCTTGAGTGACACCAAAAACAAATATAATATCTTCAGTCCATTCATGGAATCCGAGATTCAGAGTAATTAACAGTAACTCTCTGAGTGATGCAGACAGCAGGTGGCTCATTTGAGATCAGTAACTGGAATTTCCTCTGCCAGGTCCAGTGTCCTTCATGCTGCACCCAGTCACCTTGTGAACCCTTCCAGGAAAACACAAAGGCAGGAGGAATACAGTCTGTTGCCAGTGTCCATACAGCCCCTGCCCCCCAATTTTTTACATCTATAATTATTTGCATCTGTGATATCACAATGATTTTTTAAATCAAAACCTAGAAAATTTCTTTATTTCTCATTGTGGAAACTGCTTTTGTACTTAAAACCTACAAAATTCAAATTGTGACTTTTTTTTTCTTTTTGTATTTCAATCAAAATGATTTAGGATAATAGGCACAAATGTATTCAAATAAAACTA
The DNA here is from genome assembly GCF_053574225.1 of Canis aureus. NCBI lineage: Eukaryota > Metazoa > Chordata > Mammalia > Carnivora > Canidae > Canis > Canis aureus. The sequence continues at coordinate 36,218,686 of NC_135624.1, read as the reverse complement.
TTTCTATTCTCCTTATAAAGTTAGGAAATATTTTAATAAGGCATGAAGGATAAACTAAACCATAATGGAGTGAAAAATTAATTTGCTAGTAACCATGTCAATTTTACTAACATGCGTATTTGAACGAGGATAGGAAATGCCTTTCAGAGAGAGACATGTGTACTGTAAAAACCTCTCATTGAATTACAATTAACACTCTAAAATGTGGCAGGCTGAAAAATTTGGAATAATAAAATATGATAGCAACATCGACATCGATATCACAGACAAGAGTGTGAAGGAGCCAGTGAAAAAGGAAATCCTATTTTATAGGCACTTCTCAAAGGTACCTGTTTTAACTGTATCTTCTATCACATGAGCAAGTCCTGTTTTAGATTACCTGCTGAGCTGCTGTTTTGAATGTCTCCTAAAATGGAAACTTTCAAGGCATAGCATGAAAAAGGACGCTAACATAAAAAAAAAAAATCAAGAATAAAATGTAGTGCTTCTGATAAATCCCAAGTTTCAACTGCTTATGTGAATTGCCTCTGTACTTTCCTAAAATGATCAGGATTTGCATCAGAAAAGAACAAGGTGACTGGAGGGAGTAACTCTTGACAGAGCTAGGATTTCTGATCCTGATAAACATCTATATTCACCAGAAAATATACATTGTTTATAAATAATTCATTGTAAATGATGAATATAAGCATTACTATGAGCATGTGCTTCTTCCAATGTGTGTGTATTGTCTTCTTTCATTTCCCCAAATCATGTAAAGTGAACTAAATGCATTCAAGGCTACTTGAATCCATGGCACCTGAATATTTTGATTTGGGACTTAGAATGTCCTGGCTTTTCTTAAAGAGGATCGGGTACTCTATTGAGATCTATCAATATAGTCAGGGTTCATGTGGATGGAAATAACATGTGTGGTTGACTGAGGGTCATGCTGGGGCTGATGATGATGGGGAAGGTCCATCATTTGCCCTTTTAACACCTCTTCCTTATGACCATGATCAGAATGACTCCTTACTTTCCTTTGTAGCGTGAGAGCCATTCATGCATCGGACAAGAGGTTTCATTCTTGAGGTATAAGCACTTCAATGCCATCGAGAATAAACAAAAATGGGGACCATTTGCAACGAGATGACCTCCCTTAATATGTCATGGGCCAGTTCATTTTCTTAAGTACGTAGGACAGTAAACCCTAAATGGGACTGCGTACCTCAGTGAGTGCATGGACTGTTTGGTCATTAACTAGATGATGAAGCAGTATGTGCTCAGAGGGAGGTGGACTCCAGATGGTGTATTGACTCTGGATGCATTTTCTCCTGTGCATCCAATATGAACATGCATGCTTCTCTCATCCTTTCTCCTCCGTTCAATAATTGCTTCCCTTTCTCTATTGATTTTGGAGGAGATTTTAATTAAAAGTGGTAAAAAATTACAAATTCGTAACTTAAACAAAATTATTCTTATCGGACATGATATTTCTCAATCATCAATTATACATCCATCTCCATGAGGCATCCATTATATGTCCATCTCCATCTTCACTTTTTAAATGAATGGATGCCGCTTGTTGCTTTTGGTTTTACAATTTCAAAAGGACATAATACAAAATTAAAGTTTACAGATGCTTTCGTATCTTTCTAAATGTCCCAGATTTTAGCCTTCTTGTCAGTGTCTGTGGCTTTATTGAGCTTGAAATAGATGTAATTGAAAGGGTGTATTGTTATTTGCATTTGCCAAAATATGCCATTCTCTGATTTGGTTCTGTCTCTCTCTTCATCTTACATCTCCTATTTTTCTTCCTCTTTCACCTCTCTCCCTCTCTCTCTTCTTCTCTCCCACGACCTCGACAGTACAATAAGCATCAGTGAAGAAGAGTTTTAGGCTTTTATTTTATCTTTTTTTTAATTTTTTATCATGATACAGATCTATAAAACATTTATTCTCTTGTTTTGTAAAATAAGTGATAATCCAGACCTTACTTTCTTATGTCCAAGGATAAAGAACTGCTTCTTTAAAAAAAAAAAAATTATTTATTTATTTATTTGAGAAAAAGAGAGAGCATAAGTAGGGTGAGGGGCAGAAGGAGAGGGAGAAGCAGACTCCCGGATGAGCAGGAAGCCAATATTGGGCTCTATTTAGGAACCCTGGGATCATGACCTGAGCTGAAGGCAGATGCTTGACTGACTGAGCCACCCAGGTGCCCCAACGAATTTGCTTCTAATTAAAGTAGTCAATTTAATCTTAGGACAGCTCTGAAAATAAATTTTTAAATGTATCATGTGATTTGACCCATCTCAGATCCTAATGTATAGAAGACATAAGGTACAGATTTCCTCCATAGTTTACAGAAATAATAAACATTAAGGAGCAATAATAGAGTTAATTGACAAATCTTTAATCTTTCTAATTAAAAACCAAGAGTCTAACATTTCTTCTTTTACATGTAAGCATTTTTCTTTCCTTAATGGTTAAATAAGTACTAAATTCCATTACTCTGATCAATTACCCAATCTGTTATTTTTTTTGTCCTGCTTATAAAGTAAGGGCAAGCAATGATTATTTCAAATTTGGTTTCTCTTTGCCTGTCTTCTTGACAGCCATAAAAATCTGTCTTTTGAAGTGTGGTGCTAACTGAGTAGGAATGCATAATTTAGGTTGCATAATTTGATAATAAAAATAAAAACTCCATTTGTTGATGACTAATCATTGTTACTGTGATCCATTCTCCAGTAATGACTGGAAGTTTGGGGGCTGAATGATCCACATGTGCTTTTCTCTTATGTAAATCTAGCAAAGAAAAATGTCTTCTAAAATGTAGGGGCGCCTGGGTGATTCAGTTGGTTCAGGGTCCAACTCTTGACTTCAGCTCAGATCATGATCCCAGGGTCCTGGGATGGAGCCACACATTGGACTCCCTGCTCAGTGGGAAGTCTGCTTCTTCCTCGCCCTCTGCTCCCCCACCCCCATTCATGCTCTCTCTCTCAAATAAATAAATAAATAAAATCTTTAAAAATTTAAAAAATTTAAAATATCTAAAGTCAAAAGTATCTAAAGTATTCAGCATAGTCTTTTAAGTTTCTACATTCTCAGTGCTAAGGGTCTTAATACTAGCAGAATAAATTGTACAATTTTATGTAGTTTTTACTGAACTGTGCAAGCTTTCCCCTTTGCACCAAGCAGAAAGTGGACATATCTTCCTGCAATGCTGCTTGTCACCTTTGCAAACCCTATTTCACTGCCTTCACTGCAGTGATTCACTTGCCAGATTCAGCCTTGCAGAGCTCCTGAGTTAATCTCAGTGAAGTCTGATAGAGTATGGGAATACTCAGAGGCACCCTCACAGTAATGGCTCTAGGATTCCTATATGAATGGGGTTAAAAGCAGCACTTTTCTGCGTGTAACAGAGTTGGCATTAAGGGTATAGAGAGACTCACAGTGAAGCTCTGCTTCAATCACCTGGTGCCTTTCACTAATATTACTAGCTAGAGATATAAAAGTACTAGAGAGTCTAATGATAATTTTGTATTATTTTTATGTTAAAAAAAGAACACATTGATTTTGACTAAGAACACTAAGGGTTGCAGTATCAAGGTGCAGAGAGGGTGATGTAAAGAATCACAAGCTACCATTTGCTGCTTTTGCTGTCAGCAACTGGTCTAGAATGGACTGCGCTCTGTCATCAGGGATCCTGGGTACCTATTAATGATAATGCTTCCTCTGTCACCACATGGCTGTGTCTGTCATGAGAGCATGTCACTTTCTCTATTTAAGAAAAAACTTGCAATTTTTTCTTCCATCCAATATGATATAAAAGGAAATAGGTCTATTAGCCTTGCCAAAAAACAAAAACAAACTACTACAAACTAAGAAAATGAAAATGTATGTAAAACTGTGCCTTTTAAAATATTAGACATTAAAAAAATATAATAAAATATTAGACATTGACAATGAGGGGAAGTAATCCCTTAAGAATGAGAAACAAATGAAGTAAGCCCTATGGTTGCCCCAGCTTACACTGGGGAGTTTTCAGTTCACAAATCAGGTAGGGGAACCCAGAAGGAAGTTGGTGTCTTCATGGTTGAGGAGACAAGGACAGAGAATCAGAGAGGAGAGGGCTAAACAGAGGTGAGGGAGTTCTAGATACCTGGGGAACATCTCTTTAGAATCTTCACCTGAGCATCAGTAATACATGTGTTGAGTAATCTATCAGAGGACAGTGAAAGAACCATTGAAGGGGTTGCAGGGGACAAATCTTAGGCTCAAACCAACCTGGAAAGAGTTACTGTTCCCACCATAGATTGGAACAACTCATAATTCATGGGATATTAGGTCGAGGACTTCGAAGAGTTTTGTCTCAGTAATGGCACAGAATTAGCCTTAGCCTCTATGGCATTCTACCAAATGAAGCTTAAAAGCAAGTACCAGAAATATTTACAATAAATTAGCTGAAATCTAGAACAAAGTTCAAGAATATTTATTAGCATGCAAACATAGCCAACATACCACAAAGCAAAATTTTCCATGTTTGGCATCCAGTAAAAAAATATCATTTATGAAAAGAAGGAGCAAAATATGAAGCTCAGTGAATGGAGATACCAGTCAATTGAAATCAAACTCAGAAATTACACAGATGACAGAACTGGCAGACCAGGACATTGAGAGTGTCAGTATAGCATGTAGAACATGGTCTAGCATAGTCAGAAAATAGACTCAAAACTATGCATGCCAAGTAGAGACATAAAAATGTATTAAATGCTTAAATTAGACCTACTAGAGATGAAAATGCAGCATCTATGTTGGAAAATACACTGAATGGGTTTAACAGATTAGACATTATACATATATATTGCAGGAGGAATACAGTTATCCAGCAATCACACTCCCACATATTTGCCCAAATGAGTTGAAAGTATGTCACTCACAGAAATCTGCACACAAAATTTATAGCAGCTTTATTTATAGCTGCCAAAAAAGTGGAAGCAACTAAGGCATCCTTCAGTAGGTAAATGAATAAATAAACTGTGGTACACCTATACAATGGAATATTGTTTATTTTGTACTAGAGAGAAGTGTGCTTTCCAGCCATGAAAAGATATCGAGGAACATGAAATGTACAATGTTAAGGGAAGAAAGTCAATCTCAAATTACTGTATGATTCCAACTACATAATTTTTTTTGGAAATGGCAAAAACTATGGAGACAGTACAAAGATCAATGGTTCTAGGAGTTAAGGGGAGTGGTGGGGTGAATAGATGTAACCATGGTATTTCTAGATCAGTGGGACTATTCTATGATGCTATGATGGTGGATACATGACATTAGCATTTGGGAAACCCATACATGTCTACAACAAAGAGTGTGAACTCTAATGTAAACTATGGATAATAGTTTACATATATCAACTGTTAATTAATTATAACAAATGTATCACATTAAGATAAGATGTTAATAATAGGGGAAATTGCAGGGACAAAGGAGAAGGAGTATTATGGGAACTCTGGACTTTCTATTCAGTTTTTCTCTAAATCTGGAATTTTTCTAAGAAATAAACTCTATGAATTTTTTTAGCAATCATCAAAAAGTTTTAAAAATATTGTTCACAGTCTTTTCAACTGCCTCTCATAGGAACTGAGTCTCTTGATAAGGATAATGATTTGTCATTAATACATAACTCATCAAAAACAACATTAACAGAAAACAGGAAGGGAGAAGCTATGGGAATCAACTTTCCAGTCTTCTGCTGATCTGACTTGTTTCAGCAGGAAGTATACACACTGGATTGTTTGGAATTATGAATGTGTGCCATAACTCTCAGACATAATAATCCGCATCAATTTATTTCTGCCATCTGAACTTCTGAAACTGTGGGATGGCACACCATAAAGATTTTATCTGAGGTTGAATACTTATTTAGCGTGGTTAACTCACACACTACTCATGTGCCTTAACAGATATCTGAGTTAGGGGAATTATTGATGAGTGCTTGTGGAAATAGAGAGTTCTATCAAAGGTCTTCTTTGAAAGAAAGGACCTTTGAGTAGTCTGAAGTGAAAGCATATCCAAAGGTAGAGTCAAGGTTGAAAATGATGTTGACTGCTCCCTCTCAGACATGATTTATTCTGTTTCACAGATGGAGAAACTGTGGGTCAAAGAGTTGTCATGAACTTTCCCTGGACTCACACAATGGTAGGTAGTGGGACCATAAGTTAAGATCATTGGGCTCCCAAGCCTTAATTTTCACTGTGCACTCCTCTTCCGTTCTCACTGCCATTACTTGGCTGAGCATGGTGAAAAACACACATTCTCTGATTCTCAGTGTAGCATTTGTTTTGTTTTCCATGTTCTGTGTATAGCCGGATTTTAATCTCTTGATCACCAGCTTTCTGCCAAACAGTGGAAGTCTGTGATTTTGCATTGGTTCTTGAGGGTTGGATTGGTGAATTGCCACTATTTTGGACTTTTTTTCTTCCTAAACCCAGACAAAGAGTGTATTAGTTACTGTTACTGAAATGATGATCCTAAGTTACCATCTAGAAGAGCTAATTGTCTTTTACAAATTATTGATTACACCCACCCTGCTCTCCTTTATTCATGGATTATGATCAGAGTAGCAGTATGAACTGATACCATGTTGTCCTTGTAAGATCTTCCTGCAGCTCAGTGGCACCTCTTTGAGCCTGCCCCAGGGTTGAGCTGTTGCTGGGATTTTGTGCTATGTTACATCTTCTGATAGAATTCTGGTATCTTTGGCTTTTTATAAATAGGAAGACAAATAATAGGCACACATTTATTTATTTATTTTTTTGGTGGTAAACATTTCTTGGAAAATATAAAGCAACTTTTTCTCTAAATATAGACTTTTCTACCATATCAAGACATATATCCTATTGCATCCGGTTTATTATAATCCCACGTGATGTACCTGAATGTTTATGATTAATTTTGTGAAACTGATGATCTGAGCCAACTTAGCAAAAACAGTTAAAGAAAAAAAAAGACTCTGAAAGCTAGGAAACATGGTTTCTCAAAGTTTTAGATGACACCACTTAAGACCCATAACCATTGAAAACATCAACTGATGTTGAAAGAAAGTCTCAGCTATTAAATGTAGCTGTGAGGTCATTGGGGTGCACTTTTCCATTAAATATGTTGTAACAGACTCAGAGAGATCAGGTGATTTGCCACTGATCATAGTCATGAAAGTGAGTATTAGAGCCTAAAATTCTTTGATCCTGGCTTCTTACTGGATATTTTAAGCACAGAAAAGCAAGGGGCAGGAGAAGTAAAGTCAACTTAATGGAGAAAGATCATCTTTTCAATAAGTGATACAGGGACAGTTGAATGTCCATATCTTAGAAATGAACTTGGATCCTTACCTCACACAATACAGAAGATTATCTCAAAATAGATTCTAGATGCAAATGTAGTATCCAAAATTATAAATCTCCTGGAATAAATATTGGAGAAAGTATTTGTAATCTTGTCTTAGGCAAAGATTTCTTAAATATGCTCCCAATAGCATGATTCATACATTTTTTTAAAAATGAACCTAATCAAAACGTGGTTTCTGTTTCTCTAAACCACTTTTATAATGAAATAAAAAGGCAGAGACTGGGAGAAAATATTTACAAAGCATATATCTGATAATGGAGTAGTATGCAGAATTTATAATGGATACTAAAATTCAACAATAAACAAAAAACAATCCAAGAAAAAATTTGAAGAGACACTTACTGAAAGAAGATATAGTGATAGCAAATAAACACATGAAAATATCATTAGTCATTGGGGAAATGTGAATTAAATCCACAATCAATACCACTTACACACAGATAAGAATGTGTGAAATTAAAAAGACTAACCCACCCTGTGTTGACAAGTACATGGAACTTTGGGAACTTTCATTTTAGCTGGTAGAAATTTTAAATGTTACAACCATTTTGGAAAAATTAGTTTCTTAAAGTGTTAACCTACATCTATTCTATAAGCCATATTCAACGCCTAGGTATTTATCCAAAGTAAAGTATGTATGCATTAAAATGGACATCTGGACACAAATGTTCACTACATTCTTATTTCTGATAGTCCCAAGTTGGATATAACCCAAAGTCCTTAAATAATCCATAAAAAATTATAGAGTGTCCACACAACAGAATACTGCTTATGGAAAAATAAGGTTGTATCCCAAAATAAAGGTGCTGAGTAAAAGAAGCCAGGCAACAAATCCATAAATATTTGTATAGTGTCATTTATATAAATGCCTAGAAAAAGCAAACCACTCTATAGTGATAGGAACCTGACTGCTGGTTGCATGCAGGTGGGGGTGGCAATGAGAGCAGATGGAGGGATGACAAAGGGCCACAAGGAAGCTTTTGAGTGTGATGGGTGTATTTACTGTCTAACTATGGTGATTGATTTGTGAGTATATACACACGTCAAACATCATATTGTATATTTTAAACACTTGCAATTTATTGTATATTAATATATATCTAAATAAAACTGTTAACCATCTACATAAATTATGCACGAAACAGAAATACTACCTTTTATGGAGTATAGATAAGTGAGTATTAAGGCAAGGATGCATTCTATTTATTTATTTATTTTTAAATTTATTTTACTTATTTGAGAGAGAGAGGGAGAGAGAGAGCACGCGCAAAAGCAGGGTGAGGGGCAGAGGCAGAAGGAGAAAGAGAATTTCAAGCAGACTCTGCACTGAACACAGAGCCAGATGCAGGGCTTGATCACAGGATCCTGAGATCATGATCTAAGGTGAAATCAAGAGTTGCATGCTCAACTGACTCAACCACCCAGGCACCCCAAAAGAATTCATTTTAAAAACATAGGATGCAGCTAAATTGAACATTTGAAGGATGTATGGCACTAAATACTTATGTTAGCAAAGAAGAAAGGCTTATTAATGACTAGCCTTTCAAATTTTCAAAATTAAGAAAGAAATAATCAAAATAAAACATAAAATAGGAAAAGGAAATAATAAAGAACAGAAATTAGTGATATATAAGCCCAAATTGTAAAAGAGAAAAGAGCAAGATCAAAAGTTGTATTTTAAAAAACATTAAAGAAATAGATCTTTCTTAAGACTGATCAGGGAAAAAATGAATAGAAAACAAATAAACAAAAAAAACAAAAACAAACAAAAAAAAGAAAACAAATAAACATAATATGAAATTTAAGACCTGGTGTTGGAGCACATCAGCAGAAATTGAAAAGGTAAAGAAATGTTCTGATCAATGTACTGCCAATAACTATGAAAATTTCATTGAACTTGACAATTAGAAATTGTAGCTAATCAAGTAGTGCTGCAACCTTCCAAGAAAAAGTGCAACTTATAAATCATGTTATGGTAAAGTAACGATAGCTCTAGGTGAATTATTCACTTGCATAAAATATGCAAACAAAGTCCTAGCACGGCAGATGAGTTTATAGGTGATTTTTGTTAAACATTCTATGACATAAAAATAGCTTGAAAAAAGAAAAAAATAAGGAGACATTCTTCATTTATATTACGAGGCCTATATTACCTTTATGCTGAAAATCGAGAGATATTTTTCTTAAATCTCATTAGCATCTGTCTTTCGTGGTCTTTCACTGTGTGTGATTTACTGTCTGGAATCAGGGAAAATATGTTAAATTTTTTTGAAGTTCAGTTCCTTTAAAAATGTAAAGGACATATTTTACCCTAACTTTTCCTTCTCAAAGATAAATAAGACTCTGTTAAAAGTATGTATGTCAAACCAGAAATAGTCATTGTAATCTACACATAGGAGCAAACAAGAAATGTGCTCATCTAAAAGAGTCTTTCTCTTAAGAAAGTCCTTAAGAAGTCAAGAACAGGCAGAGATTCAACGGTTCAGTAGAGAATTCTAGCTCATACCAAATATAAGGAAATGACTGTCTCTTTTTCCACCTTTCTTTCTTCTCCAACACAAATTCTTCCCTTAATGCCCTCTTCTCTGCCTCTCAGCTCATCATGTTTGACTTCAAGGATTTTCTGCCTCAACTTACTACTGTCATTATCATGTCTAATTACAATGGATCTCATGAGCAGGGTTCATGTCCTGGGAAAGAAGAGATGGCATTGAAACAATCGTCTCTTCTCATGGGATTTTTGGCTAATCCATTATCTTAACCCTTCATCTTAGAAACACAATGTCAGGTGTACTTATCAATATACTATATGTGATCATTCGGCATCAATCTGTCTTTATTTTTGGTTCAGTGTCTAGATTTCCCAGAGTGATTATTTTCCTCATAAAGTTCTGCATGTACTCCTCTCCACTATCTCAGGTAGGGAAACAGAGATATCCATGCTAATAAACATTTATCTACTCAGTATATGAGATGATAGCACTACACAGTTTTCAGGAAATTCAAGTTTTCTCTTCTTTAGTAGACTTACAGTTGAAGAAGCAGAATGCATATATGTCAACAATGATGAAACTTATTTTTGTTTTTTTTTTCCCAACGCACCAATAGAAATAGCCGAAGTTAACACATTTCTTAAGATTATCACATATCCCTATGTCTTGTATTCTCATTTTAGCTCTCCTCTCTCTATACTTGTAAACCTCAGAATCCCATAATTAGCTGGATTAGATATGTGTAAGAAATCCACTCATGACTGTAGAAGATGCATGTGTTCATAGTAACGAGCATCTATAAATGACTGCATTTCTGCCATTACTGGGTACTATATGCCAAAGAGATTTATTCTCTAGTCCAATACCGTTAGAATTGTCATTTCTACAAACATTTCTGTTCATTAGAGAGTATCTTTCCTAGCTGAATTCCCTCTAGGCAACTCTCTAATGATCAATAGCTTTGTTATCCAACAGATGTAAGAGGTGGTTAATGATTCCCTTGTGCGTGGCATCATGTAGGTCTCATTTATTGCAACGGTGATCCCAAGAATTTCTTATTCCTGCTAGTCCCAAGGGTCTGGAACATCTGCCTCTTGCCATCTCCTGACTTTTAATGTCTTTTTGTTCAATTTATTAAGCTGAGGAGCCTGGTTCCCTGGGAAAGGTAAGTGCAATGTATATACACATACATCCATTAATTAAAATATAATTATCAACCCTAGTGGGTGGTATGATACACTCTCAATCCAAAAAACAGAACATCAGTTATACATTTGCTTTGAGTAATATCCCATTCTATTTTTTTTTATTATTTCATTTATGTATTCCAATTATTTTAATTATGCATCTACCCTGAGGCAGGCCCTGTGCTAGCTCTATAAACTGACAATACTCAGACCTGTCCTCATGGAACTCAGCATCTTGAGCTAAGTGTGGGTAATTATCTGCCCTTACAATTGGCACTTTAAGCCCATAGGCTTCTTGAAAAATTTCATTTCCTAGCAAGTTTGCAAGTATTGTTTTTACACATTGCCTGTTGCACTTTATTTATGGGGGTTATTATTATGGAAACCTGCTATGTAGCCCCATTTTACAGCCAATTATCTGCTACCTGTCTGCTTCACATGTCTTAAAGCGGACCTTGAAACAAGGACTTGAGAGCAGGTATTCCCTTTGGGAGATGGAAGTGCAGAAGAAGGAGCAGGAAAGTGAAATAGGGGAAGAGAAAAACCATTGATAGGTTTACTACTCTGCATAGCAAACTCAAACCACAAAGATTTCTCTGAAAAACTTCAGCATTTTCATACCAAGAGCTGGAGAGGCTGAGGTCATTCATCACTAGCTGTTGTCCCACAGTGGTTAAGCATTGATCCTGAATCAGCCTCTGTACTTTTGGGGTGAGCTTGCAGAGCAGAGAAAGCTTGTGTGGCCAGGCCAAGCCCTCAAACAAAGAAGTCAGGAGAGGGAGACAGTCAGCTTGATGGTAACTATCCACCAGAGCTGCAGGTGAGCTCAAAGGTGGCCAAGAGAGTGTGGATTGGAACAGACACTCCTGCTCCATTATCCTTATATTACACGACAATCCGGTTATCTCTGCAGGTAGAAGGTACTGATTGTGCAGGGAGGGAGGTGGGGATGTACTTTATACCAGCTGACACAGAAATTTGTGGGTCATGAGAGACAAGAAATGATTTCAGTCTAACTCGATGTGATAGCGATTCCTCTGTTCTGTTACAAATGATGCTGCTCCTCCTTCTCTCATTATGATATAAATGACTACCATCTAAATGATTATGCTCCTACTAAGCTTATTTTCTCTCCTGACAACATCCCAATTGCAATCTGAGCTCAAATATGGGAGACCATAGCCCAGCAGTGTTTATAAACCAAGTGGTAATGGGGGAGAATCAGGGAAATAGAAGCAGGTGTTGTAGAAAGGGCGATGATAGAATTGACTCCTCTATGAAATCAAGAAAAAAAATCCAAAATATTAGTAAAGCCCCTCCATCCATCTGAGATGCTAATGGCCATTCCTCTCAAATGCACACACATTAACCCAAAATTCTCACTAGACATATAGACCCTGCAAAGACTCTAAATGTCCGTCTTAGAAGCCAACTCTCTCTGCACCCCATTAGATCAATGATCCGGAAAGGCAAAGGTCTCTGGTTCTGACATTTGATTGATAAGAATAATATGCTCGGTATTTCCAACTGTGCTGATATGTTGATATTTGACTTTTTCAGAAAAAAAAAGTACAAAAGGATTTTTCTTTTCTTAAAGGGAAAACCTACCAGCTGTTTTCTGATCTGTTAAAAGAAATTACAGTATTTCCCATTACCACCGGATGCTCTATGGGTCTGGGTTATTTAGTGACCCATGAAATCTCAGTTTGGATGCAGCATCTGGCCGCTGAACGAAGTCTTACAGTTTACACAATTTTCCACCTGGGCTCTTCAGAAAATACAAACCTAAACTTGATATAAATGCCAACTACTCCTTTATGTTTTGTTAGCTTATTTCCAAACTTTTCTGAAACTATTAGGCTACTGAGATCCTCTAGGCCCCACCATATCCTCAGACTAATATGGCTCACGGCACCAACTTGCAATTCTAAATGAGTGCAAAGCGGAGGAGCAGGGGACCAGGAGGAGAGAGAGTTCTGCCAGAAAAGCACTAACTGACACCACGTCCTCACATCCTGGTAGATGTCCTTTAATTCTCATTGCTGACGTCACTCACACCCACCTATGTGTGCAATGCTACCCAGGTCCTTTCAGATTCTCCTTTGCTGGGAGCTCTAAAGGAGTCTTGGGTGGTCTGGCCACAGGTTCAAAATCGGCTTACTTGCCTGACACATGGCAAACTCACATGATTCACTTGATTAACATTTAAATTTGCAAAATACTTATTTTGTGTGAATAGATTTTAATTGCATAAACTACATACGATATTTCAGAAAATTCATGTGGCCTCTAGGTTTCCAGGCGATTTTACCTGTATCTTCTCACTATCTTCCTTCAGCCTCATAGTAATCCTGACTGCTACATGCCTTTTTATATCCTTTTTGCAGGTGAAGAAATTGAGGGTCACAGGGTTAACATCATTCATTTATAATGAGCAAGTGGAAAAACTAGAATTTTAATCCCATTCTTTTGACCTATTTCCAAAGCCAGCCAATGAAAAAATACCAAAATTCCCTGTAGCAATCATTCTATTTCCCTACCTTGGAGAAAAGTTTAAAAAAAAAAATAGAACAAATTATTTGGGCATCATTTTTAATTAAACTTTTTAAAAATCCAAGATAATTATAAATTCACATACAACTGTAGAAAATAAGGCAGAGAGATTTCATGTACATTTCACTCAGTTTTACCCAATGGCAACATCTTGCAAAACCACAGTAGATGTCACAGCCATATCCCCTTCCTTCACACCCCCACCCTATCCTTAATCCTCCGGAACCACTAACCTCTTCCCCATCTCTAGAATTTTATCATTTCAGCCATGTCATATGAATGGAGTTGTATTGCGTGTAGCATTCGGAATTTTTTTTGTCACTCAAATTTATCTAGAGATTCATCCAAATTGCTACAGGTATTAGCACTTCCTTTTTGTTACTGAGCAGTATCCCTCAGTGCAGATATACCAGTTTGCTTATCCATTCACCCACTGAAGCACATCTGGGTTATCTCAAGTGGGGCTATCACACATATATCTCTACTGGGAACATTTATGTGCAGATTTCTTGCATAAACATAGGTTTTCATTTCCCTTTGATAAATCTACAGGAATGGAACTACTGAGTCATTTGGTGAATGCATGTTTATCTATTTTAAGAAACTGGCAAACTGCTTTTCTGAATATCTATACCATTTACCTCGTCATCAAGGATGATATTAGTGATCTAGCTTCTCCACATTCTTGTGATTGTTTTGTGTTGTCACTATTTCTATTTTAGCCATTCTGATAGGTTGATAGTAATATCTCATTGTGTTCTTAATTTGCATTTTCCTAGTGTCTAATGATGTTCAACACATTTGCATGTGTTTACTGCCATCTGTAAATCCTCTTTGGTGATATCTCATTTTATGTATTTTGTCTGTTTTCCAATGGGATTGTTTGCTTTTTACTGTTGCATTTTCGGAGTTCTTTGTTTATGCTAAATACTAGTAGGATATATAGTTTGCAAATATCTTCTACCAACCTGTAAGTTATTATCTCATCTGCTTAACAGTGTTTTTGTAGAATGGTAGTTTTTACTTATGATCAGGCCATCAATGTTTTATATTATGGATCATGATTTTTGTGCAAAATCTAATAACCTTTTGTGTACTCATAGCTTTTTAATATTTTCTCCTATTTTTTTTTCCTCTTAAACTTCCCTAGTTTTACACTTTACATTGAAGACTATGATGTATTCGGAGTGAATATTTAAGATAGGAGGTTTAGGTGAAGGCCTTTTTTCCCCTCAATTGCGTCAGCACCATTTAGTAAACAGATTATTATTTCCCCTGTGAATTATTTTTACACTTTTGAAAAATATCAGTTATACATCTGTGTAGGAGTCTGTTTCCGGCTTCTCTATTCTCTACCATTGATCCGTGCTTATCCCCCCCTGCCAAAACCACACCACCTTGATTATTAGTTATATAATAAGTCTTGAAACCTGGTAGACTGTTTTCTCTCATTGTCTTCTTTTTCAAAATTGCTATAGCTATTTTAGTTTATTTGCATTTCCATATAATTTTTAGAATAATCTTATTTATATCTATAGATCATCATGCTTAGATTTCAATAGCAATTGTCTCAAACCCACATATCAGTCTGGGTAAAATTGAAATATTTACTATGCTAGGTCTTCCAATTCATTTCTTAGATTAACATTGATTCCATTAATCAACATTTTTAGCATTCAAGTCCTGAAAATGTATTATTACTTTTCATACAAATATTTCATTCTTTGGTGATTTTATTTTATTTATTTTAAATTTTTATTTATTTATTTGCTTGTTTGTTTATTTTTTAAAGTAGGCTCCACAACCTTCATGGAGCCCAGTGCAGGGCTTGAACTCACGACTCCAAGATCAAGACCTGAGCTGAGATCAAGAGTTGAGCACTTAACAGACAGAGTCATTCAGGCACCCCTCATCCTTAAGTGATTTTATTTTTTATTAATTTTCTAAAAGATGTATTTATTTGTGTGAGAGAGAGCTAGAGGAGGGGTGTAGGCAAAGGGAGATTATCTCATGCAGATTCCATGCCGAACACAGAACCCAAGGTGGGGATTGATCCCATGACCCTGAGATCACAACCCTGAATCACAATCAGAGCTGAAGTCAAGAGTCCAGGCTTAACTGACTGTGCCACCCATGTGCCCTTCCTTAGTTATTTTACATGGTATTGTATTTTAATTTTTGTGCCCAGGTGTTCATTGCTACTATTCACAAATATGGTGATTTTTGTGTCTTGATCCTGTATCCTGTTACCTTACTGAATTCACTTTGGTTTCTAGGTTTTATTTTCTTCTTTACTTATTTATTTTAAAGCATTTATTTATCCATTTGAGAGAGAGAGAGAGAGAGAGAGAGAGATGGTGCATGAGTGGGGAATGGGGCAGAGGGAAAAAGAGAAGACTCCCTGTGGAGCTGGGAATCTGACACAGAGCTGGATCCCAGGACTCTGGGATCATGACCCCAGTCAAAGGCAGATGCTTAACCAACTGAGCCACCCAGGCGCCTCTTCCAGGAGTTATTTCGTATATTGTTTGGTGTTTTCTATGTGTACAATCCTGTCATCTGCAACAGAGACAGTTTTGTTACTTTCTGATTCATCTGGTTTTGCTTTCCCTTTCTTGTCTCATTATACTGGCTGGATCTCCTGGAATTATGTTGAATAAGAGCGGAGGGAACAAACATCTTAGTCTTGCTCATGACCTTAGGTAGAAAGTACAAATTCTTTCTTTTCATGTTTAAATGTCTGAATTCAGATTTTTCTTATTGTCTAATGATAGCATTCAGTGCTATAAATATCCCTCTTAGCATGGCTTTAACTGCATCCTACAGCCTTTGGATGTTTTGTACTTTCATTTTCACCTAGTTCAATATATTTTTAAAATTTCCCTTGAGACATCCTTTTTGACCCATTAATCTGGAGGAGTCTATTCAGTGTCCAAGTTTTTTTTTTTTTTTTTTTTTTGAAAATTTCATGTTATCTGTCTGTTAACTTTCAGTTCAATTCCTTTGTGGTCAGAAAACATATTCTGTATGATTTAAATATTTGAAAATTCGTTGAGCTCAGAGTATCACTTACCCTGGTGTATGTTTCATAAACACTTGCATGAATTTGTATTCTGCTGTTGTGAAGTGAATTGCTTTATAAACATGAATTAGAGTATATTTGTTGGGCATATATTTTGGGTTCTTCCACACCCTTATTTGCTTTCTGCTCAATTGCA
Organism: Canis aureus; assembly: GCF_053574225.1. Taxonomy (NCBI): domain Eukaryota; kingdom Metazoa; phylum Chordata; class Mammalia; order Carnivora; family Canidae; genus Canis; species Canis aureus. Next base: position 36,201,847 of record NC_135624.1, on the reverse strand, counting down.
CTGTCATTGTTAAAAGAATTGTCTCTGGCTGTAGTTTTGGGTTTGTCCATTTCTCCTTTCACTTCTCAGTGTTTTTGCTTCAGCTATTTTGTAGCTCCATGTTTGGTATGTACATATTTATGATTTCTATCTTCTTGGTATATCAACCCTTTTATTGCCTTGCAGTATCCCACTCTGTCTCTGACAATTATGTTTGCTCTGAAGTATCTGTAATTTATATAGTCTTGCTTCCTGTTGATCAATGTTGACATGCTATATTTTCTTTTATTCTTTTAATTTCAGCCTGCAGATAACATTATACATTTAGTGAGATTCTTCCAAATGACGTATATTTGGACCAGGTTTTTAAAATCCACCCCTGGGGATGCTTGGGTGGTGCAGCAGTTGAATGGCTGCCTTTGGCTCAGGTCGTGATCCTGGGGTTGAGAAATCGAGTCCCACATCGAATCCCTGCTTATCCCTCTGCCTATGACTCTGCCTCTCTCTGTGTGACTCTCATGAATAAATAAAATCTTTAAAAAAATAAAAATAAATAAAATCCACTCCCCTAATTCCTATTTTTTAACTACAGTACTTAGACATTTTTACATTTAATGAACATATTGATATGTTATGGCTTATGTTTGCCATTTTATTTAAAATCTTGCTTATTGGTTTGTTTTTAAAATTATTCTCCAGGGTTTTTTTATGTCATCCTTTGGGTTATTTCTACACTTTGGGGATTCCATTTTGGCATATCTATACTGTTTTTGAGTGCATCCCTTTGCATAGCATTTTTAGTGGCATATATCACAGCATACTAATGTGACATTTACTAGTTCCAGTGAAACAGAAAACTTGCTTCTATTTTTGTTCCTTTATCTTCCTATGTTTATAATATAGTATGTGCATTTATAACCCCCTCAGACAATACTATAATTTTCAACATTCTTTTTTCCCCCAAGATTTATTTATTCCTTTGGAGAGGGAGAGAGAGAGAGAGAGAGAGAGAGAGAGAAAATCCTTAAGCAGACTCCCCACTGAATGCAGAGCCTGATGCGAGGCTCAGTCTCAGGATTCTGAGATCAAGCGAAAATCAAGAGTCGATACTTAACCAATCAGGCCGCCCAAGAGCCCCCCAATTTGCAACATTCTTTTTAGATTTTATTTATTTACTTGACAGAGGAGAGAGCACAAGCAGGGAGAAGAGCAGGAGAGAGAGAAGCAGGCTTCATGCTGAGTAGGGATCCCAACTCAGAGGCTCAATCCCAGGACCTTGGGATCATGACCTGAGCTGAGGGCAGGTGGTTAACTGACTGGGCCACCGTGTGCTCCAATTTTCAGCTTTCTTAAATACAGCTTAGAAAATTTAAAACAGAAATAAAACTCTATTAGCCACAAGTTTGTTTCCTGAGTTTTTTCTCATAGTCTCATTTGATACTTACATTATGCCCTAAAATAGCTAAATAATTATTATCACTTCTTTTCATTTTATAAAATGACTCTTTTCCCTAGCTCACTAGCTCCTAAATGGCATACCAGAACTTGAATTCCAAATCTAGGGCTCTTTTTCCCAACAGACTCCCTCCTAAAGGGATATTGCAGTGATTTACATATGGGTCCTATAGAATAGTCAGCCTGGGTTTGAATATCAATTCCATAATGCATGAGTTTTATGAATTAGTACAGTTAATTTTTCTATCCCTTGCTTTTTGATCTGTACAGGCAACTAATAACAGAATCTATTTTTGTAGAATCGTTGTAAGAATTAAAACTCTCATGGTATAATATCTGGGATAGTAAGTTGATTATTATAGATAAACCCAACTTTATATATAGGGACTTAATAAATAGAATTTGAGTTGGCATGTCAGTGTGAGAGAGACTGGTTTGGTGGGAGTGGAAGGTGTGGCTGGAGAGTTGTGTCTAGTGATATATTTGGATAGTTAAAGCTGAGCCGCAGTCAATTACTTTAGCTTCAGATGGGAAGACAAAGTCAGCTAGCTGAAAGATTTGAATTGCAATGGTATGATAAAAGATGCATTTTTAAAAGATTAATCATGCCAGAGTGTGTGAAGAAAATGTACCGGAGGCAGAGAACTCTCTCTGACTTTCCAAGCCAATCAAAGTCTACAAAGTTGACATGCATATTTCCTTGATTCATCTTTCATAAGATGAATCTTATGTATAACTGTATAAACCACTTTTTTATAAAATCAAGCTAAATTTTCAAATAGCATATCTGGGCTTAAGGATTCTTTGTTCATTGCAAATAGTCCCAGCAATAAGAAGATTAATTTTCAACAACTCAGTATGTATGGTTGTAATGTGTTCCCCGAAAATACAATTTCATATCATACCACTGGAGGGGAACAGATTGAACTCAATTATTTCATTCTCTCCCTTATTATTGAAATATTGAAGCACAACAAAGACACCTTTTTTCCTCTAATTGCTTGTTCTCTAGCTGCTGGCATATTGTTGATCTTCAAAATTTCAAATATTGATGTTGAAGTGACAATATGTATTTCTGCACCACCAGCAAACATCAGAAATAAAGGAATCATAAGGGAAGGCATGTGATAAATCAAGAAATCTCCTACCACTGCACTTCCTTACCAGGAACAAACCCTGGTCAAGGAAAGAGAAATAGAAATGCTTGACTCTTTGAAAGGAGGTTGAATATGGATCCATCTATCATTGTTGGCAAGCAGGGCCTTCTGGGTGACTCCAAGAAACTAGTGAACGTGGACTGCTGCCTTGCCCAGGCAGAAAGCCTGAGACCAACAGAACCTTCCCTGCAATGCATTTTACAATTCCTAAGTAGAAATCGCTGTAAATAAAAGAAAAAAAGAAAAAACTATGCATGTTCTCCAACCAATTATTTCCAATGGTGTGCATTTCATAGTGCCACACAAATGAGGGATATTTATAAACATGAAGAAAGAAAAAAAGGAATTGAAGAATTGAAAGGAGAGAGTGAATGGATAGGCACAAAAGACTTTATTACTCTGTGCTAATCTCTAGGTTCCCAGGTTAAGGTGAAGCTTTATGCATGAACTAATGCTTGTGGACTTTATAAATAATATATTTGTCTAGTATTCTATAAAACTTCTACATCTGAGATCTCATTTAAAATAGCAATGCTGAAATAAGTATCACCACTGGTTGAATATGGTAACTGAGCTCAAGGATATTATTATCCAAAAAATAAATAAATAACAGCCTCCCAAAACATCAGCTTAGAGGTGATAGGTGAAATCACATGGGGATCTATAGCTATTCAATGAAGAGTAGGCATTACAAAGGAAAGAAAATCGAAATGAGGGTCAGAACCATGAAAGAAATCTCTACATCTAAACGAAGAAGTGGTATCAACAAAGGAGAAGGAGAGGCCATTCTCAGTGATCTATTAGAAAGGGCAAGAACACTCAGGGTTTATGGAAGAATGAGGGAGCTAACCTTGTTTTTGTTGCACTTTTGAAATATGATTTTCTCATTGAGTAAATAAATACCACCTTAGACTAATGGTTTTCCCAAACTTCTTATAATCAGATCACCTGAGGAGCTTTTTAAAGGGCACAGTTATAAGACCAGACATACATTTCATTTTCACAACTCCCCAGGATTTTGAAGCACTACCATCAATAATGTTTTAGTACTGTATTTTATCTTTGCATAATTATGTTTCAGAATGGTGATAAAGTAGCACCATCCACTCTTTGGTTAACTCGTTGGCACAGAACACAAAGAATTACACCAAAATCTAGCAAGAAGAATAATGAATTTCTTCATTACGCCATGATGCCACAGATGGGGGAAAATATCTGAAAAGTGCAGAACAAAATAGATCTCATAATAAAATAAAATAAAATAAATGTTTTTGTAACTGCATCAATATTGATTCCAACACAGCCATCAGGGCATAATGGATGGGGAATTGGGGTATCAGACTGAATTTTATATAATGGAAGTAATGAATAATTAACTATTTTTTACAAGTTTATTAGCCAAATGCTTCTCCATTCTCATTGAGTTTCTTAAGAGAACAAATGACAGGCTGGATTCCTCTCTAGAGAGGATTCATTTGTTTGTTAACTTGACAGTGCAATATTTGCCGTCGTAGGGAGTAATCCACATGAGGTGGGATTAGGCAGGGCAGAAACTGGCTTTTGCAGAATCTGGCAGGATTTTTCATCTGTAGCATAAAAGCCAGGGTCATATAAGGAAAATGTGGTCAAAAAAAAGTGGTCATTGGGAGACACTTCACCACCTGCAATATTTGATCAATCTGGAATCATCCTCTTCAATCAAGCCACTCTCTTGATCTTGCAGAGGAGCATTTTTCATTCTATCCAGGGTATCTCTTTGTTGCTTTGTGTGTGTTACAGGAAACTCAATCCACAGGCAAATGAACGGTCTCATCCCCAGAGATTTCTTGTCTTCCTCATCTTACACAGTCAGGTCTATAGAGTTGGAAATGTATTATCTGCTGCTTCTTTCTCAACCTGCACCAACCCTGTTTTTTTGTCTGGACATCTCTTAGTCCTTTCTTCTATCATCATTCTTGCTGCAACTGACTTTTCTCTGAGTCACAGATATTGATGTTGGCTTAAATTATAAGACACCTTTCTCTCAGGTCCTTGTCTTTAATTCCTGTCCACCCAAGGTATTCACTGCCCAAAGGAGAAAATTAAGAAATGAAAATCTGATCCCATCCTCCTATGGTTTAAAATTGCCTGGTAGTTGCTACCAAGATTGAGCCTCAAGATCTTTGACCTCAGAGCTCCTTAAGCTCCACTTGCCTTCCTCTCAGTGCTCCATGGCACAAAAAGTTGAGCACAATGGTTAAGAACTCAAATTCTATAGTTAAGGGGTATGGATTCTTATGGTGGATCTGCCATTTAAGGTTTTGCTGAAATCTGGTGTCCCAAGTTTATTGATCTATGATATGAGGGTGATGAAAATTAATAATAGAATATATTCAGAAGGCTCTGTCTAGTATTGGTTAGTATATGTAAGGACTTAGAACAGTACTTGGTTAATAATAACTGCTCCACTTTTGCTTTTTAACTATTCCTCTACGTTCATCTTCATGTGCTTGAGTGTCCCTTCCTTTGGTATATTTGTATGGATTCACATACATCTTTTTCCCTTGCCAAGAAGCCTATCTTGTCTTCTACTTTAATCTCAGCTTAATGACACTTTTCTAGAAAGCCTTTTCTGATTTATTGACTTTATCCTCACCACCCCCACCATCTGTTTAAGTATCTCATCTCTTGAGTCATGTTGCAATAGTCCTGTATTTAGCTTTATAATAACAATCACTTTAATAATGTGTTTGCTTCTTCGCCCCTTTCCAAAGTGTATTCCTGGTGCACTTATCATCTCAGTACCCACTCCACTTACTGTGTGGTACACACTCAGTGTGTTTGTTAAATAAATACAAGAATGAAAAGGGAATTGTGAAAATGCCATGGTGAAAAGCACACAAGAGAATGAAATGAGGTGTGCTTTACCACATCGAAAGGAATCCTGAAATACATGGAGGAATGGCAAGTGTTTGTGCTCCCTCCTCTAGCTGAGGGGTCCAGAATCCAAAAGAGTTGATGAAGGTTCCATGGGATTCTATCTAGTGAGGGACAGTCTCTTCCTAGATCTCTAATTGCACCAGTATTAAGGAACCTTTGAATGGGGAGATAAAGGTGGAGAGGGAGTTAGTGAAGCAGCAGAGACTGTGGAAGTGGGAGACCACAAGGGAGTTGAGGACCTGGGAAGACTCCCCCTGCCCTAAACTTGAGAATGAAGCCGGAACTCAACAAGTGAGGAAAACCCAAGGTTTTGAACAATTCTCTCTGGAAGGGGAGGCTATCTCCTATGTGATAAAATAACTGAATGAAGTCTACTCACCAGCTAACCATTCATATAATCTGCAGCATAAACAGATGTTCAGAGGCCAACATTTCAGTCCAAGGAGAAAGGGGACAAACACAATGGCTATTTGTATGTGTGTTTGAAGCTGAGTTCTTCTCATTACCAACACATGTCCCAGCATGGATCCATTCAAATTCTAATAATAAGGGCATAAGTGTTAGTTGTAAATAGCTCTGACATCACTTTTCTTATTATTTGAGCTGGAATTTGCTTTTTGGTGGCTTTGTGCTGTGCCACTTGGCTAGGCTGATCTCCGTTTCTTCAAATCCTGTTTCTTGTATGTTTTCACTTAGGATGGACCATAAGGGGACTTCTCAGGACACTTGAAGGATAAAAGGGAGGTGGTAACCATTTTGAAAGCAGGCATGGTTTGTTACTGATCTATTGACTTACCACAATAGTATGAAGCAACAACCTCTTCTGTCTTTTCCTTCAGCATCTTTGACACAAGTCAGATGTGTGTATGTTTGGGTTCATGATGAAGGGCACCAGAGTATGAAGGGTACATAGATCACCCTGCTCAGAGGGAAAAATAGCTGACATGGATTTCAGTCCATTCTCAGGGCGCTTTAGCTCATGCTTATAGATTCCAATCTGCCCTCACTCTCTCCATTTTATGTATTTCTTTCCTGAGCACCTGCCCTGAGGACATCAAGCTCTCACATGTGCAGGGACAGCCTTACAGACACTGCCTGGCAGCTCTATAATTGCACAAGTCCAAATTATTTAAACAAATTTCTCTAATTCTATCTCTATCCCTTATTATTCTCTCACTCTGTATGTGTGTGTTTGTACACACATACATGTGCACACACATATCAGGTATGCATATATGCGTATATAGTGACATATGCATATATATGTATTTAATGTATTTAATAAAGAGGGGGATGCATTTAATGTATTTAAATACATATATATGCATATGTCACTATATACGTATTTGAATACATATATATGCATATAGATATATTTGCATATATAAGCAAAAACACCTCATATATGAGGTCATCTCTGATTTGACTCTCTTCAATTTGTCTCCTTAAACCATATCTTTTACACAGAATTAGTCTTAAGCATCCTCAGAACTCGTTGGTCACTTCCCGTGGTGCTCACTACCTCCTACAGATTCCCATGCCCCTTCCATCAAACATAACAATGAAAACAACAGACACAGGAACGACCATAAAAGTGAGAAATCTTATTTTGCTAGATTCCCAGGCACAAATGGGTGAATATTCACTTTTTTAAAAATAATAAGCTTTTGGAGAACTCAGTAAGTTTTAAGAAAGCCCACTTGTTTTGTGTTATTTTCTATTAACTAGAAATTCCCCTCTTTGTTATGATAAAAAAAAAGTCATGTTCTGATAACTTACATCTGATGATTCCACTGCTTCTTTCTGGAACACCAAAGAATTAATCTAAGCCATTTTTTTTTTGATACGTTAATCTTTCAGAAATGCCAAAGCAGACATTGTGTTCCCATAAGGTCTGTATCCTCCAGGTCCTTCAGCCTTTCCAAACCCTTACTGAGCGCTGCACAGCAGTCCCAAGACTTTCTGCCCAATAAGACAAATAGTATTCCCCCTTGCAGGACATGTAGCCTGAAAAAAATGTAAGGTTTTTTTGGACTCATCACTTAGAGAACAAAATCTTGGCACCCTGCAGTCTCATAATGCATTATTGTAAAGTCTTGAGGCATATATCCAAAGTGAAGTACTTAGTATCTCTGGCATTACAATAGTTTGTGGCATACTTTGAAATTAAGTTAGGAATGTGAAATGATCATGCGGACTCCCAGACTGGTCATAAAGAAGCAAGACAGCTAGTTGGAGAAGCACTAGGTTGATTTGCAGCAACCTTGTTGAGTTTGCTCAGTTGTGATTATAAATAATAAACTCCCTAAACATAATGAAGTAGTAACTGACAATAGAAAATCAATAATGCATGAAAACATCCCTGTGATTTACTGATATTTAAGCCATCCCCACACTGTTGGGTTCAAAGCTTGCTTGAAAACCACTTTAAGGACCAAGAAGAGAGTGCATAGAGGATCCCATTGTGGAAGAAGAGGGCATTAACTAAATTCACATTTATGGTTTAATAATTATCAAGATGGCTTCATTCCATTGAGATGAGGAGCTAATGGAAACATATCAGCTGATTTATAGTGGAGCTTTTTTTAATTGCATAAACATCCTTCTTCTTTAAATAGTGCCTTTGTTTATGGAGAATTAGAAGTTGATCAAACACCTTGGCCTTTGTCCTGGCCTTTGTGAGAAAACCAGGTCACACACATCACTTTCCTGGTTCTGCAGTTTATAGGAAATAGAATAATGTGCAGCATCCACTCTGAAGGCTGGTAGCTGACACATGGCCCTCAAGAAAGAACAAAATTATATCTAAGGTGGGGGACATGGGGGGATTTATAAGATGATTAAGGATGTAATAGAGTTTCAAAAGGGATGGGGTATCACGAGATTGAAAATCGTGCTGTAGGGAGACCTTCAGTGGGATAAAGAAACAGATCAGGATGAGACTCTTTCAGACCACCAATAGAAAATTGTTGAAATCCCTTAGTCTTTACTCCATTTCTGATCTTATTCTCTCTCTCTCTCTCTCTCTCTCTCTCTCTCTCACTCTCTCTCTCTCTCTCCCTCTTTCTATTTATAAAACATCTCCTGTCTCACAGCTCACAGCATTCGGGGCGCATCCCTTTACCTTCATTTGTACATATTCTAAGCCTCCTTGCTTTATTGCTGCTTGTTTTCACCTGCTGGCACATCATCATCCTGTGCCACACTCTTCCTCTGTGGGACCCATGGCTACTTTTCCAGACTACTGAGTTACACTGCGGGGAATCACGCCTTCTGCTCCCTGTGCTGCTGTGAACCTTGCTTGCAAGTGTGCTGAAGCCCTGACCATATCCACAGGAACCTGAGGGAGCCCTTTGGGAGCATCATCTCTCTTTTCCACAATGGATGTTTTGTATATTCCCACCACCCCTCAGACCTCTCATTTTTCTGCCCTATCCCAGTTCTCAGCTGATGCCCTCAGCTCCGATTCACAGAGGAATAAAACTCCAGTGTAATGACCACATTAGTTCTTACTGAGAATTGCTTTTGTGCTTGGGACTCTGGTTTAACCTCCTGGAACCAAACACAAGAACATTTGGAACACCTGCCTTACATTTCTGCTCCCACATTTGGAATGAGTGAAGCCACCTCCTCACACTGCTTTTATTCTTCCCCCAGAGTTTTGGATCTCATCACATTTCACTTTGCAGTGGCCTCATATAGCCTTCCCCTCCCCCCCTCGGGGACTTCAGTTTTAGTGACATCTTTTCACCAGCATCAAGCAGTACTGTGCACACACAACATACATATTATCAAATACCCAACTCAACTTCGGGTTCCTCCCCCAGTACCATCCACCTCTTTCTTACTATTTCATAGTCATGCTTCTTAAAAAAATTGTCTAAACTCTTCTTGATTTCAATTTTCTTACTTCCCACACATTCCTCAAGTCGACTACTAGGAATCTATCTCAAATAAATACCTTTTTAATTGGGAGAAGGGAGATATCTTGCACACCATATGTTTGTGTTGGCCTTATTTATGCTAAACAAAAAGTGTTTATAATTTAAATCTTCTACAACAGTAATTTGGGTAATTAAAGTATTCTATACCTGGATTGCCTTTTCAGAATATAAATGTTTAATAAAATAGACAATGCCATCAGAAATTATTTTAATGATGCAAAATACAGACTCATATATAGAATGTGATCACAACCATATAATAATGAGGAAGGAATAAAATCTGGAAGAAAATGGACCAAGTGTGCAATACTAACAAGCATCAGAAAAGGGGAACCTGCCCCAAGATTTTCTCAAACTTTCTTTCTGTCCATGGAAGTTACCTGTGAGGAAAGGAGATGTGTCTGTCTATCTGGAACTCTCACCCTCTGCCCTCTCACTGAGGTCTTGGTTACCAGAGGCCCCAGAAGTCCCTGCTTTAATGGTTCCAGTCTCTTTCTCAAATCCTTTCTAATGTAAATCATGCCTTGAAAATTTGACCAAGAGACAGCAGATGTGGCATCTATAAATGGGAATCAGACTTGCTAGCTGAATTATGTGAAATGGGCTCATGCTTGTGTGAAGTCCATGTGGAATGGGCCAAAGCTGGCACCAGAGACACACGGGCCACTCTGCCATGTTAGAGTGAGAAATTCACAGGACCCTGAGATTTCAATATCTGAACCTGAACTTTCAGGTCTTTATTTAGATATATCTGTCAAGATAGGAGTAAAAAAATACATATTTCATTGCCAACTTGTTACTTTGATTTATTACTCTTAGATACTTAGATATACAGTTAATGGGCTTCTATTTGTGTTTTAGGCACCGTACAAATGCTGTGAGCACTCCAAGATGATAACATCCATTTAACTTCTGTGAAAGTAAGGTTCTTTCTCTTTCTTTCCCTCCCTTCCTTCCTGTATCCTTCCTTCCTTCCATTTCTAAATCCATGTTCTTAATCTCCAGGAAATTTTTATTATGTTTATGGCTAAACAACAGCAAAATAAATTTTAAAATATTATGCAGTAGTCAACAGATAAGATACAAAATAAATTCTAAGATAGACCTGCCAATGAGAGACTCCCCCATAAATATTTGGCTCCAGAAAATGTCTATAAAACAGCCTGGGAAAAAAAACAAAAACAATGCCAAGACCACAGGTGGTAAGTGTCGCTATTAAGAAAAAGTAACTCTCCTTGCATGGTGATTTTCACTTTAAACCCAAAATACAAATCCCACAGCAACAAAAGACATGGAATAAAATGAATTAAATCAATATATACACAAATATTGCTGTGGAGGCTTGATTAGAAAGCTTTTTCAAGGTTCCTTCTCAAATAAATATGATTGACAGGGAAACGTTCACAATAGTAATGAGCATAAGGAAGTAACAAGACCCCCAATTTTCAAGGTCAGGGATCTATTAATGCTGGAATGGTGCTAAGGGAATAGAAAATATAATAGCTTCAATTTACTTATCCCAACACCACGTTTTATCGCGTCTCATCTTTTCTCTTTCAGCCAAATGAATTTCTCCAATAAAAGCGTTCTAAGAAATTCACACAGGCATGAAGCTAGACATGAAAGCGTTTTCCATTTTCTTAGAATTGCTGTCTTGCTCCTGATTAAGGCAGGGGAGATACACTTTGAAGTAAATGAGGTGACATTTTGGGGGGTGGTCCAGGAAGTAGCACAGAGGAAGGCCAGTGAATGGATGGACTGGATCACTGTCCATTGACCAAGAGTTTAGCAAGCTCTGCTGGAAGAATGTCAGTGGGATAATGTTGCATTGAAGCAATCTGGTTTCCTTGTCTTCGAGTACAAAGATAGCTCAGTGCAATTTCCAAATTTTGAAATTGTATATATTTGGGTCCTAATAAAACTTCACTGCATTTTTTCCCTTAGTGCAGTGCAGATTCTTCTCCAATAGATCTTCCTAAAACCCTGTTATGATCTCTTTCCTGCTTAGTATTTTCTGCTTACTTACTTTTAGATATCAAGAAATACGGTTATCTCAGCCGAATCTTGTCTTCAAACTGAATGGAGAATATTTTTGTAACGGTTTTTCTTTTGCCTTTTGACAGTGCTTTTGACACTTTTTCCTCATTTTGCTTTTAGCATTTTTTAGACCAGTGGACTTAAATTTATCACTTTTAATAACTTTTATATTTTAACTTAGTATAAAAGTCTTCCTTACTCCAGTTGTATAAGGGAGTTCACCATGTTTTATTCTAGTGGTTGCATGACCTTATAGTTATTTCGTATTTAGATCCATTTGAAGTTTTACTGGACATATCACATGAAGTTTCGTCAAAATCTGTTCAGTTGTCCAAATTAAATCATTAAGAATTCTATCCCTTTCACTTCAATTTGAGAAATCAAATTTATCAGATACTGAAACTTTATATTTATTTAGAGGTGTCGTAGACTTCTTGTCTCCTTCCATTTAAAGGAAGAGCTTCTGGTGTTTCGGTAGGAACCATTAGATCTGTGTTCAGTCCCTGAAAAAAAGAATTTCTGTAAAAAGTTTTCAGTACTTGAAGTTTATAGGGCCCCAAAGAATTTCATCTTCTCTGGCTCCAGAGGTTTTTAGGGAAGGCTTGTAAGGGAATGTGTGGAACTACCACAATCTCCTGCAGGATGCCTTGAGAAATGCAGGAAACTTTCTCGTCCAGGCATGGAGAGTATGGGGCTGAGCACCCCACAGTCCAAGGACTCTACTTAGCATGCAGGAGCTGGCTTGCAGCTTCCTGCAGAGTTTTTGTCCTAAGAACTGCTTTAAAGTGATGACTGCAAGAAAGAGAACATGGGGTTAATCTCTTCTCTGTCCTCTCTTAGGTGAGTTGTCCAAGGCAAATGTTATCACTCCCACTGAAATTGAATTTATTCCTTTGTGAAAAGAGGACAATTCACACCTTTTATCTAACACTCTTACCATGAAGATAAAAAGCATTCAGTGGGACAGTGCTTTGAAACCCCGCAGCTCTGTACAGATCCAAGGCTTCAAATATACAGCTCAGGCCAACAGAACAAGAATTCCATTATTCCTCATTTATGTTTCTCTGTAGTGTCCATCCCATACCACCTCATTTTATTTTTTTCCCAATCTACTTTCTGTGTTGTCATCAGATCAGCCTTCTGTAAATGCAAATATGATCCTACCATTCCTTTACTTAAAATTTTTTATTCTGTCTTCAATGCCTGCATAACAAAATCTAAAGTTCATTTACAAAGCCAACATCCATGTCATTTTCCAGAACCTGATTACCTCCTTATCTATGTCACCACTCTTTGTTGATCATGTGCTGCACTCCTCTCCTCTGTGCTTTTGCAAACCCTGCCTCCTCTCTTTATACTCTCTCATCCTACTTGGAAGTGCTAATGGTGCTTCCCAAGAACTAGTACCCCTTCCTTTCCTTGACTCCCTACCAAACTATAATCCCTTGCCTTTGTTTCTACATATGCCACAGGAGGAAGTTTGAGTCAATTAGAAGCAAGGGATGCCACTGCCAGGCCCACCCCTCCAAATCACTGGTCAACAGGGAGGACCCAGGGGAGCAGTCACAGGACCCCAAGGCAAAGTCAATAGCTGGAGCTCCTAGGACCCTAGCATGAAACTTGAGCACAAGCTTCCACTTGACCTGTGAGTGCAGTGGGACATGGAACATGAAGTGGGCAAGAAACAAACCTTTATTGTGCTAAGCCTCAAGGACTCTACAGTAGGTATAGAGAAGCTACAATTACTTATCTGAAGACTGTGTCCACCCTCTCCTTTTCAGCAAATGTCTATAAGGCATCATCTATGCAGTGCCTCTTGCAGGAAGCTTTCCATGATACTTCCAGATTTAGAGACCACATGCTCTATCATTCATTATATTCACCGTAGCAGTTGATACCTTTCTTATAGCAGTCTTCTTAGAGGGAGTCTTTACAAATGTTCTGTAGCTCCCCTGAAGACAGAAATTGTCTTTGTATATTTATACCCTCAGCAACATGGTGGAGAAACTAAAAGACCTTCAGTTAATGTTGTATAGATAAATGAATGAGTGAAATGAATTGAACGCATTTATTAAAGTTTACAAACATAAAAGTGGTATTTGATTAGTATATTCATCAAAAGTCGAGAACAATGGTATATTTTTAAATCTATTCCTTAAGTCACAGGGTGTGTTGTTAATCATTTCTTGAGGAACCAGCCTTGCAGCCTTAATATAGATAATTCCAAATTTAAACTCTGCTTTAATCATGTTCTTTTTCCAGTGCTTTAGTCAGATATAACATCTCCTTGCCGTGTAACAGGTTTATAACTCAATTGTATCTAATAAAATGAGGAAAACCACAGGATTCGATTACTTTTGATCACTTATATAAAAGATAAACTGTTCTAAGAATAGCTATTTGGAAATCTCAATATTTTTTGCACTGGTCTTTTGTTTATGTGAGTAAATTTTAATTTCAAAATTGTTGCTGTTTATGACAGCGATGGGGTTTATTAAATGGCCTCAGTTCTTAGAAGCGCACAAAGGATGAGGCTATTTTGATAGATGTCCTGACTGTTGTAGAAAGACACATAGAACCAGATGGACTCTGGGCATTTTGTGGCATTTACTGTTGTATAAATATACTTAACTACAAAAAGGGGGGATCAATGACTCTTTTAAGTTTTCTCATGGCTACCTTTAAAACTACAGAGTTAGATTAAAAAAGAGTGGAGGACAAATCAGGGAAGCTTGCTACAATTAGGTGTTAAGGCTTAAGGAAATAAAATAAATGATTTAAAATTTATTTCGCCCTGCATTTCATAGCCTGAATACCAACTAGCCCATTCTTACTGAAACCTGGGGACAAAAAGGTAGAGGGAAAACAAGCAATTGAACAACATGTGGTCTCCAGTAGAATTCAAACTACCTACGATCCTTTGCACAAGTGTCTCACCATAATTATTTCTCAAGGGAAAACAAAGAGACATTACTGTAAACTTATGCCAAAACCAGAACGTGGGCGATATTTGTTTTGCACCTTTACAAAAGCAGAATTTAAGTTACCTCTTTTATTTCATGGACTCATGTGAGTGCTATCAATTAACATATGGCTTCTTTACAGGTAAAAGTTACCTTATAAGTAGCAATGGACTTGACATTGTACCATCCTCAAAATTGGCTATCCATGTTATTGAGACTTAGTCTCAAATGGAAAATGGTGTCACTGCACTAACATTTAGGAAACATGTCAAGTTGACCTTTCCATTCACTTTTATTTTTTTAAATTTTTTTAAAGATTTTATTTATTTATTCATGAGAGACACAGAGAGAGAGGCAGAGACACAGGCAGAGGGAGAAGCAGGCTCCACACAGGGAGCCCGACGTGGGACTCGATCCCCGGTCTCCAGGATGAGGCCCTGGGCCGAAGGCAGCGCTAAACCGCTGAGCCACCTGGCCTGCCCCTCCATTCACTCATTCACTTTTAGTAGATGATGAGAGTTTATGACATCTTGGGGTTTTCAGATAATTTTATATATATATATATATATATATATATATATATATATATATATATGACTATAATCAGGATTCATTATAGCTATCATCATTATAACTAACTTATTACCTAAATATCATCCATATTTCTCAAAAAGGAAACTGTAACATAATTAAAGAAATTGTCCGATGTCACATGAGGAGTCAAAATCCCAGCTGGATTTCAAAATCATTTTTCTTCAGATATTGTCCTTTTTCTGACAGTTGCATAGTATTTTTTAAACAAAGAGCCAAACACAGAGCACCCAGATGGCTCAGTGGGTCAAGTGTTACTCTTGGTTTGGCTCAGGTCATGATCTAGGGGTCCTGAAATTGAGCCCCACGTTGTCTTCCACATTCAGGGAAGAGTCCACTTGTCCTTTTCTTTCTGCTCCTACCCTGTGCTCACTTGATTTCTCTCTCTCTCTGGAATAAATAGATAAAGTCTTAAAACAACACAAAACAAACAAACAACAAAGAGACAAACAAGAAACAACTTTATTGCAAACTTTTGTTGTTCTAAACTCCTCAGAATATCCAAATTACACTTCCTGCTTTCCTTGGCAAAGTCTACTTATAACTGAGTTGTTCCTAGAGTGTTGAGTATCTCATTCAAGGTCTGTTAAACACTGCAAACTGTAATTCTGATTTTATGGGTAGTTATTATAGGAAATCCCTAGGACTTTTCCTTTTAGAATAAATCAATAATGACCTTATGCTAGTTTGCGGTTTGGTTCTTTCTCTTGCGTGTTCTAAGTATATGAGAAATCCTGTAAATGCATGTCTGAAATGGTCAGTATGGGGTCTACTAGGGAAAATTTAGATGAATGCCTTGGCTCCAGAGATTGGTAGTCACTGGCTCTACTATATTAGCTGAGCTCCCGACAGAGCAAGATGTGTGTTGAGGCCACATCAAGGCCAGAGGCTGGCTGTGAACAAGTAAGGATAAAGGGAAAAAGAGACGGAGGGCTAATCTTCAAATCCCAGGTGCTTGCAACTTTCTGAGAGGCATGCCAGGCAGCACAGGACGTTCATCAGGAGACTGAATTAAGCAGATTCTGCTTTGTCTAGGCTGGGGCACATAGAAGGTAGGAGTCCCCTTGTTGCCTGCATGTGGACAACTGCAAGCAGGCTCAACCTAGCTCCATCTTGACTCCATCCTTGACTCCATCCAAGTGTAAGGGATGTCTGGAAAAGCAAAGAGCAACTTAGGAACATCTTTTTGCATCAGCCTCCTAGAGTTTCTAAAGATAATAATTCCACACCAAAAATTCAAATAGTAAGTTTTTGTTTGTTTGTTTTTGTTTTTGTTTTTGTTTTGAGAAGACCCACTTTCCCAGACTGGATGCTAAAATCTTCAAACTGTGTGGGGTACCTGAGTGGTGCAGTTGGTTAAGTGATGGACTCCTGGTTTTGGCTCAAGTCCTAATTTCAGAGTCCTGGGACTGACTCCTGCGTCAGACGCTGGGCTCAGCACAGAGTCTGCTTGAGATTCTCTCTCCCTCTGCCCCTCTCACTCATGTGCTCTCTCTCTCTCTCTAAAATAAACAAATAAATAAATAAATAAATAAATAAATAAATAAATAAATATTTTTTTAGAAATGAAATCTTTGAACTCTATCCTTCAACCTGCCGGCTGTGTAGACAGGCTTGTCCTAGCCTTATAATTATTAAAACTCTCATCCTTGGGGGACCAAGTGAAAGGCCTCCTAGCCACTGCTCAATCCTCCATGAAGGCCATGTGTGCACCAGGAATATACAAATATATGCAATTTTGTGTGTATGTATGTAGAAAAATGTCTGGGCAGATAATTGAGTGTTTATTTTATTTATTTATTTATTTATTTTTTTAAATGAGTTCCTTTTTTTTTTTTTTTTCTTTTTATTTATGATAGTCACACAGAGAGAGAGAGAGGCAGAGACACAGGCAGAGGGAGAAGCAGGCTCCATGCACTGGGAGCCCGACGTGGGATTCGATCCCGGGTCTCCAGGATCGCGCCCTGGGCCAAAGGCAGGCGCTAAACCGCTGCGCCACCCAGGGATCCCTAATTGAGTGTTTATATTTATGGATGGAATGCCTCCATATGCCATGTATCTGGATGAATTTGTGTGTGAGGAATTCTTTTCCCTGAAATAGCATTTTTACAGCCTTCTGATTTCATCCATCTCTAAAAATAACATGGTCGGCACCTAGGTTGAGTAACAACAAGATAGAGGTAATATCATGCAATAATAGATCCATCAGCTCCCAGATGGTATCACCTGTAATCTTAGAGAACTTCCTTCCATGACTCCTCTTATGGTTTTGGGTTGTAAACCCTTTTGTTCTTATTAAATAAAAGATCCAGTCATTAATAGTATAAATGCCAAGAATTAATTAGACCTTGGTTACCAGAAGGTGGAAAGGGGACTAAGAGAGTTGGAGTGAGTAGGTTAGGACCCATTTAATAGAGGAAGAGCTCTCTATTGCCAAGGCCTTGTTATAAGTTCCCATCTTCTTGAGTCTACATGGATTCAGTGACCATCAAGCTGGCCCTATTCTTGCACTAGCTGAATTCCCTCCAGGTCCTTCCCATTGTGTTTTGAAAGTGACCTTCCATGATGCAAATCTGCTTATTGTGCTACTTTGAAAGTCTCTCAATCACTTTTAGGGAGAAAATTCAGCTCCTTATCTTAACACAAAAGCACTTGGATCCAATTCAGAGCACTTCACTTCAGAAAGGGTTTTGACAAAAGTGCGTCCAGAGGACAGTGATAAGGTTGATAGGGGATCTGGAAATCCTGACAGGATACCTGTCATAAGGAACTTAGGGTCTGTAAATTGGATGAGAGAACATTACAGTAAAAACCTTTGAACACAGGGAGAGGGAATGTGCTAGAACCAGTTAAGTAGAGGATACAGGATACAGGTAGGGAATGTGCTAGAACCAGTTAAGTAGAGGATACAGGATACAGGTGCTTACTCAAACCCAAGAAGAAGCAAGTTCTGTGATTCTGATGGATATGTCATCATCTGCTTTCATTTTAGTTTGCACATCTGTACAGCAAGGTAGTGGCCATCTCTGCCTGGCAGGGCTGTCATGAGGTTCAAGTTGGCACAATTCCTGGGCCAGTAGTTAGCAATTGATAAAAGCTGTTTATATGATTACTACTTCCATTATTTCCAACAAGACCATTTAAAAAATGTAATTAACCACCTTGTAAGGTAGTGAGTTGCCTGTTGTGAAAAAATAAATCCTTTTTGGGTGTCCTGGTATTTTTATAAAAAACCCTCATCTACTGATGCACATGTGATGTAAAGAGAGCATGATTTACTTCCTCTAGAAGAATTTTCCTCCCCCTTACAATGAGGATGAGCTCTGTAGCCAGTTCTCTGGTTTACTGCTGGGGTGGCAGCGGGTTATATAGTTAGGATTCTTATTAGGTATACAGAGTAAGCCCCGAGGTGCCAGAAAGACTGGGATGCTATCTTCCCAGCTTCCGTCTAAGAAACTTGTTTAGGTCTTAAATGACAGAGACCCCCTGGTTTACCTGGTCGTTGGAAAAATAGATTCAAATTCCAAAATGATTGCATAGAGTAAGAGCCCAGGGTTCTTTCCATTTCCTGAATGGGGCAACAGGGTTTTGTTGTTGCTTCTGTCCTTTCTAGAAGACAACTATCTCTCTCCTGTGAAGTAAGGGGGAAATGCATTGTTCTTCACCTCTACCTGAGGAGTATCCAGCCACTATTGTGGAAGACATTTCCACATGGCTTTCATCCCCTTGTCTCAAGTATAAGGTTTGGGAGGAGGGGGCCAATGTGCTTATAATTTATTGTAAAGTGATTAATAAGAAATCTATCTGTAATCCAGAGCACCTTGTATGTACATGCAGGATAAAATTAACAAAGAATATTTTAAAAGCTTGCTTATGTGACCATTGAAGAAAAAGATCAACTGTTACTAATCATGGAGATGTAGAAAAGACTCATTAACTTAACAGAAGTATGGACTTAGCAGAGCCATGTGTGGACTTGTGCTATGTTCATTTTCTACAGACATCATCTTCTGGAGGGAAGGGGAATTTTATTCCCGGTGCAGTGAGGTTATTAGTTAATGTCATAATGTGGCAAAATATATAAGACTGGCAGAGGATTATAAAGAATAATATGTGGCTCTGGCTCTTGGTCTGGACATCGTATTTTTATTAATGTGAGCTGTGATTCTTTATAACATTTTGGAGACCACATCATACCCTCTGGCTATTCTGATTATGTGAAGGTCTCAGTGGAGCAAGCAGAGCAGGAATTTGGGCCAGTGAAAGATTTTGGAAATAATATACTGGTAAAGCTGGCTTTCTGTGTTGTGTACAGTACGTGAAAACTCATTTCCATCTCAAGGACTTTCACATTGCTGGTTTTTCCATTTGGAATATTTTTTTTTCTCTCTGATATTTGTGGTCTTCTTATTACTCAGATCTTATCCTCACATTGTTTACTTTAGGAGGTTTTTCTTTTGGTCCTAACTAAAATATCGCTAGTACTCTAAAATGTCCAGAGACCATTTATCAGGACCCAAATTTATATCTATCTGCATCTATACACCACTATCCATCCATCCATCATCATCATCCATCCATCTGTCATTTGCTGTCTTCCTACTAGATGTCAGGCTGTTTGACATCAGAGATTCTGTCTTGTCTTCGAGTTTATGCCCACAACAAGAACAGTGCCTGGGGAAGTGTGGGGACCTAGTAGCTATTTGAGGATGAATGCACAAGTTTTTTATCTTGTGAACAAGCCCTCAACTTTTTTTAAAAGATTTTATTTATTTATTCATGAGAGACACAGAGAGAGAGACAGACACACAGGCAGAGGGAGAAGCAGGCTCCATGCAGGGAGCCTGATGTGGGACTTGATCCCAGGACTCCAAGATCACACTCCAGGCTAGAGGCAGGCACTAAATCGCTGAGCCACCCAGGGATCCCCAACAAGCCCTCAACTTAAAAGATTTTGCAAACTTCTGTGTGCCATTATGCTGTAATTGCTTAAATAATGATCTCTCTACTTTCCACTGCAAGGGAGATATTTAATGGAGTCATGAAGAATCTACTATACCTTCTGTTTTCTGATTGTGTCCTGGTTGGAAAGTGACACTTCTGTCTAAATAACTTTAAAAGCCACACTCTATAAATCCCAGTGTAAGAGAATACCATTGAAATTAATATTTACTCTTACCTCTACCAGTATTGGACCATTATCTATCCCTCCCTTCCTCCCATTGAAACTGAACATGTAATCTTGTTTCTACCTATGGATGGCCCCTTGTTTGCTCTGTGGCTTTCAGTTCCTCTTATCTCAGTGGCTTAGCTTCTGGAATTATCTCTTCTTTTTTGAATAATTCATCTTTTTCTTCCCCTTGGGTCAGCTTGCAAACATGCAAACATTATATTCTGTCTGTTAGCATGTGATAGCTGTTGTTCTTTCTCTCCTTCTATTTCCTTTGTGCAAAGACTCCCAGAGAAGTCATCCGCTGTCCTATTTGCGCTTACCTTCTGCACACTCCCTCTTTGACCCTTCCCAGGTAGATTTTAAGCCACCCTTATTAGGAATACCATCATATATGTTTTGCAAAACCTAGTCAAAATTTGAACTTCTCATTTTATTTTATTTTTTTTATTTTATTTTTTTAAATTTTTATTTATTTATGATAGTCACAGAGAGAGAGAGAGGCACAGAGACACAGGCAGAGGGAGAAGCAGGCTCCATGCACCGGGAGCCCGATGTGGGATTCGATCCCGGGTCTCCAGGATCGCGCCCTGGGCCAAAGGCAGGCGCCAAACCGCTGCGCCACCCAGGGATCCCTGAACTTCTCATTTTAATTAAATTCTAGGAAGCATTTTATACAAATAATGGCCAGTTCTCCATAAAATTTTGTCTTCTTTTGTCTGGGATGCTCTCAATATCTTCTTATAACTCCCTGGTGATTTCTTCTCAGTCACATTAACTAATTATCTTCCATAACCCAAGCTATAAATATTTTTTAATTTAGGATTTTAAAGCCAGCCAGATTAAAAATATAGCATAATCATCAAAAAAGATAGAGGCAGGAGACAGAGGACTCAAGGCAATGAGTAGAGAAACAAAACAAATTAATTCTCAGAATGATATTGAAAAAGAAAATCCCTTAATTATAACTGCAAAACAGATTTCAAGATCAACTGGTCTAGACAGGTTAGAAGACTCTGGAAATTATGTTTTGAGGGGGGTAGGAATTAAACCTTAAATTATTAGACAGTTTAGACAGATGAGAAGTAGTTCAGAGGGATGTTTTATGAATTTTCAGAAGCTGTAGAAGGATTTAGATGTCAGATAAATCAAGATAAAAAAGTAATTATTATCTTTACAGATAATGCAAAAGTTGTACAAAAATAGGAATTTAGCAATAGTACCCTACCTGACTCAGCAGAGCATATTTTCATAGTCAGAATACTGAAGTCAGGGGTGCCTCTGTGGCACAGTCTGCTAAGTGTCTGATTCTTGGTTTTGGTTCAGGTCATGATCTCAGGATTGTGAGATGGAGCCCTGTATCAGGCTGCCTGCTTAGTGAGAGAGATTCTCTCTCTCTTTCTCTCTCTCTACCCCTTCACATGCATATACTTTCTCTCTGTCTCTCTCACTGAAATAAATAAAATAATTAATTAATTAGTTATTTAATTATTATTATTATTTTTTTAAAGAATACTGAAGTCAGCAAGCATGCATTTAAGGCTGCTGAAATATGTTTATATTGGAGTCCTGGGAGTGGGCAAGAAGTGGTAGAAATGAACCAGGGTTCTAAAGTGGTAGATAATAGACAAATTGAAGCAGGAATAAGAGGCTAGTGTAGGAAAAGTACTAAGGGCAGAGGGGAGTTAGCTGCTGGGAGGAAGAGGGAGAGCAGAGAAGCACCATTTCTTGAATATGTTGTGTTTTCAGCTCTTAGCACTAATGGCATATTTATTATCACATTTAATAGTTTGGCAATAAATAAAAATTAAATGGTAAATTGAATAAATCCAGCTATTATCTCACCCCAATCAAGCCCATAATTTTCCTTCCTTCTGGGTCCCACATTTGTTTTCTCTTTGTTTCAAGTACTGTGAATACCTCCCAGGCAAAGGGTGCCATCAGCCTATGGAGGGGGGCGAGGGCAGGGGCAGGTCAGAGGGGGCAGTGGCAGAAAGATGTTCCTCATTCAGGTGGATTATTCCATCACTTTCATCACCAGAGTTGCATCCCGAGATCCTCAAAGGCCTACAGAGCAGGGATCTCTTGAGGTTCTTCCACTCTGTTCTTAACACATCTGTATGTCTTACAGAGAAGGCTATGGCCAGGGACCCTTATGGCAGCTATGGTCTTGGCATCCTTTTTTGGAGAAAATTGGGAGTGAAGTCAGCCTTAAAGAATAGGCTACTAGAGCCCACAGATCACAGTATTCCCCCTTTCTTGGAAATTTCACATTGCATACAGGAGTAGTAATTGACTACATTTTTAAACTCCAGATACTATCATACTAATCATTTATTAAATGATTCAGTGAGTGAATTAGTGAATAGAGTAACCAAGTAATGCCTGAATGAAATAATTTCCCCACCACAGGAGTGAAACATGATTTGCTACTTCCTTCAGGTGGACTCCAAACTGGTGAGCCAGCACATCCTTCCCTAACCACATCTTGATGCCAGAGGTCTGACTAAGCAGAAAGCAAATAGTCCATCCAGATGCCAAATTATGCCTGAGGAGGATGGAGGCTTTTGCTTAATTTAGTTTCTAAGTGAAGCTGCCATCCAAAATCTCATCACTATGAAGATAATCTAATGGGTCAAACACTGAAGTATCCAATTCATAGACACAGTGAGGTAATCCATACCACCCATCACCCTGTGCATTTCTGAGATGTCTGTCCCTGCAGTCCTTGATGAGAAATTATAGATCCTTGTCTTGGAGGGAGGGAGCTTATGAACCCTTGTTTTTTCAAGTTGCAGTGTCCAGTTGGAAGAGAAATTCAGGAAGAGAGAGTTATATATATCTTTTGTTTTATTTAACTAAGCTGTCATGCAATGGGGAGCAACTGGGAGTGATGGACAAAGTACAGGACATGGAGTCGTAAGGGATGATTTCCAATTCGGTGTTTTTGTTACCTCTGTAAGTTTCTGTTTCCAAATCTATAAAAAGATGAGGATAATCCTTGCCTCAAAGACTGATTGTGAAGGTTATTGAGGCATGCAATCTCTGGATGATCAATTCAGTGACTATTTTTATGTACCAGGCACTGGACCACTTATTGCAGT
This sequence comes from Canis aureus, assembly GCF_053574225.1. Taxonomy (NCBI): domain Eukaryota; kingdom Metazoa; phylum Chordata; class Mammalia; order Carnivora; family Canidae; genus Canis; species Canis aureus. The sequence goes on along the minus strand of NC_135624.1, from coordinate 36,178,528 downwards.
GACCTGGTGCTCATCAGAGGACCTGGGGAGGTCAGGACCTATCACAAGTCTGAGGTACACCATGGAGTTGCCCATCAGCATTAGTTTGGTGGGAGTGTCGGGGAGGGACAAGAAATGAATCTTTCTAGGCACAGAGATGCCTTTTCCAGGAGTATCCTGTTAGAAGAGAATTATTACTTTATTTCTCTACTTTGTGATTCAGAATCCCCATAGATTGAAGGGAAATGTTTCTGATTTATGGGGAGTCAAGTAGAAAGAGGAGGGAGAGACAGAGACAGGGAGAAAGGGAGCTGAGCTGGGATGATGAGGCCAGGGCTCTAAATTTAATCTATCTTCATTTATAAATCAATCTGGGAAGGAAGTCATAGCGATAACAGAAAAGTAAGGGAACACATGAGATGTTGTGAATGAAAATGTTCAGTCCTGTATTTGCCTTGACTAAATATGGCAAAGAATCTGCTGTCTTCCCAGCACTGACTGAATACGTCTGCTCCTTTGACCTACTGTCTCCCACGCTGCTGGATCTTTAGGCAGAAATGCCCTGGAGCTTGCTTGCACTCTAAAATTTCTCCACTCTGGCCTCTGCCTTTTCATCCTTCCCTGTATGCAGAGGAGTGGCCATCAGGTGGCTTCTCTAATAACATATTTGCATTTCAAATTGACCTTCAAAGCTTTATCCACTAAATGACTATTGGAAGGAATCTCAGCCATTAGTGGAAAAAAGCTGAGGCTGAGGGCTACAGGTTTTATCCAGTTGAGCATTCCCCAAAGGTGAAGTTACACAAATTGGTCAGTAGTTTACTGAGCCAGTGTGTAATTAGAGTTAATTTCATGAACCTTAAAGTTTGCCAAATATTGTGTGTATAATTTTGTGTACTCTTCCCAGGGGTCCTATGAGAAGGGTTGTTGTAGCACAGTGGGCAGTCAGTTTTGTTCAAACTTAGGCACTGCAGTCAGAATACCTGGGCCCCAATTCCAGTTCCCCTATGCTCTGTGTTCCAGCCCCCGAGCCTCTCTCATCTGAGCCTGAGTATCCTCTTGTCAAAAATGGGGTTACCCACATGAACCTCACAGGCTTTACTAAAGAATTAAATGCAGTAATGTACAAAAGCACTCAGCATAGTGCGTGGAATATGGTAAGTGCTCAATGATGAAAACTATTTTGTATTTATTGTTACTCAAGTTTTCATGGAATTGCTCTTAGCCCTGAGCCAGAGGGGTCTCTACTCTGTGCCTATGCTTTAGAGCCCCCTCCCACATTACAATCTTCAAAAGTAATAAATATATTACAAGAACACATGGGTACATTTATCGGGGAGCTGGCACTCAGCAGTAACACCTGCTACATAACCCATAGCCTTAAATATCTGTTCTTGTAACTGTCATGATTCAGGTCCCAAAGAAAAATGGCATCAAATCTCTTGCTTCCAAAGACTGCATCCAGGTGCCCTGGAGGTCTGTGGATGGTGTCAGGGAAATAAAGAGAATGGACATTAGGGAGGATTAAGCAGCAGGAACACTTCAGTAAACTATAGTATCAGATGTAAGAGATTCTTCTGTATGAAATCACCACTTCCCGGAAGTGCCGTGGACCCAGTTCCTTCTCCTATTCCTGCTTTGATGTGGTTCTAGAAAACTCATAAGTTGCTACTCGCAGCAGAGGACAATTTTATAACATTCATTTGCTTGCATGTTATAAAATGAATGCAAAATGAATGTTATAAAATTAGACACAGACATGTGTAGACCCGAGACATAGATTGTGGTATTGATTCTCTTCTTTGCTGGGCATTGAACATTATTAATGGATTAGTTTATTTACTTATTAATTTAATTTATTTTTTTAAGTTTGTATTTATTTATTCATGAGAAACACTCAGAGAGAGGCTAAAACATAGGTAGAGGGTGAAGCAGGCTGCCCATGGAGAGCCTGATTCAGGACTGGATCCCAGGACCCTGGGATCACACCCTGAGCCAAAGGAAGATACTCAACCAATGGGCCACCCAGGCACCCCTATTACTGGATTTTTTTTAAAGCAACAAACAAACATTAACTGACCTGTAAGTACTTTTTTGAAAAACTCAACTTTGATTGTTTCTGTATACAATAGTATGTTTGTTCTTTTTCTCCTTTCCCATTACTTCCCCTAGTCCTAAAGCTATTAGCTGGGGCTAAGCATGAAAAGCATCCCTGGCAGACAGGGTTGGGGAAGTAACCCAAAACAAAGTGTTAGAGTTGGTGCAGTGTGAGAAAGGCATCACACGGGGCATCTTGGAGCTGGGTTTCCAAGTCCAAGTGGGATGAGGAGGACATCCACAAGGCAGGACTTCCCAGTATGGAGTGTTGGAGCTTAATCCAGGAAAGCAGGGCATCTGCATAGCCGAGCTGTTTAATATGGGGTGCTCGAACTCGGTGGGAGTGTGGAGAGTGCTATGGGAGTGTGTGGTCTGGCACAGAGTGTCAGAGAAAGCGGGCTGAGGAGGGCATCTCTGTGAAGGTGGGAGATGCCATGGGATGTAGAGGCCAATTAGGGTGGGAAAGTCTTTCACGTGGGAACTCTGCCCAATTAGTGATATAAGAGCACAAGTCAGGTGAGGAGGGCTTTTGTTTGGGGTTATAACCCCAAAGGGACACCACCATCAACATGACGTGTTGGAAGAGAGCAGGGGCCTGAGATAGTTTCCATTGGCCAAACTGGGACAATTAACCATCAAAATAAGTAACAACAATCCTAGATAATAGATACCCTACTGTATAGAATAGGAAGCCATAGGTCCATACCGTTGGAAATAAGTAAATGAATACAATTGCAGTTTGGTGAAGAAGGGGGTTTGAACATAGTAGTAATGCACGTTCCCACAAAATATTTATTAACTAGGAGAAATGTGTAACTGTGCAGTGCGGAAGCCTGCCAGATGCCATGCTAATCAAGTGATCAGTGTGAAAGCCTTCTGTAACGGAAGTGCCCAAAATCAAAAGCCATCTGATGGGCCACACAGAGCACTACCTGGCTTCACTTCATTGTCTCCAGAAAATGATATGTAAACTGAATCTGTGCACAAGAAAACCGCAAACAGCAAAATATTCTTCTTAATAACTGATTTATAATCTTCAAAAACGTCAGCCATAAAAGTCAAAGAAAGACCGAGCAACTGTTTCAGATGGGAGGAAGCTGGAGACATGACAAGTAAATGGAATCTGTGATTCTTAACTAGAAATGTTTACTCTAAAGGGCATTATTGGGAGGCTTGGCAAACATCAACAGGGTCTGAAGATTAGATGTGGCAATGAGATGTGTAATGGGCCAGTGTTAATTTTCTGATTTTGATCTTTGTGTTGTAGGTATGCAAGAGAATGTCCTCCTTTGTAGAAAATGCATCCTAAGGAGTTTGGAATGAGGAGACATTAGGTTTAAGAAAATGAACATTATGTGTACTGCACTTGCAACTGTCATGTACACTTGATATTGCTTTGAAACTTAAAAACACATTAAAAGTATAACATTTTATTTTTATCTGGTATAATTTGCATTTTGCTTGTAATATTAGTCGATAATCTTGAAGATTTTTAAAACATATTATGAAAAATTACATTTCAAATTCTTCTATTTAACTTAATTTTAATGCAAATATGTTCAAATCTATACTCTTTCAAGGTAATTACACTTTTCTTGATACATAATTAATGAGGAGCACCAGTTTGGATCCTGATAAAAACAGAAAAAAACAAGTGTTCTGAGAAAAAAAAAAAAGATGCTTATAAAAAAATAAAATCCTCAGAGAAATCTCGTTACATGTTTAAGAAATTCAGAACAATGAAAATGAGCAGACTTACTATTAAGTATGAGCCACATTATACCCACCTACAGGATATTACAGATTCTTAATGAAGATTTAATTACTGATTAAAGCCATGAGACTGTAAAAGAGAATTATTCCTATCGTAAGTCTGGCTTTCCTATTATGAGATGCAGAAAATTATGCTCAGATTGGACAAGAAAAATAAAACAACTTGAAATTTTCTATTTTAATGGATGATGGGTCTGGAAAACAGTTGCCACATGCTTCTAACAGTATAGGGACGCTTCTACAAAAACACAATCTGACTCTGATTTAAATGAGTGATAGAAATTTTCCATTTGATGATCATGCCCAAAAGTCTAGTGTTTACTTTTTATAAAAGAAACATTTTTTTTTTCAAATGTAGAAAGGGAGTGGCTTTCATTCAGTAAGTTTAAAGAAAACATATTTTTGTTAGCACTCTTACATGTTTCACATAAATCTTCAAGGTCAACTTTCATTAATCAGACGTAGTAACTGGAAATTCTTAGGTATTTGTATGGAATAAAGTAATGATGTGATTGTTGGAATAGAAAAACAACTGACAAATAAATAGCAAACAATAGTATTCAACCAAGACAAGTAAACACTGATACAGAACATGGAATAATTCAAAGGATCATAGTCTCTCCTGAAGCACAATGAGGCTTTGGATGGCACTGACAGCCCAGAATCCACAGAAAACAGCGTGAATATCTAGGTTCAGTGGAACTGATTTTGAAATCCACTATCAATGGCCACATCTATGAATGGAGGCCAATGAAAGAAGGAAGGAAGGAAGGAGGGAAAGAGGAGGGAAGGAGGAAGGGAGGGAGGGAAGACAGAAGAAAAACAGGCAAGCCATGAAAGACCTGGATTCTTTTTTTGTCCTGTAAAAATATATTCCAAATGTCTCTGGTGCTGGAGAGCTTCCCCTGAACTCTGCATCCTCAGATAAGGGGACTTGCTCAGTTCTCTGCTCCTAAGGGTTACATAAGCCCCCCAAACCATTATCCTGCCTCATCTATGCATTGTTTTTAGGCTTTACAGAACTGTACTCCACAGGGTGGCACTGTTTATTGAATGATTGTATGAAGGAATCCTTAGGCTACCAGATTTCCTCCAAATTCATACAACAAAACTTATTTCTTCCTATTCCTTTAACTTTGCATTCTCTTCTGTCTCCCTCCCTACTCCCCTCACCCCTTTTCTTTCTCTTTTCCTTTCTTTCCCCTCCTTCTCTCTCTATATTTCTCTTTCTCCTCCCTTCCTACCCCAAAGGTATAATAATAAAATGAGGCAATGTGTCAAAATGATTTTACGTAATGGGTTCTGATTGCTTTACCCCAAGGGCTGCCTGCCCATTAGGTGTGATTCATCAACAGAGTATGACTGCCAGAAGAATGTAGCTGCTGCCAAAACACTCTTCAGCTGAGCTGAACCACAAGCAAACAACCAGAAGTCTGCAATGCTCATTTGCATCGTAAAGAGCTATGTTGGGGTGAGTGGAAAAATGCATCTATTAGAGAAAGTTACCAGGAGGCCTCCAGTCATGCAGACACTGGCCCAGTTTTGACACAGCAGGGAAATGGGATTAAATACTCTATGGGGCCCTTGTGATAACTGGGAGCTGGATTCCCCTCTGTCAACTCAGTGTACCCCCCCCCCCAGTGTCCTGGGGAGCCCTTATCATGGAAGGACATTCAATTCATGAGGGCAGGGAGTAGAGATTGATACCAGAACAGGTATCTTCTACAAAGCCAATCATTGGACTATTTTAAGAAGATGCATTTTCTTTTAACTTTTGAAATTTTCTATTCTTTTTTTGGGGAGGGGATTAAGAAGATGAATTTTTAATATAAAGACCAGCTGTGCAATAGTTTTGCATGGGACAAGGAGCCTGAGATGGGTTCTTCATGCAAGAGAAAACAAAAAAAAAGAAGAAGGAACATCTTTTAAAAGTTATCTTCCATGGCAAAAAGTATCATGGGTGTCATTGGAGCCATTTGAAATAATGTTGTGGATTGAATTGTGTCCCACCCTCCAAAAAACATGTGTTGAAATCCTAACCTCGGGCACCTGTGGATGTGACTTTATTTGGAAGTCAAGTCTTTGCTGACAAGTCAAGAAAAGCCATACTCGGTTGCAGGGGTGGAGCTAATACAATGACTGGTGTTCTTATAAGAGGAAACATGGACACACGGAAACTGAGGCAAAGACCAGACTGAAGAACTCACAGCCCAAGAAACAGCAAAGATCACCAGAAACCATCAGAAAAAAATTCCACCTCAGAGCCTCTAGTAGAAACCAGCCTGGTTGCCACCCTCATGTCTGACTTCTGGCCTCCAGAGCTTTGAAAGAATAAAAGTGTGTCAGTTAAGGTCACCAGATTGTGGTTATTTGTTATGGCAGCCTTAGAAAATGAATACAGATGAGTAGCTTTGGACACTCAGCTTAATTCAATAAATGATTTTTGGAGGGTATATAGTTTCACAAAATTATGAATATATTCAAATAAGCTTGAGAACAGCCTTCTTGTTTGTCTGGTACCAACACCTTTGTTTGATACTACATTTGAATCAGAGTTCTGGAGAGATCATATTCACTTAACATCCATGTTTTGCATGTGTTTGCTGGGCACTTATTCTGTGTCAGACCCTTGCTATGAGCAGGGGAGGCAGCAATGAAAATTTCATCATACGGAGAATGTCATACTCAGGGGAAACAAGTGGTGGTGGTGGTGGGGGATGTGGAAATACATAGCAGTGCTTGTATTCCAGGAGGGCCTACCTGAAAAACTCACTTCTGCAACTCAGTGTGACTTTTAGGATCCAGACCAGAGCTCAGTGATGTCCAGCTGGATGCAGATGCTCATGCTCCAGGGAGGATCACTGAGTAATGGGTCCCCTGAGGCACAGATTTCTGCCCATGTGCCATATTCCCAAGGAGAGCAAGCTACTTTGGTTCTAGTCCCTCTGTCTTGCTGTTTGCAAGTGAATGACTGAATCCCTGGCCCAAGTCTCAGCCTGTTGACTGGGGCCATATTGCTCTTGGGTAGATTTCCTGGTTTTATTTCTGCCTGGACAGCACTGGACTATAGCTCTTAGGTGCCTCCCACTGTGGTCCACCCAGTTGATCAAAAGCCATTGCCTTCAAAGCCATTATCCCCATAGTATGGATATGTGTGTGGGGGGGGGGTGGGGGGGGGTGGGGCAGGATGGAGTTGAGACTGCTGCCTTTTGAGGCTTTATGCCCCACTGTGCCCAGGTATAGCCCTATCCATTTACCATCTACCTTGGCTTCTGCCTCTGTCCTACATAGGATGGTGTTTTGATTGCTCAACCATCATGCTTCAAATCACAGCATAAAAAATAATAGGTCTAACCCGGAACTCCTGGTTTCCTTAGTCTCCCAATTTGTTTTTACCCTAGTATTCTCCAACTCAGGAAATGGATCTTTCCATTTGATTACTTAAGTAAGAAATATTCAAGTTATCCTCGATTTCTCCCACTCTCCCCCACATTTGATGCCTTAAAAAATATTGTTAATTTCATCTCAAAAATACATTTCAAATTCATCCTCTCCTCTCCATCTTACTTACCAAAGTCCTAGTATAAGCTATCCTGTTGTTTTTCATGGATTATTGTCATTAGTCATTCTTCACACTCCCTGCTTGACTGTCTCTGATATTTTACGACATGGAAGTCAGAAATGTTTTTTTATTAAAAAAACAAGTCAAATTAGATTCATCTTATATAAAACACTCTGTTGACTCCTTGCTACCATCCATGTGATCTTGGGCCAATTATTCCATGCCACCATGCCTCATTTTGTGTATTTCTGAAAAGAATGCAATGGTAGTATTCCTCCCATTGGATATTTGTGACAAACAACTTAACAAACACAAATGCCTCAGGCACAAAGTAAATGCTCAATAAATTTTATCTTTAAAATTTATTTTTATCAACATTATTGTCAGTACTACTCATTATTTAGAATAAAATTCAAGCCTAGAATTGTGGCCCTCTATAACCTACCTGTTTCTGTCCTGGTATCTTGTGCACTCTGTCACTAAATCCAACCATCGGCAGTCCTTTAATCTTGTTTTTACCCCAGGATCTTTGCATGCACTGCTCCTTCTACCTGCTAGCCTTTTCTCTCAATTTTTCTCATGGCTGACATTTCCATCTCAGAGATCATGGGTCAGATATAGCCACTCTCAGAAACATCTCCAAACCTTCCATTGTACTCTACCTTAGCTCTAGCTGTTTTCTTCATAGAAAAATTAGAATTATAATTATAGCTCTTTACCTGTTTGTTGTTGGTCACGATGCTTCTTATCATCCCCGTAAGGTCAGGGATCATGTTTATCTCATCAATGTTACATCTCTAGCACCTAACTTGACTTCCAAGAGTTACACAATACTTGATACTTATGGAATGTCCTCAATCTACCTTCCCAACAATCCCCACTTCACTTCCCACAGGCAATGCTGTATTCTTTAGCCATGTGATTTTTCTCCCCAGTTCCTTAATTTACCCTCCTTTTTTGCTCCATGCTGTTTCTTCTGCAAAGGATTCCTTTCCATTCATCCATACCTCTACTCCCATCCTCTGACCCCAAGGTCAATCAATCCTCAGTCCTGTTGCCCTCACTATATTTTGTCTCCATTGTGCCATTTATCCCGCATCAATATTTCCCACTTATAAATCTTTCTTTTTCCTGTTAATATCTAAGACAAGCATTAGTCATTGTGTAGAACATATAAAAAGATTGCTTAAGGAAGTTTTGTTAGGATTATATCACCTTTGAATAAAGAGAGAATGAGGGTAACTTTATTCTCAAAATATCAAAAACAACTTTATTCTCAAAATCTCAAAAGCACTTCTAACAGTGTCTGACACCAAAGATATTCAATAAATATTTGGTGAGTGAATAAATGAATGCATAAATATTGAAAATCTTTACTTATGAAATGTATGTCAGTCAGAGTCCTGGCAAGAAACAGATGTCACCCTCAATCAAGTTAATTGAGGAAAGTTTAAGAAAAAGGCCCTTGACAAAGGTGTGGGTCAAGGTTAGAGAAAACCAACACAGGTTAGTTGTGGGAGTGTCACATCAGAATCTCTTACCTCTCTTAAACCCAAAAAGGCCAGGGGAAAGTCACAAGAACCTGTAAGAGAGGCATGCCTGATAGGAGCTTTGCCTAAGGCAGGGACACAACCCGAAGATAGCAAGATACTGGCCAATAGGATCCAACAGTACATTAAAAAAATTATTCACCATGACCAAGTAGGATTTATCCCTGGGACACAAGGCTGGTTCAACACCCGTAAAACAATCAATGTGATTCATCATATCAGCAAGAGAAAAACCAAGAACCATATGATCCTCTCATTGGATGCAGAGAAAGCATTTGACAAAATACAGCATCCATTCCTGATCAAAACTCTTCAGAGTGTAGGGATAGAGGGAACTTTCCTCGACATCTTAAAAGCCATCTATGAAAAGCCCACAGCAAATATCATTCTCAATGGGGAAGCACTGGGAGCCTTTCCCCTAAGATCAGGAACAAGACAGGGATGTCCACTCTCACCACTGCTGTTCAACATAGTACTGGAAGTCCTAGCCTCAGCAATCAGACAACAAAAAGACATTAAAGGCATTCAAATTGGCAAAGAAGAAGTCAAACTCTCCCTCTCCGCCGATAGCTTCTGAAGGAGAGAACGGGTGTCCACCCCTCCCTCTTTGACACTTGGATTTTACTTTGCTGTTTCTGAATGACATAGCAAGAGAGCCCATGACTGTGTTCCTAAAGTCACTCAGGAAACAGGACAGAGGGTGGATCTGGAAGGGCAGATGGGAAATATGGGAGAGAATACAAGGGAGCAAAACAGTAACACCATGAAACATAAAGCACCGTTTTCTGGTCCCTACACGTAATGTCAATACCAGCAAATAGCAACAAAAACTAGTCAGTGCCTGTTACTCTCATTTCAGAGATGAGACAACTGAGACTTTTAAAACTTCAGAAACTGGCTCAACGTTTCAGGCAGAGTTAGTAAGTCTGAGTCTGGACATCACACAGATAATTCTTAGTTCTGCTCATCAATAGATGGTTTCGGTTTGTTTTTTAATTGTTGTTGTTTGTTTTTGAATGTTTATTCAACAAGAGAGGAGAGCTGACCCAATTTGCAGTAGACCCAGTTTTTAGACCCATGTCTCTAACCAATTAGTTGTAAGTCGATCGGGTGAGTCAGTGTCCAGTGTAGCAGGATGGCAGAGCTGAATCAAATATACATAAAAGTACAACTATCAAAATCAGGAAATTTAATAATTTAATATTGACATTGTGCTACTGTCTAACCCAAGATCCAGATTAAAAATTCATCAATTATCCTAATCATGTAATATATAGATTTTCATGTACACATAATTTTTTTCTAAATATTGGAAGGTCGGGGTGTCAGGGGGGCTCAGTGGTTAAGCATCTGTCTGCCTTTGGCTCAGCTCATGATCCTGGGGTCCTGGGATTGAGTTCCATAACAGAGTCTCCTCAGGGAGCCTGCTTCTCCCTCTGCCTATGTCTCTGCCTTTCTCTGTGTGTATTTCTCATGAATAAATAAATAAAATCTTTAAAAAAATAAATATTTGAAGTTAATTTGAAGACTGTTCCTTTATTACTAATTTATTCTCTATTTTTTAGGGGAGTAGGGCAGAGGGAAAGAAAGAGACACAATTTTAAGCAAGCTTCAGGCCCAGCCTGGAGCCCTAGTTGGGGCTCAATCTCACAATCCTGAGATCATCATGACATGAGTGGAAATCAAGAATTGGACACTTAACAGACTAGCCACCCAGATTTCCCTATTCTGTATTTTTAAAGAACAAGAGCCTTCTCTTTTTTGACCAAATTATGGTGATTAAAATCAGATAACTTTTTATTGATGCAATGCTATTATGAAATTTAACTTTTAGCTGTGCTTCCTGGTCCAGGATCCAATCCAGGACCACATGATGCATTTAGGTGTGAATTCCACTTCATCTTCTTTGATTTGGAACTATTCTTACCCTTTACTGTTCCTCTCTTGACCTTGATTTTTTTTTTAGAAGTTAATAGCAATGACTTTGTAGAATGCCCCTCAATTTTAGGTTTTTACTATTTCTGTATGATAGATTTGGTTTACGTAGATTGAGACAATATACAATGGACCAGGAGCTGCATGTCTCCCCCTTCCAGAGGCACATCATATAGGTCTCTCCAGCATCGGTGATGTAGAGTGGGTCCATTAGCTAAGGTGACACTTTCCAGCTTACTCCAATGTCAAGATCCTACTTCCCCTTTGTGATTAATTAGAGTTAAGTGCAGAGATATCTTGAGGTTATTGTGAATGCCTCATTGGTTAGCAACCCCATCTCTTAATTGGATAGTCCAATCACAAGATCAGAGATCATATCAGTTTTAAAAATTATATATTTAATGCTTATGGAAAAAGGAGGAAATAGAGGTAGGGAGGAGGGACGTTGATGGGCAATGCCAGAGTACTTGGAGATAGTCAACTCTGTGATGGCCACAAGGAGGTGTACATCCTGTTTAAGCAGACGCAGTGGGTTATGGCACAAGGTGTTGAAACCATCTGACGTTTGCTTTCCCATATACAGAGACCACTCTGGTGTAGACATAGAGGCACTGGCAGCCTGTTGAGCTTGTCTGATTGGTTCATATTTCAAAGACTGGAAGTCTGTTGTACACTTAGTGTCTGCCTCTGGCATTGTCCTATGTTGTCATATTTCCAGTCAGAAGTAGGCTCCGGTTCTATGCCCCTGGGATGCCAAGATCCCTCTGCTCTGCTGAGAGTTTACGAGTTGCTATAAGGAAATCCTTACATGGATTTCTGAAGCTTGTAGGAAGACTAAAACAACAGAGACAAAAGTTATTTTATTGGTAGGAACAGAGGTCCTTACAGGCTCCCTGCCAGCTATCTTAACTCCTTGTCATAGCACTTTCCAAAACACCAGACCACACCAGTCCCCATGACTGATAAGGCACATTTAGAAATATATAAGACCCTCATCCAAATATCTCAAGCAAAAGAGAATCTTAACAGTATGTAAGCATTCAGTCCATGTGTAAGGGAAGTATTCACCTTAAAAAATTATCCTCCAGTAATTAAGATCTACAATGTCAACATTCCTGTTCTCTATTTATAAATCTGTGAACAACAGTTGTTGGAAAGGAGTCTAATTTCAAGTATTGTCTTTCTGTCATTCAACCCATCCTCTTCACAAACACAGTCAGTAGTATTTAGAAAAATCTTGGAACAGGGCATACTATTTACAAAATAAGCCCTCCCCTGAAGCTTTGGGAGACTTCTATCATACAGATAGGCTCCTCCTGCTGGGGAACAGGACTCCAGTCACAAGAAGATCCCACAGAACAGATTCTGAGCCTTTTCTTGAAGCATTGTGTGCAAGAGATAGTAAGGTGGTAAATGTACTTTAAAATAGTACAAGTAGATATATAAATAATTATAAAGCAAAAGTAAAATTAATTATTAAGATTAAAGTTATTTCCAAACAAAACAAAACAGAAAGGCTTGCCATATGCTGCTTCAGGACACATGAGAACCCCACAGCCCAAGAGACTTTGTGAACACATTATGAATCAGAGAAACACCAGGAAAGCACATTATGGATTATGTAACATACTCTTAAAAATAATGTTGCTAACTCCTCTTCCAATCTTTCTCTCAATTTTGTTTTCTTTCTTCCTTTCTTCCCCCACCCCTCCACACCTCATTTATTTACCAAATATTTACTGAGCATCTGTTTGGTGCCAGGCACTATACTGAGTTTAGTGGATACAGGTTGGGTTCCCTGCTCTCACAGAGCACTTGATCCAGTGGACAGAGAAAGAAGAAATAAACAAATCAGAAAAACACATATACCACATATTTAGAGTCATAAGCTATTTTTTTCAACAGTAGTATACACAAGATGAAAAATTTTAACGACATGAGAAAGGGGCACCTGGATGATTCAGTGGTTGAGTGTCTGCCTTTGGCTCAGGTCGTGATCCCGGGGTCCTGGGATCGAGTCCCGCATCAGACTCCCACAGGGAACCTGCTTCCCCCTCTGCCTGTGTCTCTGCCCTTCTCCCTGTGTCTTTTATAAATAAATAAATAAATAAATAAATAAATAAATAAATAAATAAATAAACAAACCAACCAACCAACCAACCAAGAACAAATCATGAGAAAGAGAATGATTTAAGATGTTTTGGGGCTGGGGTAAAGCCGTTAGGGAGAGTTTCTGAGGACATGACAATAGAGTAAGGATTTGAAGGTAAGAAGTACCTTAATAAAGACCTGGAGAAAGACCAGCCCTGCCAACTGGCAGAAGGAATGACAAACCAGGGATGGATGAGGAGCACATGGAGGAAGGCCAGTGTAGCTGAAGAGAATGAGGCATGGGGAGAGGGTGGAGGATGAGTCAGAGAGGTAGTGGGACACCACGAGAAGCCCGGAAGATCACTCGAGGAACACAGACAGCATTAGAAAAATAAGAGTAGTTTATTTAGTACATGTTTCATCATAATACAATATGTTATGATTTGGCTCAGAGATGTAAAGTGAATTTCTCAAACTCACATAGTACTGGTATTTACTCAACATCAAACTTGTGCTTTACCCCAGAAGGATGCTGCTCCTCAGGAAGCTGAATGACTAGGTCAAAAACACAAAGACTTTAGCAGAAAAAGCATCCTTAAGTTTGGTATTTGGGCTGTGCATCCCTTCTCTTTGTGTCTTTATACATCCTTGAAAAAGGTCATTTATTATCCCAGCTGACCAAGTGAAATTGTTTTTCTCTTTATAAGATTTTAGAAAGATAGCCAGAGGCACTTCAAAAATAAAGGCAAAAAAAAAAAATTTGAAAGGTCATGAAATCTATGAATAACCATTCTTCTGGGGAAAATATTCACTTGTTGCTAAGGATTGGATAACTTATGGCCAATTGGAAGAGTTCAACTCCAGTGGGAAAGCTCATGGACACTCCATGTTGGTGAGGCTGACCAGATTATGGGGAGGCACAGAGCAGAAACAAAGTTCTGGCAGTAGACCTACTGGTGTTGCTCATCTTCTGCACTTTTAAACATCACCGGGATGTATAGTCTTGCTCTTCTCCACAGGCTCTCAGCCTCCACTATGGCACCGATGAAAGGGTTTGCACTTATGGAGAGTTAGAAAATTCTAGAATACTAGCACTTGAAAGTACAACCTCTTTTTATGCAGAGGATGAGACAGATATCTAAAGAGATGAAGAGATTTGCCGAGGGCAACCACATACTCGTGGACTTGGGACCAAGGCATGAGTTTCCAGAACTGAAGACCAGAGCCCTTTAAAGCCAGCTTATTGCAACAAAGGGAACAGTAGTATAAAGTTTCATTGCATATATATATTTTTTAAATTCAGGGTATATAGTACTTGGTAGGAAAGGCTGGTTTAGAAGTAGTACGGAATGTGACACTAACTTTGTAAAATATGATAATATAAGCAGAACCCTTCTCTGCACAGAGAAGAGACAGAAAGACAGAGACCAGGTCACTACCTGTAGTTATTTTTATTCTCTAAGTGTAAAGGAAATTCTGTTTCCTTCTTTGTGCTTTTCTGATTTTCCCTAGATTTCTAAAAATTACATGTAATATTATTTGTGGTAGGAAAACAAAACCAAATAAATGAATAAATAGTTTTTGTTTAAAAAAAAAAAAAACCAACTAACAGAGGACTGATGTAGTCTGTTCATACCAGCTTGTTTTTTCATACAACAAAGTAAAAATGCAAGAACTTCCGTATCATTGCTTATTATTTTCAAAATGGGATGCAACACAGTGCAAGCTATTTTGCCAGGAGCATCTTCTATTATGCACTAACATTTTGAATGAAAGCATTTTTAAATCATTTTTCCCCCAAACAGCTACTTTATATTCTCTATTTTTTTTCAATATTCTGGGAGATAAATGGCTGTAACTTTTTCTGAATTTGTGTCAAATTTTTTAGGTATACAGTTTATGGCCAGCACTACTACTAATTCTCAACAACTGCGGAGTCATTAAATGATGATGGATGTCTAACCAGGTCCTAGAACACAGTAGATGCTCAGAAAATACTCTTGAAAGGGAGGAAGGATGGGAGGGAAGGAAAGAGAGAGGAGGGGTGAAAAAAGTGGTTGGACAGCAGGAGATATTGAGACATTTTGCAAAGGAATCACAGAAGCACCCAACAAACAAACAAATAGCAAAACCTAAAAACCAGAATTGTGCTTTGTGAGATTTGAGTTTGAGTCCTAGCTCTGACACAAACAAACAACACAATGATGGGAAATTCATTTAGTTTTATGAGTCTGTTTTCTCCTTAATAATGTGCAGATGATAATAGAAATAACAAATTTATAGATGCACTATGGTTATTACATGAGATAAACCATGAAAATGCTGATTTTATAAATTATGATATGTTACTGTTATAAAAGTCATTAATCAAAATCCCGTTATTGGTATTATCCCAGCCCAATGCCTAGCATATCATGGACATATACTCAATAGCTGTATGCCTAATAAATGATTGCGTGAACAAAAGCTAGAGAGATGAAATGCTTGGTTGAAATTATAAAAACAGAGACATTCAAATCAAAATCTCCTGGCTAGAGGTTCAATATTACCCTTCTGTGTTTGAAGTCTATGATCTATTTTTATATCTGGATCCTCTTCTATTTGAGTTGTTCTTCCATGCAAATGTTTAGTAGAGTCTGAAATTCAAATTTGAATATACAATTTTGATCTTTAATGCAGTCTTGATTAATCACAGTTCTTATTAATTTCAAATCAGGGAAGATCAAAGGATATTGTTCAATTAGGTTTGTTTTTCTACGCAATGCTAGCGATCTGGTGTTTTGTTAATGCAGATAATAAACCGTTATTAACATGACAGGCTTTCCTATAACCTATTGGCCTTATGCCAAATTTATTATTTCTTAATTTTTTGTATTTGTTGACTAGTTTTTATGGGCTATCACCAGGAAAAATGCTTTAAGAACATTTATCCATATTTCAAATAGTGTTAGGGTCTGAGGAAGAAAAACGGGAAGAAGGATATTTAACAGATTTCCATCCACTGAGAGAATTGACATGCAAGTAAACTTTTAATAAAGTGTTGTAGACGGTGTCACAGAAGTAATTATAGAGCAGGAATAGTAAGGACCATTGTATATTAGGCACCATGCCTGGAGATTTCTAGTGAAGGTTTCTTGCCTTTGATGGAAAGACAGACCAAGAAAAATTTCTGGGGTGATGTTTTCAAAGTTCCGTCTTACAGGATATGCAGGGGGGATGAGGTCAAGTAATGATGGAGAAATCATTCTATTTTCCTTTGGTTTTATTTTATTTCAAGTTATTTAACATATAGTGTATTATTATTTTAAAGTAGAATTTAGTGATGTATCAATTGCATTTAAACCCAGTGCTCATTCCATCAGGTATCCTCCTTAATGCCCATCACCCAGTTACCCCATCCCCCCACCTACTTCCCTTCCAGCGACCCTCATTTTGTTCCCTATAGTCAAGAGTCTCTTATGGTTTGTGATACCAAACTTGAACCCAAGCTCAGAGACAAGGAACTGCCGAAAGTCCAGTGGTTGGTGGTGGCAGGAGATTAAAGCATTAAAGATTAAAGACCAAAGTGGTAGAAGGGGTTAGAGACCAAATCAGGAAAATTCCTGTGTTCCATGAAGAGAAAACTGAATTTCCTTCCCAAGCAGAGAAATTTTGAAGGCATTTAAGCTGAGCATTGGACCATGTGATATGTTTGCAGATATGATGGACATAGCAAAATCTCCAATTTCATAGTTTTTTTCCAATTAGGTGTTATGCGTATATTCCCTCCAATTTCAAGAAGTATGAAAATTTTAGATATCAGCTAAGGTTTGAATTTTTCTAAATGGATCTACTGATAATTAGAAGGCAATACATAATTGTTGTAAGGGAGGATCAATGTAGTCAGATGCAGAGAACAAAAACTGGAATATTGACTGTAAAGCTTCTATAATTCTGGACTTTGGGCTTCCAATGGTCTGGTTTACTGGAATAAACAATAGGCTCATAAAAATCTTTTTCTCCCCTGAATTTTCCCTTTTTCTTTTTTTCTCCTGGTGAAAGGATAAAAAAGTCACTGATGCTAATGCAGCAGCTGAAAATGTTTAAAACACAAGAGATTTAGATGTAGCATCAGGGATCTCCTCCCATCTCACTTACAGTGAGGAAGTGACAGAAAGTAAACAGATGGGGGGGACCAAGTGTATATTAGACTTGTCTTTGCTTTTTGAATAAAACTAAAATATATGGCAATTTCCATATGGAAGTCCCCCTATTGTGGCAAATATAGAATAGGAATGGTGGTGATTCTTATTTATTCTGGCATGTATGATCAAGAAAGACTGGATACAGCCCCGGGCATTTTCCATAGACTCAGAATGGGAGGGGAGAGAACCCACATGGTCCTAATGCTCAGAGATAGGGAGAGAGCATTGCTGAGCTCAAAATTAGTTAAGAGAGCTAACAGATAGGATGGGAAAATGTAAATTATCAGCATGAATATATGTGTCAGAGGAAGCAGGTAAACCATACCTCCAGGGTTCTGATGCAAGTACAGTCACGTCTTGGCAGGTGGAACTCCTCATCATAGACATACTTAAGGGCTTCTCCAAACATTAGAATCAACCACTGGGATCAGAAAGGGGCTATAGGTTGACAAAATTTTTACTTTATTCGATTGAATCTATGTGGAACTTCCAAGATAAAGTTCTCTGCTATAGGTGGAAAGAGGCTCAAGATAAAAATACAGGAAGACAAAGAAACTTCTAGAAAGACAAGGAAAATCTAACGATAGGATGACATTCAATAAATAAAGATTGAAGTATTTCTGAATCTACTTGGACCAGTTATAAAGCCACGTTCTCCAATGAGAATTTATTTGTAATAAAGTTGGTATGTTCATCTTTATCCATCTACTTTTTAATTTTTAGTTTCTCAATTGTTTTTGAACTTCCTCGCAAAACAGGATACTGCTAATTGCTCTTTCCAGCTCCTGTATCTAGTGATGGTAATGGAAAGTTACAAATAATTCAGTGGGAAGCAGGGCTTTAATGTTTTGATGGGTGAATACCCAGCAAATGTAGACCACTACAGAAGAGGTCAGCGTGGTCTGGGTGGAAGAGTGTGTGTAGGAAGAACACAGTACTTATACTTAGTCTTGGAAGATGAAGAGATGAGCCAGTCAACATGGAAAGAGAATTCCAGGGAAAGGTTCATGCTATCAAAGCAGGGAAGCTGAAAAAGCAGTCTCTTTTTCAAAACAGAGACTGTTTGTGAAACTCAGAGCCAATTTCAATGACCAGAGTGTGTAGCATTCAAGGAGAGACACAGCAAGTGAGATCACCAACATTCTTGTTAACCGTGCTCAATGGGTGGATAGATTAATCGCTACCAATTTATTTTTTTAAAGATTTTATTTATTTATTCATGAGAGACGCAGAGAGAGAGAGAGGCAGAGACACAGGTAGAGGGAGAAGCAGGCTCCATGCAGGGAGCCTGATGAGGGACCCGATCCCAGGACTCTGGGATCACGCCCTGAGCCAAAGGCAGCCACTCAACCACTGAGCCACCTGGGCATCGCAATAGCTACCAATAGCAAATGCAGGTGATTTTCATAATAGTTGTAAAGGCTTGGCCAGAGAAATACTCAAAACTGTAGCAACAGAAAATGATCTGTAGAGATGGCTTGTGACTGGTTTTATAGGGATAATCACAGTAAGTACTTTTAAAAAAATTTGTCTTAATACTAGCAAAGAAAGCCGTATAAATCAATAATGAGAACTAATATTAAATGGACTCTCTAAATGATCTAAATGAAGTATTCTTGCCCACAGCCACAACTGCGACAGATTTCTACAAAGACCTGACTCTAAGGTGCTCATGTACCGTCAGAAAACAGCGTAGCTAAATAGACATATTTCAGAGCATATTACAATAGCAAAGGGGAAAGTTACACCGAAGGGACAACTTGGTTGAGAATATACAACGAAAAATTATTTAAAATATCTATTTTCATCCTGAAAATGAGTGTTGTGGGAGTAGCTCTCTAGACAAGGGGCCAGTTAAGAGAGCTAAATCTTCCCACATTTTTTACAATTAATGGCATTACCATGTTTAGGTACCTGCCTCTCATGAAACTTTTCACACATATATTGGAGTCAGAAATGTTTAGTGCTGTATAGTTCATCACATGTATGATTTTTTAAAGAATCTGACACTCTTTATTTTTTGCTGAAACTCAGAACCATATTAATCAAGTTCTGGGTTGTGGCACTCCATTGGTTCAAGCATAGCCCTCTTTGCTGCTGTTCAATCTTCAGGCCTTCCTCCCTTTCTAAAATGATATAAGTTTATACTGTCATTTATTATATGATTATACATAATGTAGACACATATGTGATTTTTATAAATAAGAAAATGAACACCTCTATATCTGCCAATATATGGACCAAGTTCTAGAAGATATCCAATAACTTTGATCTCTCCTTAAGTGCCACCTTCATCTCATACACTACCTCCCCACTGGTGTAGATAAGATTATCAATTCAAATTAATGTTTATTTATTTGGCACTGACATTGAGCAATCCATTTACGATTTATTAATTTCACACATTTACAGAACACCTACTATATGCTGGCAGCCTGGTGGCAAAATCAGGCTTGGTTGTGACTTTTATCCGATTTATAGTCTAGCAACAACAAAACACTAAATGCATAACTACTGGAAAAATATTTGTGATCCCTGTCCTACCATGGTGTACAGTCCAGACACATCTAAAGTCTGATTAAAATGTTGCTTGTTATTTTCAAAACATCATAGTCATCTCTTCTTCTGTAGGTTTGTTTTTGTTTTGTTCTGTTGTGTTGTGTTTTTAATTCAAAGCACAGGATTCATGTTGGCATGGCCTGGCAAACAGTTTTGTTTGGGATCTGGACATGCTTGAATTCTGGTTCCACACTGATGAGTTTTTCAAACTGGGGCAAGTTTATTCACTTCTCCGTCTGTTTTTGTTTTCTTTTGAAAAAAATTCCTGCTTGCTAACTTTGGAAGGATGGATTGTTTTGTGAGCTATACTTAAATAGTTGTGCAAGTCTCTTGGAAAATGTAAAACAGCCACGCATGAGTATCATTTAATATATTTGGCATGCAGTTTTGTAAGACTCTTATCTTCTCTCATGCACTGATCATCTCAGGAAATTGTGACCTTCATTTCCAACAGGCATCCCCACATCTTTCTACCTTTTGTTTGCTGCTGGAATGTCCTTTCTTTTTGCCTCCTCCAGAGATCATATTCATCCTAAGGTTGTTTTCCAGAATCTGAAGCACTCAGATCCAGATTATACACAAGACATAAAAAGGCCTCTTTTTTTCTGTGAAACCTACCTTCCTCTTCCCCAACTCTTTCACTAGTCAAACTGAGGTAATAATTAGCTCAGTTAAATCACCTACAGCCTATTCCAGGGAGGATACATAATGCATAATAGAAGTGCCTCTAACTAAGTGACTTTAAGATATAGCTGCTAGGATGTGGGCATCAGTTCAGTTCAAAAACAAGTCTGAGAGTTCCAGCTGAAATCCAGTCCCATCCAGGTGAGATCAGATCAGATGAAGAAGGGTATGATAGAGATGTACCGTTTGCTCTAAAACCATGAGTTGAACAGTAGGAGCATAAATGATGTTGTGAGTGTCCACTGTAGATGATAAGATTCTATGCATTGCCAATAATCCAAACATATGTGCCTTATTTGTGTCCCTTAAAGAAAGCAGCACACAGTTCCAACAACTAATATTTTAATGTGCTTATGGTCAATTTCCTTACAAACTTCCGAAATTAGTTTTGAAGTGACTAATATTTGATATTTTTAAACTAGAATTAGTGCATAAGTAGAATTTCCTGAAGATTCTAATTTAGTATTCTAACCAAAAAATATGGTTGCCACGCAACACTTTGTCTGCAATATTGCAAAATTCCTACTGTGCATACGTAATCAGAGATAATTGGGATTCTCATAATTTTGTTCTGAAGTATGTCATCTGTACTGTCTTGGGTTGGTTGAGAATTTTGATTGCTGCTATTTTGGTCATCATTAATATATATGATGGATGGATTATACAGTTCAGTTTAATTTTGCTGATCATTTGGTTCTTGTATAATTACTGTGTTTTTAAGACTCTGATTCTTATTTGTTTTTTTTGTTTGTTTGTTTTGTTTTCCCAATGTCTTTATCATCAATGAATTACTTCTCTCTCTCTCTCTCTCTCTCTTTTTGCACATCAGAATTGGGAAAGAGTAGAAAAGATCTTCATGGTCATGGTCATGTAAGAGATTCTATGGCCCCTAATAGGTCCGTAAGATCCCGTAGTGCCAAGATGCTCTGTTCTCAGGGATGCCGACTGCTTCTGAGGTGGGCACGTGAGGTCCCTACACGTGGAGCCACATATGATGTGATTATGAGCCTCTCTATATCTCAGTTTATAAACTGTAAACATCAAATGAGCATAAGACAGATCAGGGCCACCTTGGTCACCACATGGTAGCCAGACTCAAAGATGTTAAAGAAGTCAGAGAGAAAAGAATTCATGAGAACTTTTGGGCACTGTATCTAGTTATGAGCAGAGGAATTTCTACAGATACACTCATCATGGTGTTTATATTTATTTTTGCTTATTTGTTTTATACATTAGTTGAATTTCTGCTACTTGAAAGTAAAAGAGTCTCTATTAAATCTGATCTGTCTGGTTGCACAGTCCTTCTTATCAGGGCAGAAATTCCACTCCGTATCCTCTCTGGCTTCACTGACCATAATGTAATGAAAGAGAAGTAAAGATCGTTGTCAATCACGAATAACCCTACTTTGGATTAGTATACCTCTTCATCCTCCTCATTGCTTTTGAGATGCCTTCTTTTCTTATTCCAAGTATGAAATTCCACTGTTAGTAGAACAGGTGACAGTTCTTAGAGATGCAAGTCTGGAGGGCCCAATGGAGACAGGTGGGTGGAGGGAAATGCAGTGGAGATGGTAAGAGAAGCAGAGCTACAGAGGAAAAAGTGAGACCTTCCAGAGGCCTGCCGCCATACCTGAACGTCACTCCTGAACCTCTGCCCCTCTGAGTAACAAGAGAAAAGTCTCCTTTTTGCCTATATTATTTTTTTTAAGATTTTATTTATTTATTCATGAGAGACAGAGAGAGGGAGGCAGAGACACAGGCAGAAGGAGAAGCAGGCTCCGTGCCGGTACCTGACGTGGGACTTGATCCCAGGTCCCCAGGATCACGCCCTGGGCTAAAGGCGATGCAAAACTGCTGAGTCGCCCAGGCTGCCTCCCTATACTAGTTTGACTTGGTTGTGCATCATTTGTATCTAAAAAATAGCTGAAACTGATATGAGTATTGCTTATGATATGAGGGGAACAGAAATGGCCCCCCAAAACATGCTACTTTGGCATATTGATTATTTTGAATTAAAGTTATTTAAGAAACAGCTGGTGCAAAGACACTCTGACCTCCTCTGGCCCCCTGAAAGTAGGAAATAAATCTCTCTTGTGAAAGGTCCTTTCTCTGTACGGGGGGTAGAAGTCTTCCTTACCACTAGACAGAGGGAGTTTACATAGCTGAGAAGGCAAATAAACTTGGTTACTTCTTCACTAATTTACTACCCTAAGCCTGAACACCTTCGTCTTATTTGTTTCTTTGTCTAACAACACTTGCTGCTTTGTCTAACCATATCTGCCTGCTTTGCTCACTTCTTTGAATCTCATAGTTTTATGGACCCTGATACATATGAAATTAAAATTAAAAATTTTCTCCTATTAGTCTGTCTTACATCAATCTAATTGCTAGGCCAGCCAAAGAACCCAGAAGGAAAGAAGAGAACATATTTCTTACACTGCAGTTCACATGGTAGAGACAACAAAAGCTGTTGGTGTTGACTTCGGGTTGCTCTATTACTCTATCAAACTTCTATCCACTTCTAAGGTTCTCCCCATACATTTGTTTGACTGTAATCCTGCCTCTGGCTGGTTGTAGACCACCCTGGTAGCAGGCTGATGAGTTTAGAGAATGGAGTATCCATTCCCCCACTGGGAGGGACCCGACAATCTGGCATCTTCATTCTAAGAACACATCACTTTGAGAAATAACTTGCTTATGATCATCTCTTAAAACTTTATTTTGGTGGTTTAGAATCATTCCTTTTTACAAGTTATTTATTTATTTACTTGAGAGAGAGTAGAGTGAGAGAGCACGAATGGGGATGAGGGGCAGTGGGAGAAGCAGACTCCCAGCAGGGAGCCCAAGACAGGACTCAATCCCAGGACCCTGGGATCATGACCTGAGCTGAAGGGAGTCACTTAACCAACTGAGCCACCCAGGCACCCTGAATCATTTTTTTTTTTAAAGGAGGCTAAACACAGAATAAACTACTCAAGACATTAAAAAAAAAAATCCATCAGGCTCAGGAAACATGTGTGAAGAATGTGATGATGTTCTGTAGCAATCCTAGCACATTATGGGCTTTCTCAACAAGAAGGCATCTGCTCAGCCATCCTTTCTGACCTCCACACCTGATGCTTTCTGCAGAAATTTCTCCACTGTGTTCCCAGAATGTGTTTTCCTTGCCTTTGTACGGTTGACACAAAATATGTCATTATTTCAGAAAGCAGTACATTCCCTTGTGAGACTTCTCAGATGTGTATATAACCTCCCCTTCTTTAGCCTACACTCACTGGCCCTGACTCTTCTGGGACCACAGAGAACAAGTCTACATGCTTCTCACCTTGAACTTCTCCATGTAGCAGAAGCCACTTTCTATGCTCAACCCCCTACCACCTGCCTACATGCTCCCATGATCTTATTTCATCCAATGTGGACATTTCCTTCATTATTCACTTTATCAATGGATCTCATATAAAGGCGACCAGTGAACACCAAAGTCCCAGGGATTTATAAACATAAACAGCACATGCATCCTCCCAGCATAACAAATCTGGTTCTTTGTCTGCTGATTTACCTGTATTTAAAAAAAATCCTTTGTGATTCTGATGAGCACTTTATTTAGAATGAACCACTGATTTGTATAACATACATTAGAGACACAGATATGCTTATTTTCCTCTGACCTTATTTATTTGGGTTGATGTGCCTGCCTGTTGATTATTGATGCCCAGACAAGGTGATTTCTCTTTCTCCTTATCTGTACTAGTGACTGAATCGCAAAGCTGTTGTGCAGATTGAGCACTTAAGATGGCACCTGGCATATGAGAAGCTTTCAATTAACACACCCTCTTACTCTCTAGCACTGAGTGATCATTGGGGATTCTTTCTGAAAAGAGAGCGTGTGTAAGACAGCTTTACCCTTGTATTTCTACTGATCGTCAAAGGGACCACATCCAAGGGCTCTCTGTTCCTTCTTCGGATGCCACATTTTTAACTATTTGAAGAAAGAAATCAATCCCCTCCTTTCCCCAAGACACTGCTGTTGTTTCAAAAAGGAAGTCAATCTGTGGGAACAAGGAGGGTAGAAGCATACATTTATTGAGCTCCTGCCATGTGTCAGATACTGTACCATTTTTTAAATCTTTCTAGTGTATTTATTTTTTCATTTAGTTCTCACCACAACCAAATGAAGTAACTGCTGCAACAGCTCAGAAAAAAAAAAAAAAAAAAAAAAAAAGACCCAAAGAGAAGTGAATGTGGAGGATATGGCTACAGGTCTGCCTGCCTCTACTGTCTCCGATCTTCCTTTCCCAAAGTGACAGCAATCTACAGGAGAGAAGCATCCTCATGGGCAGTGTCCCATTCATCACAGACACATGCACTGAGCGACAGCATGTGCGAGGCCATTTAAAAACTCATTTCAACCGAGGAGAAGCCTAATGGGTATGGAAGAGGTCAATTCAGGCGAACAGATGAGGCAAGCATTGCCTAGGATATTTTAAGATGATAATTAATCACCCTTAATATTGCAACCATCTAAATACTGCAGGCATTTGCTCTCAATCCTTATCTAATTCTGATTACTTCTCATAAAGAGATCCATTTTGAAAATGACCATTTTCTTAATGTAGTGGAAATACATTTTCAATTTTCTATCTGCGTAAAACATATCCCCAATGACTCTGAGATTTAACTTAATAAGTTGCTGAATGGGGCAACAGTGATGAATGGGTTGAAAAACTAAAACGGTCCCCTTATCATCCCCTTCCTTTTGCTTTAATTACTAGAATTATTCATGAGATACCTGCACACATAAAAAAAAATAAAATGTGCAAATTCACTCCAGGCCAGAAAGAAGTGAAGAAAGGTAAACATGGAATAGGACAGTGGCTTGAAAGCCTCTCCTATGCCCACAGATTCCACTGAGGCCCTAAAAGCAGCTCTGAGAGGCAGGAATGTGTGCTTCTAGTTGTCTGTCCTCAGAGCCTTTATCCACATCCTCTCCTGTCGAAACCCTACTAATCCTTCCATCCTCAGCTCCAACGCCGCCTCCTCCAAGAAGCTTGCTCAGATACTCAGCCTGATGTGGTCTCATAGCCTTCTAGAAGCACACACAGGATGCTTTGGACTGTGGTTGTCTGTGTTGCATTCTCTCCTTACTAGTTCTGCTCATAGGCATTATTGTTGTTCCTCTCCCTATGTTGTCCTTAGGATAATTCACTTTGGTCCCCCTCAGTCTAGGAAGGTAAAATTGCTCTTTCAGGCATAGTAGAATTGATTTATTTGTATCTGTCTTTCAAAGCCAGTCTGCAGATTGTTACACGATCAGTCCTCCTAAAACTCAAACCAAAGAGTCACCACACAAAACCCAGTAAGGTCAACAACAACAACAACCAATAAGCACATGTGATCAGAAATCTTCACTAGATGTCCAGGACAACAGAATCAAATGCCAATACAGGGGTCAGGAAGTAATTATTTGTGGCTCTGTGGGTCTTATGGTGTCAGTTACAAGGACTTGGTTCTGCTGCTGCAACATGACAGGGGCCAGCGGTCACCCATAATCAGTGGGTGTGGCTGGATTCCAACAAAACTTTCTTCACGAAAGCAGGGAGTGGATAGAATTTCACCCACAGACTGTAGTTTTAAAATACCTGCTTTTTGTTTAGTCCACTGAAGTTTAAGCATTTTGGAGCCATGGAGCTTTCTCTCCCAATAAAATCTTAAATGCTCTTCAGCACATCCACGGGATAAATGATGCATCCAATGAAGCATCCTTTTGTCAGTTTCAAGTTACCCATCTCCAAAATGCAGTCTTTCCTGTGCCTTCTCCTTGCAGAGCCAGCACCTTCCTCTTTACATGCAAAGAAGGCCATTTCTGAAAGTCTTTCCTGATTCTCTTCAATCCATTTAAGGGTGTTTTTTTCTTTCTCCTCTAGTGTCTCATTCTGACTTCTCCCAATTCTCAGCAAGCAGTTATGTGTACATTTCTCTCTATTCTGTTGCCTACCACCCAGTTTTAGCCTCCAGACGAGATGTCCATGACTACCTTTGGTAGACTATAGTATTTCTTAAATTCAAATTTAATTTCATTATTCCTCCTGTAAGCATAGCTGAAGAATCCCTGCCGCCCTTTCACAAAAACATGTGTATATATTACTTGGAGGGAAGAGAGAGTGTCCAACATATAGGGGCTAACTTTGGTCACTGGGCAGCCTCAGGAAAGTTCTTGAAGTTCTCATTTCTTTATGATGTTCCACCATATAAACAAGCACACCTAGTACACTGCAGGCACAGAGTAATATGTGCTCTATGAACCATTAAATGCTGCTTTTATTATAAGACTGCCAGGCATATGAAATGGAACCACTTACATAAAGCACTAGGCCTACAGGAAAGCAAATAATACATTAAAAAAAAACTAGTAGTTGTTATTAATCATGTGATCTTCCCACCTGCAATACGTCTTGCTGTCCTCTAACTATCAGATCACTTTGTGTCTTGGTGCTTATCACTTCATATTTGGCATTACAATTTTTGAATGAATAACTTCATGATCCCTCAAAGCTTGAAGGCACGTGAAAGTAGAATCTCTATGTTGACATCACCCAGCACAACCCCGGGCACAGATGGAGAGGTCAATAAATGTGTTTTGTAGGAATAGATCAGCCAGTGAACCTGTGATCACTTAAATCCATCAGGCAAGAGACTGTTAGGACTCCTTACTCGAGTGACTGGGGAGGGGAGCTTTTCAGGGCCTGAATGGAGCCTCTGAGCACAAGTGTGTGATGTCATATGTGTGGTTACTCCGGGGTGTGCACGCTATGGGGATGGAAACTCTGCAACTGGACAATTAGGTGAAGTTAGGCACCTGCAAATGCAAGCAGTTCAAAGGTGATTTCACATGTACCATCACACCTGGACTTAGGGGTGTGAAGAATACTCTTAGATTGTTGAATTAAGTAATCCTTGAAATATTAACTAGCACACAGGAGACCTTGAGTATTAGATAGATCCCTGGAATAGGAATTCCAACAACTGGACCCCGGTCAAATACTAACCAAAGGTGTATCAAATTAATTGGATGATGTTGGATTAACTAAATATCAATTCAGCTATATTACTCACTGGCTGTTTGACTATATAAAATTTGGTTACCACTCCAGCCTTAAGATTTATAACATGGGTCAAATATTACCTATTTTGTCCATTTGTTGAAACTGAAGAAAAAGGAAAGAACACCAAACTCTAAAATCGCCTCAGTGTCTCACTAACACATCGATAATCTTGCTATTTCTCTCCCAACATTGCTTCTTTACCTGTTGGCACTCAGCTTAGCCCTCCTAAATTTAGAGGTCTGCAGATAGCTGTCATGGAGGGTTGATGATCCTGTACGATGGTCTACAATCATGTGGTGTATTAAAGACAAGTGTCATTATGAGAAATTTTCAGAAAAGAGCAAGGCCCCAGTTTAGCGGGCCAGAGATGGAAGATCATACGGGCTGGTGTGATATAGCCCCAGGTACCACAGCCCAGTAAGGAAGCAGAGGCCCAGAGAAATGACAAGCAACGTCATCTCAGTGCTGGGTGTGATGCCAGGTATGTAAGTTTTTTTTTTTTTTTTTTTTTTTTTTTTTTTGTGTGTGTGTGTGTGTGTGTTTTAATGAATAGGAGAAAAATGGAAGAAATGAATAATTGAATCCCCCAAGAAATGAATAATTGAATCCCCCACACAAAGAGGAAATGCAAGAGCACAAGAATGAGTGTGGGCCTGCATTTTGCTGTAGACAGAATGTCAGTTTGGGAGTGAGGAGACTTGATAGGAATGTCCTTCTGCTACCATCAATCTGATCAAACTTGGCTGAGGAGAACCTCAGTGAATGTAACTAGAGAAATACACCAGGAAATATCTGCTACAGAGTTCGACCACAGTGAACCAAAACAAATTTTGACTAGATGCTGTGTAAAGCACAGTTTGTAAATTGTTAACTTCCTCAAATAGTAGGTTTTATTTGTAAATAACAGAGGAGAGAGTCCATTTCTACAACAGCATTCTCTAGATTCTTTTCTTCTTTTGACTATAACATTGAGTGTATCAGGAAGGAGACTTTGGATGAGGCTGAGTTGTGACAGCTGTCCTCAATGGCGAGAGTGTCCGGAGAGCTGGCCACTCTTGAGGGTTGGCACTGGGTTTATTTAACTATCATCTCAATGCTGGGCATGATGCCAGCACATACCAGGTGCTTTTTCTTCTTTTTTTAATGAATAAGGGAGAAAATGAATAATTAAATTCTCCTGCACGTAAAAGAAAATACAGGAGCAGAGGCATGAGTTTGGTCCTACACAAAGAAGTGCTCACTCTCTCTTACACCCTCAGACCTTCACATGTGCTGCGCTCAGATGGTCTGTGGTAGGAAGGGGCTTCAGACCACCTCAACCAGGCTGTCGGCATCCAAGGAAGACTTGGTTCCACATCCCAGATCAATGGGCCCTTCTCTGCTTTCCTCTCACAGAAAATGTCATGAGCCAAGCTCAGTCATTCAAAGCCCTCTGCTCTATTCACTCCTCACCTGCTCCATCTCTAGGCATTAGCCTTGAGCATCAGCTCTGAGAGCCACATCGAAGAGAGATTAATCTAATGAGACTGACAGGGAAAGAGAAGAGAATATGCAGATCTTGGAATAAAATACAGTGAGAAGCCTGTTCCTAGAAGGAGTAATGTATCTGAACACTTGATAGGTAGGTGCCTTTCTCTTCTGACAGAAGCAACCAATAGCCTTGCCAAAGAGGAAACCTCCCTCCGATGGTCTTGATACCAGGCTGGAACATGAGATGAGAAAGGGAGGATGGTTATCTGCCTTTTCCTGCCTTCATTTGTGAGCCCCTCTTCATTCCCCTTGATTCCCATGCCCTGTCTCTTCACTCTCCTGTGTGCACCTAGCCCTAGCCCGACAGCCTAGACCTGCAACTGGCTCCTTTCTCTTCCTTCTACATCTCTTCTTCCTGGGCAATTGCATCCCTGAGATCCTCATATCTGTCACTGAGCCCAAATGACTCCTCCTCCTGAACTCCAGACATCTCCATGAAAGATAGGGGTGAAAGGAGAGGGTACCAAGTCCAGGAACTTAACAGTAACATACCCAAAAAGAGAAACCAGTGGAGCTTTAGCTGAAGATTGCTAACATTAAGTTGAAACCAGAGGGATGGGCAATAAGGTAAAGAGATGATATGCAGTGCAGGAAAGCAGAAGTGGTTTGGAATGTAGACCACAGATGTCAAGAGTGCACAGGGCCTTCCTCTTTCAAAAAATTCCCCTTCATGTCATGCATGCAAATTCTTCTGTTAATGAGCCTCTCAGTGCTTACTGCTTGGTAGATAGTGAGCTTCAGGAATCCGGGGACATTGTTAAGTAGTCATTTCTCATCTAAGTGGTCAGTACAATGCTAAACACATACAACGATTGATACACAGAATGTTTAAAACAAACATGCATTATCAAGCAATCACAAAGACAGTCATACAGCTTGGAAAATATCCCAGCTCTATTTTTTAGGTGCTCTGGTAGCACTTTGTATGAAAAAATCTTTTTGTCAAAAACACAGCAGTATTTTAGAGGAGGATCCGGTTAGCCTAGTTATTGTCAGCAACAAAACCTTCAGAATCTAGGGTTGACCCAGAACCTTTTGCCAAACCATGCCTCTGATGCCAAACCTAAAGGTGCTGATCAGAGAAGTGCTTCTAGATGCATATAACCTTTCTGTGGCATGTAGGGAATTGCTCTAGAATTTTTCAGCCAGTTCCTATATTTTGAATGTTATTAATGATACCAAGAGTCTATTTCTAGAATGTCTTATGTTATTTATAAAGTCTATAATTTCACCAATGACTACTTACATCTCCTTTTATTATGCTAATTGGCAAAACATCTGGTGTTGACCAGAGTTAAAGATAACTGAAACCCCTAGCTGTCATCTATGGAGTGTATATTTTTTATTAAGACAAGTAATAGCTTCTACAGTTTAAACTATCACCTACTAATATCATAACACCCATGCCAAATGATTCTAAAGATGACTGATATATCAATACCTCTTATCCTATCCTTTCTTGGGGCTTTTGGAACTCTTTCTTTGGGCACTTTATTTTTCTGTGCAGCTGACTAAAGATATATACATATGGTAGTCATCATTTTCATCTGTAAAGATTTTAAAATATAGTTGTTCTGGATTTCCTCCCTAAGATGAGAAATAACAATGTAGACATTTAGAAGTATAGTACTGAGTTTTCTTTCCTAGGGCAGTGATGGGGGGAAAAAGATGCTAAAGGTTCTAGACCCAATCCCAATGTGTAGGGGAGGTAGGGGTGGGGCTCCTACAATTCAACTCCATCCTGACTGTCTATCTGGAGACAGCATCAGATCCCATGGTTAAGGGTCTGTCCTAAAGGACTGCTTCCTAGCCTCTTCAGGTATCATCAAAAGTCTAGGTTGTCACCTGTGTTTCTGACCAACTGGCTTTAGATTGGGGATTCCAGTAACCCTTTCTTGGATTTGATTAATTTGCTGGACTGCCTTATAGACAAACATTTTACTTACTAGATATTTGTTATAAAAGGATGTAATTGAGGAACAGACAGACCAAAGAGAGGCACAAGGCCAGGCATGGGGGAAAAAAAACCTCTGTCCTGACAGATAGGTATAAAAGTGATTGGTGCTTTGGAGTGGAAGAGAAGGATTCAGTTTAGTGGAAAAACTAGAACTTTTAGGTGACACTTGTCAGTGGGCACAGTGATGTGGACAAGAAGGCAGAGGGAGAAGAAATGCATCAAGGTAGTTAAGGAAGTCAGAAGGGGGTGTTTGTAACCTCACCTCCATTTGTATTAAGATGCATTCTGATGGAAACGTCAATTTTTAAAAAAATATTTACTTATGTATTTTAGAGAGAGAGAGAGTGAGAGAAAGAGAGAGACAGTGCTAGTGGGGGGAGGGGCAGAGGGAGAGAGAGAGAGAGAGAGAATCTTAAGCAGGCTCCACTCACAGCATGGAGCCTGACGTGGGGCTGGATCTCATGACCCTGAGATCATGACCTGAGCCAAAATCAAGTCAGATGCTTAACCACCTGAGTCACCCAGATACCCCAGAAATATCAATTTTTAAGAAAATAAAAGTGGAGCTGCCCTGCTTACAATAGCAGTGGAGGTCCCAAGCTGTGCTTGTTTGACCCCTACCCCATAATTCCTTCCTTCTGCCCTAGGGATGGCTGAGGAGCCTCCAAGGCATCCCACAGCTCTTGAGAATCTCATTGTAAAGCCTTCACTTTAGAGTTAGTTGTATCAACAAGACGGTGCAGTTCCTTGAAAGCAAGAGAAGCCCATGTCACTGCCCAGAAGTCCTCCAGCCCAATGACTGCCTTTCTAACAAGGACAGAGAGCAGCAATATTGATCACAGTCAGCTGTGCTAACGATGTTTGAGCACCTACTGTATGCTCCAAACTGGCTAGACCTTGACACGTATTGTTCCATTTAATCCTTTCCACAGGCTTATAATAAAGACTTTGTTAGCATTTCCAGCATAGACACCCGAAAACAAGCTCAGAAAGAATTAGTCACTTGTTGGAGTTTGTACCCACGATGTGCCTGGAGCCATGGAGATGGCCACCAGTGCCTCCCTTTCTGGACAGTCTGCCTCTTACTCTCATGTGCAAGACTTCATCACTTAACTCCTTGCCAACCCCCTACCCACCCCAGGTCCCTGAGCTGTTGCTCACAAAGGTGGCCTGCACTAGGGTAGACAGCTAAGATGGGAAAGGCTAAATGTGTTCTTAACCTTTGCTGTTTGACCCTGGGAAAAGTACATAAGCTCTCTGAGTTCCCATCTTCATCTCTTTCTCAGGGTGATAACCCCCTCCAACTGACTGCTGGGAGCATTAAATGGGTGGCTCCTGCAGCTCACTGCAGCCTATCTCAGCAGATAAGAGACCCCCACCCTCTGCTTCTCTGCCTGGGTGCCTCTCTCCAGGCTCAGCCCATTAAAATGTGCTCAGCAAGCAGCTCATTTGGAGGCCGCCACCTCAAATCAGATAATAAGCTGCACAACACTGTCTCCATCACCACCTGTGCTTCGCGGAAATCACATTCCGTTCAATTAAGTTAAGTGGACTCTGAAGTAGAGTCACATGGTTCTGCCATTTGCCTGATTTGGACAGAAAGACAGGAGGGGGTGGGAGGATTGGTATGTGCATACTGCCCTGCCAGTGTCCTGATACGAGGACATCAACAGGATGCCGTTTCAGAGAGGAGACAGTGCGCCCTCCTGCAGCCTTCACGTCCAAGGCCTTGTGCTCCTTCTAGGCACCAGCCCTGATTACAAACATTTGGAAAACTGGGGTTATGACAAGAGCCACCCAAGGTGACCCTGCGGGGCCACAGCATTCTGCAGGAGTGTCACTGTGTAAGGTTTCTCCTGGAAGGCAGGTCTGCCTGGGAAATCCCCCTGCAGCATCCAGGGCGGTCTGTGTTAGACGTCTTTGTCACCGAACATGGATTATGTCCTTTTGGGGGGGCATGGAACTCAGCTGCCCTGTGGAGACATAAACTGCTCCCCAGGACCTCCTCCAGCATTTGCACTGGACGATCTGAGGTTGCCATGCTCCTCTGGATATCAGTATTCTGTCTCACAAAATGGGCACCACGGTTGTAAATCTTCACCTTGCCGTAGGTGATGGTCAACTTACATAGCGTGTGTTAAACCAGTTTGCAAACTGGGAAGCAGTCATGCATTCTTTTCTAAAATATGAGGCTTGAATCAGTAAAGAGTATATTCATGTCCCATTGCTGCTGTAGCAGATTGTCATCAACTGAGTGGCTCAAGGCAACATAGACTTATTATCTTAGAAGTTGGAAGGTCAGGAGTCGAAAATTGGTGAAGGTCACATTGGGCTATAACCAAGGTCACATAGGGCTATAATCACTTGTATTCCTTTCTGGAGGTGCTGGGGAATAATCTGTTTTATCACCTCTGTCAGCTTTTAGAAGCTGCCTGCATTCCTTGACTTCTAGCCCGATTCTTTGTCTTCAAAACCAGCAACACGCAGCCAATCCTTCTCATGCTGCCATCTCTCTGGTTCCCTATTGCCTGCTTTCCTCTCCCACTTAGAAGGAGACTTGGGATTACATTTGGCTACCCAGATGATCTCAAAGTCAGCTGATTGGTGACCTTAACCCATCTGCAATCTTTGCTTTGTAAATTAACATATTCATATGCTTTGGGAAGGAAAACACGTATGTCTTTTTATTTTTTTATTTTTTTATTTTTTTATTTTTTTAACACCTAGAACTTTATATTTTTTTCTATTTTCTATTCATTTTTTTAAATTTATTTGTTATTGGTGTTCAATTTACCAACATACAGAATAACCCCCAGTGCCCGTCACTCCCACCCCCCGCCCTCCTCCCCTTCTACCACCCCTAGTTCGTTTCCCAGAGTTAGCAGTCTTTACGTTCTGTCTCCCTTTCTGATATTTCCCACACATTTCTTCTCCCTTCCCTAATATTCCCTTTCACTATTATTTATATTCCCCACATGAATGTGAACATATAATGTTTGTCCTTCTCCGACTGACTTACTTCACTCAGCATAATACCCTCCAGTTCCATCCACGTTGAAGCAAATGGTGGGTATTTGTCATTTCTAATAGCTGAGGAATATTCCATTGTACATATGTCTTTATAGGGGGTCTTAGACTTCCCCTAACAAGGGGTTGCTGAGCTGGGGTGGATAAAAGAGGTGATAAACAATAGACAGAACTGCTTCAATTCTTAAGAAACTTACACTCAATTGAATCCTGGTTCACTATTTCTCACTGCGTGGCCTTGGGCAGGTGACTTAACCTCACTGGGCCTTTGGTGTCTCTCATCTGTTCAATGTGGGTAATATCAATAATGACTATTTCCTGGGATTGTGGCTGAGTTTAAATAAGTTAATGCACAGAGAGTGTTGAGTACTGAGAATAGTAGGCCCATAGTAGATAGTGGGTAGCCATCATTAATGTGATAGAAGGGATCTGCTGAATGAATGAATATAGAAAGAAGCAAGAGGAGTCTTACCTGAGACAGACTCTGGATATCATATAAACAAATTTCAAACTACATTCTACTGGGGAACAAGAGGTAGAGTCTGTTTGGGCAGGATGTGGAAAGGAGTCTCTGAGAAGAGGATGTAGATGGGGCTTGCAATCCCTGTGCACACACTTCTGAGGATGTCATGAGCATTGTCTCAGGTAATCTACATGGTAACCCATCTGACCAATAAGAACCCTGAAGTTCAGAGGAGTTAAGGATGTCTGAAGTCATGAATCTGTACTGAATTCGAGCCTGCAACCCAGCTTTGTCAGAGTCAAGAGTTCCTGGCACCCAATCATTACTCTGGAGAAATTCAATAGGGTCACCATGCTAGTTAATTTTACAGGTTGACGTGGATAGGCTATGGTGTCTAGTCGTGTGGTTAAACACAGGTCTGGATGTTGTTGTGAAGGTATTTTTTTGGATGCAATTGACCTTTACATCAATAGACTTTGAGTCTACTGTCTAAGTCAGGTTACCCTTCATCCACAATGTGGGTGGTCTTCATTTAATCCCTTGACAGCCTCAAGAGCAGAGGCCCAAATTTCCTGAAGAGGAATTCTCAAGAATAGACATAGACAACACAGACACCCTGCCTGAGTTTCCAAACTGTTGCCCTGTGAAATCTGGACTCAAGACCACGACATCACCACCTCCTTGGATCTCCAGGCTGCCAGATTTCAGACTTGTCAGCCCTCACATTGTTATCTTTGTCAGTTTCCCCTATTTTCTCTCTCTCTCTCTCTCTCTCTCTCTCACCATGGGCAGAGCAGTCATCATATTCTATGTATAAATATACCAAGGCAGAATCATATGATTCAGAGAAGCTTAAATAAGTGAAGGAGAATCCACCGCATTCGCATGGTTTGGTGTGAAGTGAATTGGACTATAGCGGAAATGCTGGCTGTTAACTAATGCTTTCAGTTGGTTAACATCCTCTGCCTTTGGGCAAACCACCCAGCCTCTGGAGGCCCCAGCACCACGCAATCCATTTACCCTAGCTCACTTTACAAAGCAATTGACCTGGCTGTTGAGAGACCGATCATGTTTGCTCTGGCAAGAAATAGCATACAAACTCAGGGTGCTTTAGGTTGTGGGGCTACCCTTGATGCAACAAAACTTTGTCAACAAAAGTGTCTGTGGATACTGAAGTTTGGTGCTGGAAGGTTATCAGTGATCCTCACCATCCCTATCCTTTCCATTATGAATATGAGCAACTGTGACCAGACCAGGGTCACCAAGAGTGGGGAGTGAGTCAGAGCAGATTCCGCTCACATTTCCAGTGCATGCCCTCAGGAGTTCAGCTGTGATAAATGATGCCCCTTCTCCCACCTGACAAGAAGAGTAACATTTTATGTCAGGGCTCAAGACTGGAAGTTTTCCAGAAAGGGCGATCAGGGGCCTTTTTAACAGAAGCAGGACATTCACAGGAAATGCCAAATGCTGACTAGTCTCCACGCAGAGCCCTGACCAGAGCCTTCCAAATGTCAGCAGCTCAGGGAAAGACAATATCCAGCTGTGTGAATTCAAGACCCACCTCCCCCAAATAGTAATTATGCAAAAGTATCTCTCAGTGAAAATGGAATGCAAAGCTGATTTTCTTTCTTTTTTTGTTGAATTCCTCTTTGCCACAGATGCTTACTGTGTTTTTCAGGGTCTGGCTCCTTGGACACTGTAGCATCAGGGTACTGGCCATTATAAGCCCCTGTGGATCTTTGGGCTCCATTACAGTTTACAGGGTGCTGATGCTGGTTGGTTGGTTTAGGAACTGCTCCAGGATATGCCCAACTTTGGGACTTGATGGTAAGATACAGTTTCCCTCAGTCAGGCTTAGGAGAATCTAAGATGTCGATAGATGATTCAGATATGGAGACAGTGGTACAAGGGACATTCGGCTGTATCTGAGCTCCACTTCCCTTTGTTAGCTGCCTGGTCTGAGTTGGAGTTTCTCCTTTACATGAGAAGCCGACCTCTACTGCCAAGAGCTTCGTGCATATCTGTAGAATGCCCAGGGCATGTTCAGCATCCCTTAAGGACTTCTTAGCTGTGAAATTAACATTCCTCTCTACGATCTGTTTTGAAGTCCTCATGAGAGAGAGAAGTTCCTGAGACAAGTCCTGCTAGCTGACCAGGTTGGGTTGTCTGAACCTATTATCTTGCCTTATGGCAGGAGCATTTTGACCATTAAGACCCACAATATGGTAGGATCACGGTAGTAACATGACTAAGATCTACTGACAGTATGTCTCAGGTTACTTTGAAACACAAACATGCATCAGGTATGCAAGGGCCTATGTGATGTGTATTTAGTTACTGGTTAGTTTATATTCAACATAGGTAGTGACCATGTGCCATGGGGTTTTCCTCCCCTTCCTTCCTTCCTTCCTTCCTTCCTTCCTTCCTTCCTTCCTTCCTTCCTTCCTCCTTCCTTCCTTCTCTCTCTCTCTCTTCCTTCCTCCCTCCCTCCCTCCTCCTTTCCTTTCCTTTCCTTTCCTTTCCTTTCCTTTCCTTTCCTTTCCTTTCCTTTCCTTTCCTTTCCTTTCCTTTCCCTTCCCTTCCCTTCCCTTCCCTTCCCTTCCCTTCCCTTCCCTTCCCTTCCCTTCCCTTCCCTTCCCTTCCCTTCCCTTCCCTTCCCTTCCCTTCCCTTCCCTTCCTTTCCTTTCCTTTCCTTTCCTTTCCTTTCCTTTCCTTTCCTTTTTTTCTTTCCTTACCTTCCCTTTTCTTTTTTCCTTTTTTGTATTTTGCTAAGCTGTTTCATATGTATAACACAGACTGAGAGACTCCTCCTGTTCCAGAAAAGTTTAGGTAAATGTGAGCAACTTACCTGTCAGGGCACCTTCATTTGGGATAAAAACAAAACAAAACAACAGCTGCTAAATGATCCTTCAGACACATAACCTCGAACCATAGTTGTCAGAAGAAAAAACTGGAAGGTTGATTTCTACTTTTTAAAAATGGTTTGAAGGAAACATTTTTTAAGGTTTTCTTTTTCAAGACAAATATGATCTGATTTGGGATCTTTGCTATAATTCCTCCAAAAATAGGCTGAGATAAAATATTGGAAGTAGTTTTTCCATGTCAAAATCAAGTGATTTAAAAAATAAATAAGTAGTTGAAACCAATTTATACTAAATGCAAATATTAAATCTCCAAGATGTGTCTCGTTCATTAGAAGTCAGATAATCAATGTGAAATGCTGCCTAATAAAGTGTTGGAGTTTCTTTCATTCATTAGCTGGATGACTTTGGGAAACTTGTTTAATCTTTCTGAGCCATTTTCTTTAACTGTGATATAAGGGTTGTTAACACCTCCCAGAGGGCTCTGTGAAGATTAAATACCACTCCTCATGTGACTGTGCTTGGTGCTGTGCCTGGAGTGCCATATGCCAGCCTGATAACCCCCTGCCACTAGCTGTGCCTTCCTGATGTGGATCCTTGTGATGCAGCAATATCCCATGATCCTTTCTTCTAGATCCCAGTACCTCTTTCATCTCTGAAAGTTCATGATTTTAAGTCAGAGCAAGCCTGTGGACAATCAGAGGGTAGGTCTGGTGCACTGTCTATCGTGATGGGTGTGCATATCCATGCACTTCTAGAATAGTGTCCAATGGAACTTTCCTTTCTTCAATGATGTAAAGATTCTATGTCTGCACTATCCAGTTTGCTAGCAGCTGACCACATGTGGGTAGGATGACCAAAGGACTGAGTTTGAGATTTCATTTAATTGTAATTAATTCAATTATAAAAAAGACACAGTGTCTAGGGACTTCCTGTTGTATTACTCAACTGCAAAACCCACCCCAGAGTCATCCTAGATCTGTATAATTCTCTTACAGCTGATCACTCCCTGATCTAACATTTTATTCTACAAAAGGGTCAGAATGATGACAAGCATATAGAAGACACCAACTTGATATTTATTAGGAAGAAGGAGATGAGGAAAGAGAATAGAAAAGCAATTTGAAAGGGTAATAATAGCCTTAATCTAGAGCTTTCTGAAGGGTTTATAGTGTTGATGATACAGATGCTGATCTTACTGATGTAGAGTTCCAGCCACTAACTCTCTGCTATTCCTGTTACCGTATCATGTAAGTGTTTACTAATGTTTTTTATCCATCAGTCATTGCTTTAAGAATTCAATCATGTGTTACCACAAATTGCCTCTTCAATGGTGCTATCAGGTAGGTATTCTTTCTGTCTTGGCTTTTCAAGCATCTAAGAGGAGCACAGAGGTCCTGCCTCTCTCTGTCTGGCGTAGGCATCCATGGTCCATCAGTGACAGCTGTCCATTCTTTATCAGAAACAAGTTAAGGATGAAAATCTCCCTGCTTTCTGTGGTCACTAATTCTATGTTTGAGTGTCACTGGCAGGTTCCTTCTTTGTAGCAAAATATGCCTTCTTCTTATTCCATCCAGAATCTTGCCCTCAAAGCAAAGCAGAACATGGTAGACCTGAATGGAAAAGTCACCCAGTGGCTTGGGCAGATAAAAGACCACACTTTTGGAGCAGAGGTTAAGTTTTCATAGAATTGTGGACTCCAGCTTCATCATGGCCAGGGTGACAGGCCTTTTGAAGGTTTCCAAATGGTCCCCTGCCTCTAAATACTGTATTAAACCCCACAGGAGGCAGTGAGCGCCTAAACATGCCCAGGTCAGGAAGAGGGCAGCAAGTCCCTCCTCAAACTCCCCAATTTCTTTACATGTTGCCTTCTCTGAGCACTCCCTGTCCATCCCACCTCCACTGTCACTGCCCCGGCAGGGTGACTCCAACCATTTATTCATTTGCACTTCTTCCTTTGACTATTGTGTCCAGCACCATTAACTCTAGCACCTGGAATAGTGCATAGCTCAGAGCAAGTTCTACATATTTGTTAAATAAACAAGTCAAGAGCAATGGTTCTGCTTTGTAAATACTTGTCTGTAGGTCTGTCTCCCACCCAAGCATGAAAGCACCTGCATTCAGGGCTGTGGTGAATGGCTGGCTGGTAATGTATGTGCATGTGGGGGCGGGGAATGCAGACCTTCATGTATTCAGAGTGTGCTGAGCATGATGCTGGGCACTTTATTTGAGCAGTTCTCATTAATTTTTCCACAAACCTGTGGGGAGATATTTTAA
Organism: Canis aureus; assembly: GCF_053574225.1. Taxonomy (NCBI): domain Eukaryota; kingdom Metazoa; phylum Chordata; class Mammalia; order Carnivora; family Canidae; genus Canis; species Canis aureus. Next base: position 36,138,896 of record NC_135624.1, on the reverse strand, counting down.
AGGGAAGAACACCGTGACCCAGAGAGCTTTTATAGTTTGTCCACCTTAGTCACTGCACTTTGGGATAGCCATAGCAATAGGCAAATCTAGTTCTCAAAATCCTGCCTTGCCTCTGCTCCACATATATCCCCAAACCCACCCAAGCATTATCTTGTTTCTCTTTCTAACGTAAACTTATTTCTACTTACTTTTTCTACTTACTTTTAGTGTTTTCAGGTTGGGAAAATGTGTGATGTTCTGTATTTCTGTAGCTGGACATTTTAATTTCTTATCTCTTTTATCACTTACACAAAGCAGTTTATTTGCTCTCAGAAATCTACAAAGTGAGAGGAAGGACAAGTGGTTCATAGGGTGATTGAGGCCTTAGCACGTCTAGTTGGAGCAATACCTATCATAGACAGTAAGGTTCAGAAAGAAGGAGGGAGGGAAAGAAGGAAGAAAAGCATATGTAGGTGAAAGACAGATTTTGGTGTGGGAAGATCTGGTCGCTCACAATGTGTGAGCTTGGAAGTGACCTCACTCTCTGGGCCACCTTTTCCTGCATCTGTGCAGTGGGGAGTACGACACTCATTTGTAAGACTTGTTTTTAGAATAATCTAAAATCAAGGATAACCATAGCTCAATCACTAGAAGGCACACTACAAGGGTTCCTGTGTTCCTCTTCACTCTGTAACATTTTGTCATTTGAAGGGGTTCTCCTTGGGTTGAATATTAAGTAATATCCACAGTGGGGTGGGAGCCACAGCACATTGAATCTGTCCATTACACTGATGCCCACTGAAGTCTCCAGGATGAAACAGTTGCAAATTATTACTCCAGATGCTCTGTTGGCTGGATTTGTCCTGATAGGTAAGGACGGATAATGATGATGATATTTTTCTTAAAAAATAATAAAAGCAAGACATGTTTATGGTGGGAATTTGGAAAATAAAAATAGTAAGAATGCCAAGAAGATATCAACAATGGTTTCATGATTCAGAGAAGTCATCCTCACATTCCAGTGTGTTCCCTACAGATGCATTTTCTTTGCATCTCTATCTACCCGGACATACTAATCATGTATGACTGGTTGTACATCTAGATTTTAAGTTCCTTGAGGGCAAAGCTCTTCACAAAGAGTTTTGTTGTTTGACTTTATCTTTGATCCCTAAAGTAATGCCTGGCACATGAAGCAGGTTCTCAAAACATGAACATTTATTGGATGAATGGTGATTTACATGACTAGAATTGTATTTTCTATAAATCTGAACATTTTACACTTTCACTTTAGAGTGTTTTTATACAGCATTCAACATTCTTTGACACACTATGTAAATAAGTGCATAACACTAAACCTTTGGACCTGCTGTGGTGTATGCAACTGATTCTCAATGTAGAAGACTTTACATATCTTAAATATTTAAAAAATTACAAGTGATACTGTCATAAATATCTTCATACAGAAATATAGAGAGATAATCGAGGCACAGCGTTCAGGACCTTCGGAGACATAAAAATCATATTAGACTATTTCTTTCAGGATGACTCCTTAATATAGATACATCTCAGTTTGTTTTGAGGCTGTTGATGTACATTGTGAAATTGCATCTAGAAGGATTCGATATTTTCCAGTTCTACCAGTAGCATCTGAGAGTAGTCCTCTCAACCTTTGTTCATTACCAATATATATTTTCATTTTTGCTAGTTTGTGGTTGACACATGGTACCAAACTGTTATGTTAATAAGCATTTCAGTAAGGCAAGGCTATTTATTTTCGTTAAAATTATTCGATTGTGTCAAGATGCTTTGTGAAAAGGCAAGCCAGCACTGGCATCCAGAGCTTACATATGCCTTCAGAAGAAAGACTAACACAACTGGAAAGTAAAACAGTAAACCCTCAGGCTTGCAGTCACAGAGCCAAAGTGGCAGAGGATGTGTGGCCGTGAGGAGCAGAGAGTATTATTTATTAATAGCCCATAACACAGATAAACCAAATTAATCATCTCTGCTAAAAACACAAATTTCATTAGATATCTTTGATGTATAGTCAATACTAAGTAAATATTTGTTGGGTTAATTTAATAAATATGCTAGGTACTTGGACAAATAATATTTGTCTTATTTATCTCCTAGCTAAATTGAGGCTTCTTGTCGTGGTAGGTGCACTATAAGAGATACTTAGAATTCTAAGTCTTAGATGGTACTGTTAAAAAAATAGTGCACCGTAATAAGAGGGATATGGCTAAGAATGCCTGAAAAAAACGCATGAAAGTTGGGCCTCCAAGCAGGGGGGTGTTTTACTAGGTAGTACAGAGTTTTTAAATAATGGACTTGTAAATGTTTGCTCAGTTTTTGCATAGCCAGTGCAAGCCATGCTTACCCATACATCGCCCCAGCCAACTAACCACACTGGGAAGGGCAGCTTTAAATAATAGAGCTAGACACTAGGATTTATGAAGCCAGTATTCTGTGGAATTGCATAAAATGCTTAAGCATACAATTTCCCAGATCCACTTTTGCATTTTGAATTCTGTTGTATTCCTATTGCTATTTTGTCAATAAAGTTTCTCCAGTGGATGCACTTTTATTTTCCCCAGGTCACTGCTCTATAACATTGAATAAAACCCGTGCCAGAATTAATCTCTGCGGAGCTTAATCTCGGCCGTTTGTGCTTTTAATTATTCCACTTGCCATTTTATTTTGCTGAGCCTACATGGTAGGAGAAACGGAAAAAATTGATGAACAGCAGAATGAAGCATAAACTCATAGTCATATGTACACATTTTGCACAAGCTCCCATACAGATGTGCACAAAAGTCTCACATTATAGTTGATCTATATATCCAAATTATTCAGTCTCATGTTAGTCCTTCCTGGATTGGAAACTGGTGCAAACCTGTGATTGAGAAAAATATGACCATCCTAAACCTTTCCAGACCCCTTCTTTCAGCACCTTCGTCTGTTCCACATGGCTACTTTTAATCTGTTCCATGCCATTTATATGTCTTAAATTATCTCTACTAGAAATACACCTCTTTCTCTCCCTGGCATCACATGCTTTTTCTACGAGTACCGTTAGAAAACTTGACCCTCCAAGTCTTAGAATGAGCTGTCAACATTCTCCATGACTCTTGCTCATTTCTCTGGATGGATATCAGTAACCTGAACCAGGGAGATGCAATTCAGTGATTGGACTGGAAAAATTTTGATTTTTCCTCAGAAATTCAGAACTGGGATATTAAAACAGATTTAATTAATCATAGGCTCCAGACTAGATGAAAAGATTCATGTAATTCAATGCTGCAGGCTAAATTGGGGTTTCCAAGATGGACTACATGCAAAAAAAAAAAAAAAAAAAAAAAAGGAAATTTGTTTGCAGAGAGAAAAAATATATAGATGAGGAAAGATGCAAAATTAAGAGAGCATAAGTATACTGGTCTTCTGTTGTTGCTGTAACAAATTACCACACATTTAGCAGCTTAACAGAGCATAGCATTATTATCTCACGGTTCAGTCAGAAGTTGGACGTGGGTCTCACTAGGCTAAAATTAAGGTCTGTATTCCTTTCTGGAGGCTCTGGGGACCATCCACGTTCAAGCTCATTCAGGCTGTTGGCAGAATTTAGGTCCCTGAGAATGTAGGACTGACATCCCTGTGTACTTGCTGCCTATCAGCAGCAAGGAGAGGTCCCAGCTTCTCAAGGTCACCCAACTTCTCTGGCTTGTTGCCTTCTTCCTCCATCCCCGGAGGCAGCAATGGTGGTGATTCAAGTCCTTGTCACTGCAAATCTCACCTCACTGCCGCCTTGCTTCTCCTCTGTTTTCTCTTACTGCTGTATCTCTCTCATGCCAGCCCCCACATTCCCTGTTTTTGAGGTTTCATGCAATTAGATTGGCTTCACCAAATGATCCAGGGCCATCTTCTGGTCCCTGCCCTCAGTAATTGATGCAGAGTCCCTTTCCAGCAGGACTTAGGTGGGTGTTTGATTGAGTCACCAGGATTTGGGGTGCTGGAGGAACATGTGTAGAGCCTGCTGCCACAGGGAGAGACAGACAGAGGGTGGACGCAGGGAGCCAGATGCTTGGAGGAGTAGACTGCATACCTGATACCACTTGAACCTCTGGTTCAAATCCTTCCTGAGGCTTCAAACCATCTCTTTCCCTGAGTTTCCATGAGCTGTCCCTACATCCTTGCATCAGCACCCCTGTTTGCTTACCCTGGCTCAACAGGGTTCTGTTAACAAAAAGAAAAATAAACAATGCCCTCCATCTAAGACTTTTTGTCACAGTGAAAAGTTCTAGACATTAAATAACAATATAGTGTTTAAGAAAGTGTACTCAGGGTTCATTCTATACGGATTCAACCAAGCTTCCTATTCTCTACAAGTTTAAGTTCTCAGAGCCTCAGTTTTCTTATCTGCACAAGTGAGATTATGTAGAAGTTAACTCATTGACTGCTGGTAAGGATTAAGCAGAGAATGTGAGCAAAAATTATCTCTGCCAGCAACATATAATAAAAGCAGATGTGAAGAAGTGACCCATTCAAACTTTTATGTTCATTTTTAAGTTTTCTTCACCCTTAGTTAGTAAGGAATACAATAGGCAAACTCAGTTTCTCTAGATTCTCCAAATATGCACCAAAACTCTCATGTATTTTTTTTCTTTTTTTTCTCTGTCCTTTCAAAGCCATCCAGACTTCATCCAGATTTTACCCTTCTCCCCCCAGTAGTATTTACTGGGCTTGGGTCTACTAAGCAAAATGTGGCTTGTCTTACTATGCTGTGTGCCAGTCTCAGCCTATTGATAACCAGTGTTGTGGCTGGACCAGCCCTTTTTGTTTTGATTGTGATTGTAAGATATCACCAGTGATAACAGGCAAGAAACTTTAAAAAGACCCAGCAATTGTACTGCTGGGGATTTACCACAAAGATACAGATGCAGTGAAATGCCAGGACACCTGTACCCCGATGTTTCTAGCAGCAATGTCCACAATAGCCAAACTGTGGAAGGAGCCTCGGTGTCCATCAAAAGATGAATGGATAAAGATGATGTGGTCTATGTATGCAATGGAATATTACTCAGCCATCAGAAACGACGAATACCCACCATTTGCTTTGACGTGGATAGAACTAGAGGGTATTATGCTGAGTGAGGTAAGTCAATTGGAGAAGGACAAACATTATATGATCTCATTCATTTGGGGAATATAAAAAATAGTGAAAGGGAAAAAGGGGAAAGGAGAGAAAATGAGTGGAAAATATCAGTGAGGGTGACAAAACATGAGAGACTCCTTTCTGGGAAACGAACAAGGGGTGGTGGAAGGGGAGGAGGGCAGTGGTTGTGGTGACTGGGTGATGGGCACTGAGGGGGCATTTGATGGGAAGAGCACTGGGTGTTATACTATATGTTGGCAAATTGAACTCCAATAAAAAATATACAATAAAAGGAAAAGAAAGAAAAGAAAAGAGCAAAAACAAAAACAAAAAACGTTGTTACTTACAAGTCCTGAAAATTTCATAGCACACTTAGAGCCACACAGTGAGTTTAGAGAGAGAAAGAGAGTGGGAAAGCCTGAAGTTCTGTATTTATTGGGGTAGATGGTGGGGGCCTAGAGATTTATGGGCTCAATCTCTCTCTCTTTTTTTTTAAATTTATTCAGAGGCAGAGAGAGAGAGGCAGGCAGAGAGGCAGAGACACAAGCAGAGGGAGAAGCAGGCTCCATGCAGGGAGCCCAATGTGGGACTCCATCCCGGGTCTCCAGGATCACACCCCAGGCTGCAGGCGGCGCTAAACCGCTGCGCCACCGGGGCTGCCCTATGGGCTCAATCTCAATTGGTGAATTAAAAATAGGAGACTAGGAATTTAAAATATGAGAGTCTAAAGTGTGGGGAGAGAAAAGTACAAGTAGTCCAAAAGGTCAATTATCCAGATGAACTAAGGTATCTAAAACAAAGGGGCCTGGATGGGGAGGGGAGGATTGGCTCTTCATCTAGTCTTGTGGCTGGAAATGTATTTATTGGAGATAGCCATCTCTGCAGTGGGTGCCTTGGCAATCAAAGCTTAAGACATATACTTCCGTTATGAAAGAAAAAACAACTCTCAGCCTATACTACATTTTATAATCCTATTAACATTATGAGTAATACTTTTACTTTAAAGAAAACGGAGAATTATGAGTTTTGAGCACTAGGATCACATATTTTTTTTTCCTTAAAATATTCATTTGTTTAGTGTAGAGAGCAGCTTTGAGAATCCATACTAGATAGGAGCCAGGAGACCAGCTGGATAAACAGAGGGATGGAACAAATGTCTACAGGTGTGGACACGGATGGGGCAAGAGCCAGAAGTTCCTTTCTGATGGAGGCTATTTTGCCTGGGACGGCTGTGGCAAGGTTGTCAGGTGAAAATAAATGAAACATTTAAGGTGTCACCAGACTGCAGAGTTTGAAGTAGTCCTTGTGGGAACAGCAGGATGATTGGGAATCATATAAGAACTTATGGGCAGTGCTGAATCACAGACAGCATGGGATTTGCTGTGATAGAATCATAGTTAGCAAACTCTCAGGGCTGTAAGGATGAAATGGATGATGGTATTCAGAAAACTAAATGCAGTGATTTTAATAATAGTCATTAATAGTTAACAATGCCTGAGAGCCAGCTTAGTGCTGGTATTGGATAAATTCTCTTGTAAGTAATACCAGCCATTCAAAAGAATGAAATCTTGCCAACATGGATGGAACTAGAGGGTATTATGCTAAGTGAGATAAGTTAGAGAAAGACAAATACCATATGATTTCAACTCATAAAATTTAAGAAAAAAACAGATGAGCATAGGGAAAGGGAAAGAAAAAAAAAAGTAAGATAAAAATTGAGAAGGAGGCAAACCATAAGAGATGCTGAACTCTAGGAAACACACTGATTGTCACTGGAGGGGAGGTGGGCAGGGGGATGGGGTAACTGGGGGATGTGCATGAAGGAGGGCATGTGATGTAATGAGCACTGGGTGGCCTAAGCACCTGATGAGCCACTAAATTCTACCTCTAAAAACAAACAAATAAAAGTAACACCACAAAGCAAGAAGGAAAGCCAATAGTCAACCTTTTAAACAAGTAAACAGAGAAACAGAGAGGTTAATGAACCAACCTCCAACCACATCAATGTAAATGGAGGATGCAGAATTTGAACACAGGTCACCTGAGGTCAGAACTGAAAATCTTAGTAGCTGTCTATCTGGGAGAAGGCGCGAGGGAGAAACATAGGCAGGGAGGGAGCTCTCCTAAGAGTAATTGCTCTAGCCTTTAATCTGTTATTTTTTTTTTTATTTTTTATTTTTTTTATTTTTATTTTTTGTGGTAAGAGGAAAGCAGAAGAGAAATAGAGTGGTGAGAAAACTCTTTGCCATGACCACCACTGGTATGTTTTAAGAATACTTCTCTTTGATGGTATAGGTGGTTTCCACCTGGAGATGATTCAGTTCTCTCAGTGGAAAACTACATTCCTACACACACAGCTGTTGCAGTGAGCCTGCAGAGCTGATGGAGTGTTGCACATGGAACATTTTCTCATCGCCTGTGGTCTCACACCCGTCATTAAATTAAGACTTCCAAAAGAGAGAGGCTATCAAGTTTATACCAACAGATGAATTGAGATTGTACTTAGAGTTTACAAGAGCTAGGAAAGCTGGTTCAGAAGCTGGTTATATGTGTGTTCTTGTAACTGGAGCTAATAAAATTGACATAAATCAAGACTAATGGGTGTTCTCTAGTGAGCACTTCCACAGATTAAATTAATGCTTAAGCAATATTTATAGTCATTTATAAAAGCCTTTGAAGATGAAAACCATTCTAACTTTTAAGTTTTATTGTTATGTAAATGAGGAAGATCAATCTCTTACAAACTCTTTAAGATAACTTAAAAATGAAGAGGTGGCACAATTATTTTAAAATTCTTCAAATTGGATCAATGATATGATTCTCTTTATTGTGTTATTTCATGATGTTCGGGGTTTTTTCATCAAATATTTAAACTTCACGAAATGCAAACAAAATATTCCTTTTACTGTCCCATCCTTCTTTCTCTTTGTATGCATATATAGAGAGAAGAATATATAGATACCAATAATATGGATAAGTCAAGGAACACTTATTAACATAAATATCTTCTTATATATTTGATTCTTGTGTAGTTCATTTATCTACCTATTTGTCCAAATATCCAACTCCTACATTCCATTTCTTTTTTTTTAATAAATTAATTTTTTATTGGTGTTCAATTTACCAACATACAGAATAACACCGAGTGCTCATCCTGTCAAGCGTCCCCCTAGGTGCCCGTCACGTAGTCACCCCCACCCCCCGCCCTCCTCCCCTTCTACCACCTCTAGTTCATTTCCCAGAGTTAGGAGTCTTTATGTTCTGTCTCCCTTCTGATATTTCCCACACATTTCTTCTCCCTTCCCTTATATTCCCTTTCACTATTATTTATATTCCCCAAATAAATGAGAACATACACTGTTTGTCCTTCTCCGATTGACTTACTTCACTCAGCATAATACCCTCCAGTTCCATCCACGTCGAAGCAAATGGTGGGTATTTGTCGTTTCTCCTGGCTGAGGAATATTCCATTGTATACATAAACCACATCTCCTTTATCCATTCATCTTTCGATGGACACCGAGGCTCCTTCCACAGTTTGGCTATTGTGGACATTGCTGCTAGAAACATCGGGGTACAGGTGTCCCGGCGTTTCATTGCATCTGAATCTTTGGGGTAAATCCCCAGCACTGCAATTGCTGGGTCGTAGGGCAGGTCTATTTTTAACTCTTTGAGGAACCCCCACACAGTTTTCCAGAGTGGCTGCACCAGTTCACATTCCCACCAACAGTGTAAGAGTGTTCCCTTTTCTCCGCATCCTCTCCAACATTTGTTGTTTTCTGCCTTGTTAATTTTCCCCATTCTCAGTGGTGTGAGGTGGTATCTCGTTGTGGTTTTGATTTGTATTTCCCTGATGGCAAGTGATGCAGAGCATTTTCTCAAGTGCATGTTGGCCATGTCTATGTCTTCCTCTGTGAGATTTCTCTTCATGTCTTTTGCCCATTTCATGATTGGATTGTTTGTTTCTTTGGTGTTGAGTTTAATAAGTTCTTTATAGATCTTGGAAACTAGCCCTTTATCTGATATGTCATTTGCAAATATCTTCTCCCATTCTGTAGGTTGTCTTTGAGTTTTGTTGACTGTGTCCTTTGCTGTGCAAAAGCTTCTCATCTTGATGAAGTCCCAATAGTTCATTTTTGCTTTTGTTTCTTTTGTCTTCGTGGATGTATCTTGCAAGAAGTTACTGTGGCCGAGTTCAAAAAGGATGTTGCCTGTGTTCTCCTCTAGGATTTTGATGGAATCTTGTCTCACATTTAGATCTTTCATCCATTTTGAGTTTATCTTTGTGTATGGTGCAAGGGAGTGGTCTAGTTGCATTCTTCTGGGTGTGGATATCCAATTTTCCCAGCACCATTTATTGAAGAGACTGTCTTTCTTCCAATGGATAGTCTTTCCTCCTTTATTGAATATTAGTTGACCATAAAGTTCAGGGTCCACTTCTGGGTTCTCTATTCTGTTCCATTGATCTATGTGTCTGTTTTTGTGCCAGTACCACACTGTCTTGATGACCACAGCTTTGTAGTACAACCTGAAAGCTGGCATTGTGATGCCCCCAGCTATGGTTTTCTTTTTTAAAATTCCCCTGGCTATTCAGGGTCTTTTCTGATTCCACACAAATCTTAAAATAATTTGTTCTAACTCTCTGAAGAAAGTCCATGGTATTTTGATAGGGATTGCATTAAATGTGTAAATTGACCTGGGTAACATTGACATTTTCACAATATTAATTCTGCCAATCCATGAGCATGGAATATTTTTCCATCTCTTTGTGTCTTCCTCAATTTCTTTCAGAAGTGTTCTATAGTTTTTAGGGTATAGGTCTTTTACCTCTTTGGATAGGTTTATTCCTAGGTATCTTATGCTTGTGGGTGCAATTGTAAATGGGATTGACTCCTTAATTTCTCTTTTTTCAGTCTCATTGTTAGTGTATATAAATGCCATTGATTTCTGGGCACGCTACCTGCCATGCTACCAAATTGCTGTATGAGTTCTAGCAATCTTGGGGTGGAGGCTTCTGGGTTTTCTTTTTTTTATTTTTTTATTTATTTATCATAGTCACAGAGAGAGAGAGAGGTGCAGAGACACAGGCAGAGGGAGAAGCAGGCTCCATGCACCGGGAGCCCGATGTGGGATTTGATCCTGGGTCTCCAGGATCGTGCCCTGGGCCAAAAGCAGGCGCCAAACCGCTGCACCACCCAGGGATCCCGCTTTTGGGTTTTCTATGTAGAGTATCATGTCATCGGCGAAGAGGGAGAGTTTGACTTCTTTGCCAATTTGAATCCCTTTAATGTCTTTTTGTTGTCTGATTGCTGAGGCTAGGACTTCCAATACTTTGTTGAATAGCAGTGGTGAGAGTGGACATCCCTGTGTTTTCCTGATCTTAGGAGAAAGGCTCCCAGTGCTTCCCCATTGAGAATGATATTTGCTGTGGGCTTTTCGTAGATGGCTTTTAAGTTGTCGAGGAAAGTTCCCTCTATCCCTACACTCTGAAGAGTTTTGATCAGGAATGGATGCTGTATTTTGTCAAATGCTTTCTCTGCATCTAATGAGAGGATCATATGGTTCTTGGTTTTTCTCTTGCTGATATGATGAATCACATTGATTGTTTTACGAGTGTTGAACCAGCCTTGTGTCCCGGGGATAAATCCTACTTGGTCATGGTGAATAATTTTCTTAATGTGTTGCTGGATCCTATTGGCTAGTATCTCGTTGAGAATTTTTGCATCCATGTTCATCAGGAATATTGGTCTGTAATTCTCCTTTTTGGTGGGGTCTGTGTCTGGTTTTGGAATTAAGGTGATGCTGGCCTCATAGAACGAATTTGGAAGTACTCCATCTCTTTCTATCTTTCCAAACAGCTTTAGTAGTATAGGTATGGTTTCTTCTTTAAATGTTTGATAGAATTCCCCTGGGAAGCCATCTGGCCCTGGACTCTTGTGTCTTGGGAGGTTTTTGATGACTGCTTCAATTTCCTCCCTGGTTATTGGCCTGTTCAGGTTTTCTATTTCTTCCTGTTCCAGTTTTGGTAGTTTGTGGCTTTCCAGGAATGCATCCATTTCTTCTAGATTGCCTAATTTATTGGCGTATAGCTGTTCATAATATGTTTTTAAAATCGTTTGTATTTCCTTGGTGTTAGTAGTGATCTCTCCTTTCTCATTCATGATTTTATTAATTTGAGTCTTCTCTCTCTTCTTTTTAATAAGGTTGGCTAATGGTTTATCTATCTTATTAATTCTTTCAAAGAACCAACTCCTGGTTCTGTCGATCTGTTCCACAGTTCTTCTGGTCTCGATTTCGTTGAGTTCTGCTCAAATTTTAATTAACTCTCTTCTTCTGCTGGGCGTAGGGTCCATCTGCTGTTTTTTTTCTCTAGCTCCTTTATGTGTCAAGTTAGCTTTTGTATTCTTTCTTTTGAGTTCTTTCCAGTTTTTGAATGGATGCTTGTATTGCGATGTTATTTCCCCCTTAGGACTGCTTTTGCTGCATCCCAAAGATTTTGAACGGTTGTATCTTCATTCTCATTAGTTTCCATGAATCTTTTTAATTCTTCCTTAATTTCCTGGTTGACCCTTTCATCTTTTAGCAGGATGGTCCTTAACCTCCACGTGTTTGAGGTCCTTCCAAACTTCTTGTTGTGATTTAGTTCTAATTTCAAGGCATTATGGTCTGAGAATATGCAGGGGACGATCCCAATCTTTTGGTATCAGTTCAGACCCGATTTGTGACCCAGTATGTGGTCTATTCTGGAGAAAGTTCCATGTGCACATGAGAAGAATGTGTATTCAGTTGAGTTTGGATGTAAAGTTCTGTAGATATCTGTGAAATCCATCTGGGCCAGTGTATCATTTAAAGCTCTCATTTCTTTGGAGATGTTGTGCTTAGAAGACCTATCGAGGGTAGAAAGAGCTAGATTGAAGTCACCAAGTATAAGTGTATTATTATCTAAGTATTTCTTCACTTTGGTTATTAATTGGTTTAAATATTTGGCAGCTCCCACATTCGGGGCATATATACTGAGGATTGTTAAGTCCTCTTGTTGGATAGATCCTTTAAGTATGATCTAGTGTCCCTCTTCATCTCTCACTACAGTCTTCGGGGTAAATTTTAGTTTATCTGATATAAGGATGGCTACCCCTGCTTTCTTTTGAGGACTGTTTGAATGGTAAATGGTTCTCCAACCTTTTATTTTCAGGTTGTAGGTGTCCTTCTGTCTAAAATGAATCTCTTGTAGACAGCAAATAGATGGGTCCTGCTTTTTTATCCAGTCTGAAACCCTGCGCCTTTTGATGGGGTCATTAAGCCCGTTCACGTTCAGAGTTACTATTGAAAGATATGAGTTTAGTGTCATCATGATATCTATTCAGTCCTTGTTTTTGTGGATTGTTCCACTGAACTTCTTCTTAAAGGGGAATTTTAAGAGTCCCCCTTAAAATTTCTTGCAGAGCTGGTTTGGAGATCACATATTCTTTCAGTTCCTGCCTGTCTTGTAAGCTCTTTATCTCTCCTTCCATTTTGAATGAGAGCCTTGCTGGATAAAGGATTCTTGGTTGCATGTTCTTCTCATTTAGGACCCTGAATATATCCTGCCAGCCCTTTCTGGCCTGCCAGGTCTCTGTGGAGAGGTCTGCTGTTACCCTAATATTCCTCCCCATAAAAGTCAGGGATTTCTTGTCTCTTGCTGCTTTAAGGATCTTCTCCTTATCTTTGGAATTTGCAAGCTTCACTATTAAATGTCGAGGTGTTGAATGGTTTTTATTGATTTTAGGGGGGGGGGGATCTCTATATTTCCTGTATCTGAATGCCTGTTTCCCTTCCCAGATTAGGAAAGTTTTCAGCTAGGATTTGTTCAAATACATATTCTGGCCCTCTGGCCCTTTCGGCACCCTGGGGAACCCCAATTACACGTAGGTTTTTCTTCCTCAGGCCGTCGTTTATTTCCCTTAATCTGTCTTCATGGTCTTTTAATTGTCTGTCTCTTTTTTCCTCAGTTTCCCTCTTTGCCATCAACTTGTCTTCTATGTCACTCACTCGTTCTTCCATCTCATTAACCCTCGTCGTTAGGACTTCTAGTTTGGATTGCATCTCATTCAATTGATTTTAATTTCTGCCTGATTGGATCTAAATTCTGCAGTCATGAAATCTCTTGAGTCCTTTATGCTTTTTTCTAGAGCCACCAGTAGCTGTATAATAGTGCTTCTGAATTGGCTTTCTGACATTGAATTGTAATCCAGATTTTGTAACTCTGTGGGAGAGAGGACTGTTTCTGATTCTTTCTTTTGAGGTGAGGTTTTCCTTCTAGTCATTTTGCTCAGTGCAGAGTGGCCAAAAACAAGTTGTATTGGGAAAAGGAGAAAAAGAGAGAGAAGGAAAGAAAAGAGAAAAAGAAAAAAGAAAAAAGGAAGAAAAAAAGGAAAAAAGAGATGAAAAAGAGAAAGAAAAATAAAGAAAGGGGGAAAAAGTGTGGGGGAATCAATCAGAAATAAAAAAAAAAAAAAGAACATGGGGAGTATCTTCTGATTGTGTATACTTTAAGTCCCTTGACTTCCCCTGGAACTTGTCCGTCTAGCTGGTCTTCTGGGGGAGGGGCCTGTTGTGTTGAGTTTCAGGTGTTAGCACTTGGGGGAGCTGCTCTGCCCCCTGCCTGGTGCAGGGCTCAGTGGGGGTTGTTTATCCCTTGAGGCCCCAGGAGGAACAACCCCAGTGGCTGGGCAGCTCTGGAGCCCTGGAGTCAGCTACTGCAGTAACTATGGAGCTCTCCCTCTGCAGGGGCCTGGATGCGCTGGGGGCGGGGCTGCTGTTCTGCTCAGCTCGGGGCAGGAGCGTCCTCGCTGTCCTTGGCCCTCCCGGCCTCTGCCTGTCCCAGGGGGAGGCCGGATCCTGGGGTGTGTCCCGGCGCTCTGGGCTCCCGGTCTGCGCTGTTGGATTCGTGCTCCCTTCCACGCAGCCCCCTTGGCGGAGCCGCCACCCGAGCCCCTCCGAGCTGCTCCAGGTCCCGCCGTGCGCGCTGCAGCCCTTAGGGACCTCGGCGCACTCTCCTGGGCGCAGGTGTCTGTTAGTGTCCCAGGGAGCCCGAGGGCATCCCTGCCCTCCTGGGTCCTGCTCCGACTCCCTGCGAGCCCCTTTCTGCCAGGGAAGGTTGGTGCAGCTCCTGCGTCTCCGGGACGGGGCTCTCCTGTCCTGGGGACACTCGCCTCGGCCTCAGCCCGGCTCCTCGCGGGGCCCCTCCCCCTTGGAGGCCTCTCGTTTCTTTATTTCTTTTTCCCCGTCTTCCTACCTCGATAGAAGCGTGAACTCTTCTCACTGTAGCATTCCAGCTGGTCTCTCTTTAAATATCAGGCCGAATTCGTAGATTTTCAGGATGATTTGAAGGTTATCTAGGTAATTTGGTGGGGACAGGTGACTTGGGGACCCTACTCTTCCGCCATCCTGCCCCTCCTCCTCTACATTCCATTTCTTATCTAACTCCTAGTTAATCTGTCACATCCATTGCAGTAATCACTTTTCCAAGAAAATCTCTTGGATTCTTGTGAGGTGTGAAGAGGAAACCTATTTTTACATTAATATTCACATTTGTATTCAAAATGTTTATGTACCTGGGAAAATCCCCGGTATGCTGCCCCAGGCACATCCCCCAGCAGTGTCTTGCACACAGCAGATGTTTGTAGTTTTTGTGCTATTACCACGGCGCTGAAATTAACTGATAGAGTGGTCAACGAAGTGAGCCCACAAATGTCAAAATTATAATTAAAATCCCAGTGTTCTGTCTTTAAATCCTCTAGCATGAAGCAAAAATGTCAACTTTATTGCTCAGTGTACTTTATTAATTAGCTAGCAAATATTTATGTAATGTCTGCTGTGGATTTGGGTACTGTTCTTTGTGGGGAGAGTATGAAATAAGGTCACTAAGCTACTGCTCTTCATGGAGCTTAAATTCTCAACTCAGCTAAGTTTGTTTTGGTGTGTTAATGGACAAGAAAGAATATTATGCATTTGAGAATGATTTTCAAAGTTGAAGAAAGAGGGAAGCCCGGGTGGCTCAGCGGTTTAGTGCCGCCTTCAGCCCAGGGAGTGATCCCGGAGACCCAGGATCGAGTTCCACATTGGGCTCCCGGCATGGAGCCTGCTTCTCCCTCTGCCTGTGTCTTTGCCTCTGTCTCCCTCTCTGTGACTCTCATGAATAAATAAATAAAATCCAAAAACAAACAAACAAACAAAAACAAAGTTGAAGAAAGAAACACAAGTACCTGCTCAAAACTTACTTCCTACTCGGTAAATTTATACCATCAATTTCAGGTACAACCCATTCCATCCTACTATCTAAGAGATGCTTTTTAAAGCTCAAAGCAGTTCCTTCTTATAATTAGGAGCTTGTTTGTATTAAATATGGATCCCTTATGTCTTTTTAGGACCTACTTTTATGTTCCACTGCAAATGCTGTTTTTTTTTTTTCCCCAAAAAGAATATTAGTTAATGAATGTCCTTTTGGGATTAGATTCTCTGGTTTAATCACAGACAATCCTTGACTTAATGATGGTTCAATTAGATTTTCATACTTCACGATGCTACCCTAGTGATCTGCATTCAGTAGAATCCATACTAGAGATTTGGAACGTGGATCGTTTTACAGGGTAGGGATCCAGGGTGTGCTACTCTCACAATCCTCTCAGATGATGTCATAGGGTGGCAGCACTCAGTCAGCCAGCGATCACGAAGGCCAACAACTGACACACTGATGACCATTCTGTACCCATATAGACTTTCCATGTGTCACTTTCAGCACAGTATTCAATAAATTACATGAGGTAGTCAACACTTTATTATAAAATACGCTTTGTGTTAGATGATGCTGCCCAACTTTAGGCTCAAGTAAGTGTTCTCAATGCATCTGAGGTAAGCTAATATAAGGTGTGATGATGTTCGGTAGGTTTGGTGTATTACATGCATTTTGACTTACAATATTTCCAATTTACCATCGGTTTATTGGGACAAAACTTCATCATAAGTCAAGGAAGATCTGTATTATTCTTCCAAGATCCTGGATCTGTAAATTAATCTATTTGTTTTTATTTTTTTATTATAGCATGATACTACTAAATTACTTAAACTCTATCAGATTATCAGGAGATAAATGTTAATAATACATTGATTGAGGGGCACCTGGGTTGTTCAGTTGGTTAAACATCTGCCTTCCAGCTCAGGTCATGATCTCAGGGTCCTGGGATCGAGCCCCACATTAGGCTCCATGCTCAGCAGGGAGTCAGCCTCTCCCTCCTGCTCTCCATCTGCCTCTCTCCCAGCTTGATCTCTTTCTGTCTCTCAAATAAATAAATAAAATCTTTAAAAATACTAATACATTGATATAGCCATATATTTTACAGAGCACTTTCACTTTCTTTATCTCACTTGATGGCATTGCTTGAAACATATTTTCATGGGTTGTAATTTAGACACTTTTAGAAATTCTATAAGTATGGGATCCCTGGGTGGCGCAGTGGTTTAGTGCCTGCCTTTGGCCCAGGGCGCGATCCTGGAGACCCAGGATCGAATCCCACGTCGGGCTCCCAGTGCATGGAGCCTGCTTCTCCCTCTGCCTGTGTCTCTGCCTCTCTCTCTCTCTCTCTGTGACTATCATAAATAAATTAAAAAAAAAGAAATTCTATAAGTAAAATTAAAATCATTTAATACCAAGATATTCAAGAAAAGGGCTCATGTATACTATATAAATATAAAACACAAATCAGTGAAGAAAACAAAAATACAAAATTAATTCTACCAGATAGATAATTTATAAATTGGATTTGCACCCAATCAGAATGCTATTTGGAAAGATAGTCAAAACTTAACAACAATCAAAGGAAGTAAAATTTACAGCAATGGACATTTCAAAACCTAAAACTAACCTAGTTCAAAAATTTGATTGTGCTATTAATTATTAATGAGTGTAATGTAACATCAAACAAATGTGCTGAATAAAAGCAAGGATGAATGACCCGAGAAAAATTGCCCTCAGGATTGTCACACTTGATAACAGAAGTGTGGTAAGAAGATGTGAAATAGGAAATGCAGTGTAAGATAATAATGGAAATATGCATACCTTTTATCTATGTTTCTTCCAGTTTAACCTAAGAGAATATTATAGACGCATGAAACGGTGCATGTATTAACATGCTGGAGGGAAAGCAAAATTTTACTTCTGCCCTCTCAGTCTTTTTCTGCTATCCCAGAGAGTTCAAGGGACATGAGACATTTCTAGGAGTTGTGCATGGCACAGGAGTCCTCTTAAGGAATGAAGACCCAAAGAAATGGTGCAACTTATGGCTTTTCTATCAGGTTGAACAAAGGCCATTGTGAGAAATCAACTAACCTCTGTGGGGAGTCCTAAGGGAGATAAGAATTATTTCAACAAGGTCTGTTTGTAGAATTCTCTTGGTCTCAACTTCTCATCCTTGATGACAGAAGTGTGACTTTCCTTCTAGTGTAGGGAGAGTATCATTTATGAGCGTTTTCATCTCCTATTTCCTGGAAGAATAAGGAGATTAGAATGCTCTTTTCAGATCTGTTGTTTTTCAAGTGCCTTTAGCTCAAAATAGTCCATATGCAGACGTGGCATATTCTGGGATGGCATATTCTGTTACCCTTCAATACTTACCACAGCACTATCTATACACAGGAAAAAGAAAACAGTGTGAGATTATAGTATTATATGGGTTGTTTTGATACATTATCCCAGTAAAATATTATAAAAACATTAGAAAATCATAATTACACAAGATAATGAAGGAATACTATGAACAACTCCATGCCCACAAAATTGATGAATTAGACAAAATGAGCTAATACCTTGAAAGACATGAACTACCCAAACTTAAACAAAAAGAAAAACTTCTGAATCACCTGTGCCTATTAAATTGGACAAAGAATTAAAAAATTTAAGGAAGAAATGATACCAGCTCTCATCAAACTATTCCAGAAAACAAAGGTAGAAGAAACACTTCTTAATTCATTTTATGTGAACGTAATTATCTGAATACTAAGTACTACAACCAGATAAGGACTTTACAAAGGAAGAAAATTATAGACCAATATCTCTCATGGATATAAATGAAAAGATCCTCAACAAAATATTAGCAATATTGATCCAACAAAGTTTTAGGACTCACACCACCCTATTTCAAGAATTATTACAAATTCACAGTATTCAAGACAATGTAGTATTGGTAGAAGAATGGATGCATAGATCAATGGAACAAAATAAAGAACTCAGAAGTACATCTACTGAATATTAGTGATAACACAGCCCAAATATAGCCCACTAAAATTCAGCAAAGGCACAAAGGCAACTCGATGGAAAAGGATCGGCTCTTCAGCAAAGACACTAGACCAACTGGACACCCATTTACAAACAGAAAGAAAAAACAAACCAAGACCTTGCATCTTATGTAAGAGTTAACTTAAATGCATCTCAAAGATAAAATGAAACTATTCAGTGTGCCAACTTATATCTAGAGACTGCCATGACTGTGTAGACAGAACTACAGAAAGAATGGTGCTTAGCTAGGGATAATAGTTAACTATCCAGAATAATTGTTTTATTCTTTTCCAAATTTGTGCATCTTGCAGATTTTCTGTAATGAGTGTCTATTATTTTTATAAGGGGAGAATTACACGAGACCTTTAAAGGCATAGAGTAAAATCCATTAATTGAAACCAGAATGAAGACTGTTGGCACAGCCAGTTTACTGCTGCCTGAGGGAACAGAGGGTCAATGTCCTGTCAGCCCCGCTGGTGTGAGTCTTCATCTCTTCTATGGCTCTTTGGCAAGACATGGCTGCCAGAGGATGCCAGTGAACATGGTGCTCTGAGGAGCTGCACATCCTTCACTTTCATAAAAGCAATGATAAGATAAGGGGAAAAATAGTCAGAATTCACCTTTTTTTTTTTGTACTTTGGAAATGAATCAAAGGCTTTCACCCCCCCCCCCCCCCCCCAAGGACCCTCTGTTCCACAACATCAAAAAGGCTGGCTCTTGGAACAGTGAGCTTTGTGGCATCTTAACATACTTCAGTCCTATCTTGCATAATCTCATTCAGGACAGTCAGAAAGGTACCCTTGAATTCCTTGTGCTGTAGGGAGGACAACAGGCCTCACTCACAAAGAATGGCAGTTTATCATTTATTCTCAGGGTCTGGTGGCTCTTTGTTAGACTGGCTCCAATGAATTGTCATTATTTTGACTAACTTGATACTAGCTTCCTGCTCAAGGTTCTGGGAAGTGGAAGGGGACATTTGTGGAAGTGGAAGACACAGGCATTGTCTTGGCTGCCATTGCCTGGAGGACAAATCCCAGCTGCTCCAACAATGGAACTAAAATGCTTGGGAGGAAAGGCTAGGGAATTAGGTGTCTCTAAAGACTTTGAGAAACTCTACCACATTCCAGAAATCTAGGAAGTCAGCTCCTGCTCAGCAAAGACCTGAGAAGACCAGAGACTAAAATCTCCTGATAGTGTTGAGGCTCTGTGGAAGCTGAACCTGATAGCTCAAGTGTTGCAGGAGGTTAGGGAGAGACCTCAGGTTGACTACAGAGTTGCTGTTGGCAATGGGAGTCTCCCCTGTCCTTGGAACATACACTCTGCCCCCATCATATTCACACAGTGGGGGCCATTTCTAAGGGCGCAGCCCTGAGAGAGCCTCATGGAAGTGATTGTTTCCTCTGAGGCCTCTCTGTAATCTCAGAAGATCCCATGGCCAGGAGGGATACACCTGGTCCTGCAGCTAAGACCAGCCTCCTAAGTAAGTCCCCCTGCTTCTCCCATCTATCTCCCCTCCTAGAGTGCCTTCCCTTTCCTTCTTCACTCCCTGTCCTCCCTGCACAGCACAGCTGGTTGGGATTTCCCAGAAAGCTACCAAGAATCCTTGGGACAACATTGGGCAGTCAGTTAGTGGTTGGGTCCTAGGACCTGGGCCCTGGGAAAGGGGCATCCTGGGGACCCCAGCTTGGTCACAGCTCTGTGGGAAGAGTGGTGGCTAGTGTGTTTGGCACTTGGGTACATAGAACATGCCCTGGCAGCCCTGGGCCTAACAAGTTGCAAAGCAAGGGTGTGGCACATAGAGTGGGAGTGGGGGGGAGTGTTAGGAGGGTGGGAGGTAGAGGTAGGGGGCTGGGGTGAACCTGCTGTGGGGCAAGCTCATGGGCCACCAGCACCCAAGCAGAGGTTGGGACTGGGGGCTGGTGGGCATTTGGAGGAAGAGCCACTGCCCTGCTGGCTCCACGGCTGGCAGACCAGGCAGGAGAGAAGGACAGGCAGGTGGGGACCTTGGCTGCCCTTTGGCAAAACCAAGAGAGTGCAGGCTTCCTGGCTTATGGCCCAGACACTGTGACATGGTCTGATGGCAGTGCTATGGGGTGGAATCCCAGGGAAAGTAAGAGAAGAGGAGGAGGGCATACTGGGTTGGGGAATAAAGCGAGCAAAGCACCTCTACCACTGAACCTCTAATACAAAGGAAAGCAGCCAGTGGGATCGCCTCCCACTTCTGGAAATGTTTATCATGAGAGAATCTACACCTGCTGAGCTAATTGATTAAACTGGCAAATTCAGGGATTATCCAGGCATGGTTGGCAGAGATGGGATCGGGGTGATGGCATTTTCCTGACTGGGCAGGAGGCAGAGAAAATGAGCGATGTCGCCCCACACCCTGCCCTTTGGCAGTGCCTGCAGGAAGCACAGATTTAAAATAATCCACTGTCTTACTAAATGGATTATTCTAGCCTGTGGGGGAAGCTGAGGCCAATGAGGCAGACCTCCTTGAGCTCATGGAACCCTGGAAATCTAGAGAGGAGTTACAGCAAATCCTTAGCAATTTGGGAATAAGACAGGCCATCTATGCCCCTGTTTTTTAGGTCCCTGATTGGGCCACATTCACTTCAGGAATGAAAGCTAAGATGCTCCTTTTTTGCCCCCAGTACCAGATATATGGAACGTGAATAATTATGTTAAGCACAGTTGTCAGGCAAAACATTTATGATGTTGGGCAATCCACTGCTGATCTGGGGAAACTGACAAATCCAAGGTATGAACTATGGGTCAGACCAGAGAGAGAGAGCTGGAGTTTGAAAACTTAAAAGGCTATTCCAATCTGTGGTAAAGAAGGTGGTAAAAGTGACCTGGAAGCAAATGCAGTTTGTTCTCACTGATGTGGGGAATCCCACTAGAAAAGTTAGACCAGCCACCCCATGCTGTGTGTGTTGGTCAGCCTGTGGAGGGCCTTAAAGCCTGAGCAGGGTTCAGATCTGCCCCACATGCAAGTTTTTTTAATTTAAATTCTAGTTAGCTAACATATAGTGTAATATTGGTTTCAGGAGTAGAATTTAGTGATTCATCACTTACATACAACACCCAGTGCTCAACACAACAAGTGCCCTCCTTAATACCCATCACTCATGGAGCCCGTCCCCCCACCCCTCTCCCTCCATCATCCCTCAGTTTGTTCTCTATCATTGAGTCTCTTATGATGTGTTTCCCTCTCTCCTTCTCTTTTTTCTTTCACACATTTCATCCGTTTTATATCCTAAATTCCACATACGAATGAAATCATATGGTATTTGTCTTTCTCTAACTTATTTCACTTAGCATAAAACACTCTAGCTCTAACCACGTCATTGCAAATGGCAAGATTTCATACTTTTTGATGGCTGAGCAATATTCATCAGTTGATGGACATTTGGACTCTTTTTATAGTTTGGCTATTGTTGATAATACTGCTAAAAACATTGAGGTGCATGTGCCCTTTGAATCTGTATATTTGTATCCTTTAAATACCTAGTAGTGCAATTGTTGGATTGTAGGGTAGTTCTCTTTGTAACTTTTTGAGAAAACTCCATACTGTTTTCCAGAGTGGCTGCACCAGTTTGCATTCCCAAGTTATGGTCCCTTTGACACTGCAAATTGTGTACCCCCTCAACCCCAACCAAGAATGGGAGGATTTTATCCCCCCAATACCAGAGAGCATACTGGGCGATGATATCCTACAAGGTAAGACTTTGTAAGCCTCTATTGGTGAATTCTGTCTCTGGTTAGAGTAATCAGACCAATGCTGAGTGGGAATACCAATTGATAACAAAAATGTCTACAATTCCTACAAGGGGTGGTGACTTCTCAGTGGTACAAACTGCCTGGGAAACATAGGGAATAAGAGGAACTATTCAAGAACTGCACCCAAGGGGTACTGCATACCATGTCATGGTGCTTTTAACAGTCCTATGTGAAGTAAAGAAAAGTAAACCTAAAAGATGTGTAGGATGCCATCAAATGTCAACACTCATGGAGTAAGTTCCAGAAAAGACAAAATGGATGAGAAAAAAAAATATTTGAAGATACAATTGGTAAACCTTTCTCAAATTAGATGAAAACATTAGTCTACTTATACAATAAGCTGAACAAATTCCAAGTAGGATAAATTTAAAGAGATTCACAGCAAACCACATAATAATTAAATTCCACATAATGAATGTAAAGACAAAGACCTTTGAAAACAGCAAGAAAGAAGCAACTCATAAGGAACAAGGAATCTTCAAAAAGATGAACAAGCAGGTTCTCATCAGAAATCACAAGGGCTGGAAGGGAGTTGGAAGACTTACTCAAATCGCTGAAAGAAAAATTGCTGACAGCCAAAGAATTCTGTATTTGGCAAAACTGTCTTCAAAATAGGAGAAATTCAGAAATTCTCAGAGAAAAAGTGAGATTTTGTTGCTATCAGATCTGCCCTACAACAAATGCTAGAGGGAGTTTTGCAGCCTGGAAAGAAAAGACACTAAGCAGTAACTCAAACCCACATGAAAAAAATAACAGTGAGAAATATAACTATGTAGGCAAATATTGAGGAAAAAACGATACAAATGTATTTTTTAAATCCTCTCAAAACTTCAAGATTTCAACTCTTTGTGCTCATTTTATTTCCAATTCATTACAAGTTCCAACTATTATGGATCCTCATGTTAATCCTAAAGAGCCCTCCTATGAATCCTGTGTTCCAGGTAATTTAAATGATCCATTTCCTTTATAAAAATTTGACAGTCGTGTTTCTCATTGTTCATGACTCTGCTATAGCTAGGGCGAATCTAATAGGCTCATTTGGGAAGTATTACTGCATTGTTAGCTCAAGGATAAAGCTGAGGTCCTTGGTACTTCCCAATTTTATCTGGATATTTAGGAATATCTCCAGTGGTTTTATGTGTGGATGTGATGCTAGAAAGTGGATTAGAAAATAAATACTTTAGGTGATTTTTTATTAAAGTATAATTGGCATGCAATATCCTGTTAGTTTCAGGTGTAGATCAGAATGATTTCATATTTTATGTTATAAAATGATCCCTGTGATAAATCTACTTAACATCTGTCATCAGGGATGCCTGGGTGGCACAGTGGTTAAGCATCTGCCTTTGGCTTAGGGTGTGATCCCAGTCCCGGGATCGAGTCCCACATCGGGCTCCCTGTGAGGGTCCTGCTTCTCCCTCTGCCTGTGTCTTTGCCTCTCTTTGTGTGTCTCTCATGAATAAATAAATAAAATCTTTAAATAAATCTGTCATCGTATAAAGTTATTACAGTATTATTGACCATATATCCTACACTGTGCATTACATCATCATGACTTATTTATAATTGGAAATTTGTATCCCTTTATCCCCTTCACCTGTTTCACCCATCCCACAACCCTTCCACAACCTTCTGGTAAATCAGTTTATTTTCTGTATCTATATATCTGCTTCTGTTTTGTTTTTTCATTTGTCTTGTTTATTTAGATTCCACATATACGTGAAATCATACAATATTTGTCTTACTTTCTCTGACTTATTTCACTTAGTATAGTAACCTCTAGTCCCATCCATGTTGTTGCAAATAGCAAGATTTCATTATTTTCATAGCTGAAAAATTTCCATTTATGTCTCTTCTTTATCCATTCATATATTGATGGACACTTAGGTTGTTTCCATATTTTGGCTATTATAAAAAGTTCTACAACAAAACAGGAATGCATATATCTCTTTGAATTTGTGCTTCCATATTCTTTGGATAAATACTTAGAAGGAGAATTGCTGGATTTTATGGTATTCTATTTTTAAATTTTTTGAAGAACCTCCATACTAGCTGTACCAGTTTGCAATCCCACCACCAACAGTACACAAGGGTACATTTTTCCTCTCGTCCTCACCAACTATTATTTTTTTTTGTCTTTTGGATAATAGTCAGTTTGACAGGTATAAGGTAACATCTCCTTGTAGTTTTGATTTATATTTCTCTGATGATTAGTGCTGCTGAGCATTTTTTCAGGTGCCTGTTGATCATTTGTACATCTTTTTTGGAAAAATGTTTATTCAAGTTATCTGTCCATTTTTGTTTGTTTGTTTGGAGGGGGTGCAGAGGGAGAATCTTAAACAGACTCCACACCCAGCGTGGAGCCCACTGCATGGCTCAGTTTCACAACCCTGAGATCATGACCCTAGCTGAAATCAAGAGTCAGACACTTAACTAACTGAGCCACCAAGGCAATAGATAACTGGCTTTTGATTTGTGGTGCCAATTAGGTTTATACATAGTAACTTTTGCATACTGAAGTCTATATTAAGTTGATTATCACTTAAGTTTGAACCCACTCTTTACTCTTCTCCCTTCGATATTTTAAGTATATGTTTTTATACTTCAAATCCTTTTATTTTGTGCATCCTTTGACTGATTTTTACAGACACACTTGATTGTACTGCTTTTTACCTTCCTACTGTTTTTAATCCTTCTTATGGTCTTTCTTTCCATTCAAAAATCTCCCGTTAAGGGCAGCCCCCGTGGCACAGTGGTTTAATGCCTCCTGCAGCCCAGGGTGTGATCCTGGGGACCCGGGATCGAGTCCCATGTTGGGCTCCCTACGTGGAGCCTGCTTCTCCCTCTGCCTGTGTCTCTTCCTCTGTGTGTGTGTGTGTATGTGTGTGTGTCTAGGAATAAATAATAAAATATTTTTTTAAAAAAATCCCCCTTTAAAATATCTTGTAGGGCTTGTTTAGTGGTCGTGAATTACTTTAACTTATCTGGGAAACTGTGTCTCCTTGTAGCATGAATGATAGCCCTGCTAAGTGGAAATTTTTTGGTTGCAGCCTTTTTTCTTTCAGGACTATGAACATATCATGCCACTCTCTTGTGGCCTGCAAAGTTTCTGCTGAAAAATCCACTGATAGCTTTAAAGGGTTTCCCTTGTATGTAACTGTTTTATTTTTCTGCTTTTCAAATTCTCTCTTTATCACCACTTTTTCTATTTTATTACTATGTGTCTAGGTGTGGAACAATTTGGGCTTGAGTTGGTATCTGCCAGAGATGCAGTAGCACCAAACTTCAGGAAGATTTCCCTATGTTGTTCCCTGGGAAGCTTTGGTTGGTAAATGGAGCCTGCAGGAAGGCCAGATGTCTGCCCCTCGTCCACTGCTGGGGCCCTAGTCAGATTTAGTGTCAAAACTTGGAGCACAGCTTTGAATAGGATCCAGCTAAGGGTATATGAGAAGGGGCAGATCTGCAGGAGAACACGGGGGCAGGATTTGCAGTAGCAGTAAGGTTTGTACAGGTCTGCTCTTTGAGGAGACATAGATCCAAGGGCTGGCTCTAGGGGGTGTGTCCTCAGGGGAATATAAAGACATGTTGTTACTAAGTTAGGTGGTGAGTATTGGCACTGTGCTGGTTCCCACAGGTGTCCATGTATTTAGGCTGGTGGGGAGGGGAGGGGAAATGGTGTCTACCAGCTCTTTTTTTCTTAGAGAATTCTCCAAAATATTCCTGCCCCTCCAGCACAGGCTCTGAGATTATTAAATATATCTCCTTTCCATATGTCCCACGTGTTTTTCAAGCCGTTTTTCTCTGCTGTATCTCAGTAGGGCTGTTGGTTCTGTGTCTCTTTAATGGTGGGCCTCAGTTTCCTATCACCTTCCACCTTTCCCAGAGCTGAGCCTCCTGATTTTTATTTTTTTATTTATTTTTTATTTATTTTTTATTTATTTTTTATTTTTTTATGATAGTCACAGAGAGAGAGAGAGAGAGAGAGAGAGAGAAGCAAAGACATAGGCAGAGGGAGAAGCAGGCTCCATGCACCGGGAGCCTGATGTGGGATTTGATCCTGGGTCGCCAGGATCGCACCCTGGGCCAAAGGCAGTCACCAAACCGCTGCGCCACCCAGGGATCCCTATTTTTATTTTTTAAAATTCCAGGTGGTAAGCCCTATTGATTGTGAGAACTCATGAAATTAGGTCCCTCTGGTTTTTAAACCTGAATGTTATAGGAATTTGTTTTCCCTATGCAGGTCTCCTTGTGCCTGGGGGGCCTGGTGTGGGATCTGTTTCTCTCCCTTCTTTGCAACTGTAGCATCTCTCCCTCCCATAGATGGTTGCACTGGTCAGTTTAGCTTCCTACCCTCTTCTATATGGATTTGTCTCTACATTTTACTCTGGAGAGTTTGTTTTTCCCGTCTTTGGGTCATTTTCTGGGTTGTTTATACTGATGTGGGTGTTATCTAGTTGTATCCATGAGATAAGGTGAGCTTAGGTGAGTGTAGATCTACTCTATCATCTTCCCCAGAGGTCTTCTCTGCCCATTTTTAAAATTAAGTTGTTTATTGTTTTGGTATTAAGCTGTGTAAGTTCTTTATATATGTAGGATATTAAACCTTTACCAGATGTATGATTTGCAATTATCTTCTGCCATTTAGTAGGTTTCCTTTTTATTTTGTTGATAGTTTCCTTCACTTTAAAAAAGGTTTTTAATGTAATATAAACCAACCTGTTTATTTTAGTTTTTGTTGCCCGTACCTGAAGAGCCCTGTCTGAAAAAAATGTCACTAAGATAGATGTCAAGGAGATAACTGCTTATGTTTTCTTCTAGGAATTTTATGATTTCAGATCTTACATTCAAGTCTTTGATCTATTTTGAATTTATTTTTGTATGAGGTGTAAAATAGTGGTTGAGTTTCCTTCTTTTACCTATTTTAGGTGAATTTTTAGTCAATCATTGAGAACTTCTTCTAATCCCTGCCACACTGACACATAAAATGTGCAGGCTAATAATTGGGAAATCTCCATTTACAGTAGGATATTGACAGGCTGGATTACAGGCTGAGAAAGGTTAATAGAGTGGAGTGTGTTTAGAAACTATCTCTCAAGAGGAACAGAAGAGACTGATAACATGAATCTTAGAAAAGAAGTGATTAAAATAGTGCTTTTCAAAAATGCTTTTAAATTACTAGAAGACTTTGATTTTGTGACAATTAAAATCCTAAGTCACAAAGCTGATAAAAAGGAGAGCTGCTGTGGTTGAAACAAGGTCAAAACCTTGAGACCAGTCTCTGAAACTTAATTCAGCCCTTTTATCTTGGAATCCTTCCTGGAGTTACAGAAAAGCACTTTTCTAAGAAGATAGTCTAGGTGCTGTACTATATGATACTTCAAATTTCATCATAAGGAATAAATAAAAATAAATTATATTGACATAAAAGAGAGCCTCAATATTATCTTTAATATGGGCAACTGGCTTATAATAGAACACATGGCTTTATGTCTGATGATTGTTTTGATAATAATAATTATTTTTACCAATTATTGGCTGATTACCATGGTTATGAATCAGGAGTTAAAACCAGAATTTTAACATTCCCACATACTAATTGTTTTACTTTGAGCAAATAACTTAAGCTATCTATGATTGAATTTCCTCATCTGTAAAATGGGCATATAATATGTCTTTCTCATAAGTTTTATGTTAAATGTTTAAATAATCTGTGATGCAGTTAGAATGGTGTCTGGTACCTAGGTGCTATTAATTATGTGCTTGATGTATATACATATATAACAAGTCAATGCCCAAACAAATCTATGAACAAAAATTTACAGATGTGTAAACATTAATTATTTATAAAATTAAAACAACAGAGGTTTAATGACAAAGGAGAGTTTGTTTAGAACATCCCTGTTTTAGCTAAGGAAGAGAAGTTCAACATTGTATCTGATAATGAATTCATGATTAAAAAAAAGATTTTTAATTTATTCATTTGAGAGAGAGACAGACAGACAGACAGACAGACAAAAGGGAGGAGAAGAGAGAAGGGGACAAGCAGACTCTGTGCTGAGCACAGAGCCTGATGTGGGGTCTAATCCAGGACCCAAAGGTCATGACCTGAGCCTGATCAAGACTCAGACACTTAACTGACTGAGCCAGCCAGGCACCCTGATTTTGTGATATTTTTAAAATCAACGTGCTGTATTCATCTCAATCACTTCAGAACAAATAAGCTCAAATGAACATCTAGCATTAGATTCCTGATATATCTGGATTTGTTTCTAATATACAAACTTCTAAGGGGATCTGTTGTGGTGAGTTCTGAATACTGGCACTAGCCCTAATATTAGGCTGATTGACAAAAAATGTGCAAGGGTCTGAGTAGAAAGGAGTAATTAAACTACCAAAACTAGAGAGGATGCAGAACAAACCAGAAGATGCTCCTGGGTCCATGGTAGCAGTCAGATAAATCATTTAAGTTATAGCAACAACCTGGTGTAATTAGTGAAATAGGAAGTGAGTTTAGGGTTGAAACACCTAGTGTCAGCTTTAGTGACTCTTCTGTCTTCCTTCTCCTGATGGTAACAGAGCCAGGGTGTGGCTGACAAGGCAATAAGCTGGGGGTCCTGGTAGACATTTTCCTGGGAGTCTGCTCAACCTAAATCTCATACTAACATGACAAGGAATTTGCAGTAAAGTTGAAATGATTCATCATTAATGGGTAAATTCCCCTGAGACATTGCAACTCGGGATGTTAATCCATTAGAAAGATTCCAGTATTCTCAAGGATGTTATTTCTTTTTCAGAGGCCATTTTGAAAAGTTTCTCTAAACAAATAGTTTCTCTGTCATAGGACTTCTTTGCCTGCATCTTCTCCTCACATAAAATATTGATATAAAAGAGAGCAAAAATGCTAGGTATTATATTTTCTTCATAATATTTTTTTCTGCCGAATGGCTTCAGAGTAGGAATCTCTGATTGCACAGCTTCATTGTGGGAACTGGTACTTCCCCCTCTCCCCCAGCTGGGATGAAAAAGCAGAAAGTCCTTATACTAGGCTTCTAGGATCCTCCTGCTTTTGAGTGTCAGGACAAACTAGGCCATCTGGTTTTCACAGTACTGTCTTTCGTGCCTCCATTCAAACAGATGGATTCTTGGATTAATACAAGAAATGGACCAGCTGATGGCTCTATTTATCAAATATAAAGTGTAAAGGGTTGGAAATAAGTGTAACAGTATTTCTGACTCAATTATTATCACCTTCAAGAACATAAAAGCTGTCAGATGGTTTAAAAGAAATAGAGAAGAACCTTAATTCTGTATCAAAAAGAATTACCCCTTTGAAGGGGTAAAACAATTATTCTGACTTCTTTTTAAAATGTTATGGTAAGAAGAATAAAAATGAGGTATTGATTAGCAAAAACGAAACAAAAGACACGATGTCTATAAAGGAGAATGTACCCAGGAGAATGGCAAAAGAGAAAGTGTTTATTCATTGATTTATTGCTTGATGGAATGATTAGTTAGTTCATATATTTGTTCTCTCAGCAAATGGTTATTGAGTACGTAGCCCTGGGATTTCCCATAGTGCCTTTTTTTGCACTTGTCTCCTACCATTGATATTTGTGTTTCCTATGCTCTAACTGTACTGAACTAATTACAGTTCTTAGAAGTCACTGTGCCATGTTATGTTCCCAAATAGTTAAGTTTGTATTAATTTGAAATACTCACTTTCCTGCCAAGGACTTTCCTATCATTTTTAAAAGACCTTATTCAAATTTTACATCTGTGACATCACCTAAGACCTCTTAAGGCAGTTTGCATACCTGTTGCCATGTCCCTACAACCTACAACTTTGCAAATGCCATGATTCTAGAGAACTTAGGAGGAATGTCATGTGAGGTACCAAAGTGTGCCAACCTCATTCTCATACGTTGACATTTGAAGAAGAGAGAAAAATCCGTGGTGAAAAACTAATCCTGAAGAGGAAAAATGAGGAAATAGGAAATCACTTCAAAATTTCATTTAGTGTCCTCTGTGATTTGTAGGTGGAGATTGCCTCCATCAGAAAGAGAACTGGAATGCCCAATAGTACATGTGGTGAAAGTTTGGAGAAAAGGAACTGCTGAGTTAAGATGAACACTCTAGGGCCTGGTAGGAGGGGACGCTGGTAGAAGGCAGAGCTGAGTGTGAAGCATGTGAGCTAATAAAGCTGCTAACTATCTGCATCATGAGCAGGTGATTCACAGCCACTCTACCTTTCAAGGCCATTAATGCCCCGTTTAGAATATCCAGGAGATGGATTAACGTACTAACTACTTTGCACACTGGATTTACAAGGAGGATTTACTGGAATATTTCCTCCTCCAATAAATCACAGTATGAATATTGATTGTGGTGCCCTCTACTTATCTAAAAGTTTTATGTGAATTATAAAAAAAAAAGCAGCGACTCTTTCAGTGGAAGGATTTGAAGGGGACGGATCTTGTCGAGAAAACAAATCTATGGATGTGTTCTAAAATATGCCAGGCCAATGTTATACAGTGAGGGATGAGTATATAACACAGCACAGCCAATTGGGACCAATTTATTAGATGCTATACAAGTGCTAAACTGCCTTAAATCAATAGTTTGCAAGGCAGCAGAAGGTTGGGCGTAATAAGTCATCATCTTAATGAAATATAGATTATTCCAAAACTATTAAACAAGCAGTTGGTGTCAGGAAAATTGTTCACTTTTTCAGAGCTAAACAAAACCATCTATTTCAGAAGAGGGAAATCAATAGACGTCTGCAGGCTGGCATGGAGCTTGAATATATAAATAAACGTATAGCTCAAATTATTCATTGGCATCTAGTTGGATTATACTATCTTCATCATTACTTAATTTCTAAAAAAATAATTTTATTGAATTATACTGAATTAGAGAATAAAAGCAAATATTTCTCTTTCACTTCTGTTCATTTTCCTTCCCCTATTGTTTCTCCTCTCTTTGCTGCCATTTAGAGTATCTATTATCTGATAATAGATAATGTCCTGGGTGATTGGTGGGGATTAATTTAGTTAGTGTTTAAAACAGTTTTGAGAAATAGGTATTACTACTTGGTGCCACTGTGTAGGTAATAGGTGTTCAGAATAATTTTTATAACTTCCCAATGTTGAACATTCAGTCATATAGAATTGAGCATGTAATGTAGGCATTTGAATGGACTCTGCTTTACATCTGGACACCTCAAGGACTTTCAAATCAATCTCTCCATATGGACACCAGATGGACACATGCTGCCCACATTCCCATTTGCAGACACCCACCTCATCTAGGTGGCTACAGGGCTCAGTCCTATCCCAAGACAATCATCTTCCAAACAGGCATTTTCCAAGATGGCCCATCATCAAAGTAACCTTGGGCCAAGGTCAATAATACAGATTCCCTAGATCATGCTGAAATTGCAAGTGAGATATCTAAGAGGAAATCTGGAAACTTTTCTTTCTCTCCATTAAGATTTCAAGTTTGGGAAACATCCCAATCACATATATTTTAAGCTCCTTGCTGAGATTCTTGGGTTCTGAAGTCTGCCATTAAAGTCCATATCCTCTAATAAAGGAATAAGGAAACACTGCAGTGTTTTCTCTGTTAATATGATCTTTCTTCCCTCTCCATTTCATTTTTTGTTTTCTTCCTCTACCATGTTCCATTAGCATCATCAGTATATCCCTGACCCTCATCTTTTATTATAGATATTTTAGTAGATTTTCATACATTCATTCACTTAGCATTCAATGAATGTTTATTGAATGCCTATGTGTGAAAGGAGTGGTGCTATTTAATGATCCTGACATTTTAACATAGACTTTAAGATGATGGCATGGGAGTATTCACTTATTTAAATTAGTGAAAGATCCAAGGCCACCTGGGTGGCTTAGTCTGTTAAGGGTCTGTCTTCAGCTCAGGTCATGATCTTGGGGTCCTTGTATGGAGCCCTGTGTTGGGCACCCTGCTTAGTGGGGAGTCTGCTTCTCCCTCTCCCTCTGACTCTCCTCTCGGCTTGTGCTCTTGCTCTCCCGCAAATAAATAAATAAATAAACATATAAATAAATAATCTTTAAAAAATGAATTAATTAATCAATTAAGGGGAAGATCCAGAACTTGATTTAAGTTATTATGATTGGGATTTTGCATCTTTCCAAGGGGTTTCCACATGTGTCAGTTCACCTGAACCCTTAATAACTTCTAATATTGTCCTCTTAGGAGTGACTTCACTTATTCATTTATTTATTTTAATTATTTATTTTTATTTATTTATTTGACAGAGATAGAGAGCATAAGCAGGGTGAGCGGCAGAGGGAGAGGGAGAAGCAGGCTTCCAGGATGACCAGGAAGCCCAATAGGGCTTGATCCCATGATCCTGGGATCATGACCTTAACCAACTGAACCACACAAGCACCTCTATCATTTATTAAACAACAACAACAACAACAACAACAACAACAACAAAACATTTTTAAGTGTCTTTTTTATACTAGTTTCCAGGGATAAAATGTTAAGTTTAAAAGAAACATAAACTCTAGCTTCCTGAAGTTTGGAGTGCTGGGGAAAGCAGTAACTGAAAAACAGCTATCCAAATAATATATGATTATAATTGATGATGAATGCTACAAAGATACAGAATGCTAAGAGAGAATGTAAGGTGAGGCAGGACCTTGTTGGGTTGGCACAATTTCCTTAAAGAAGTGATGCTGG
Source organism: Canis aureus (assembly GCF_053574225.1). Taxonomy (NCBI): domain Eukaryota; kingdom Metazoa; phylum Chordata; class Mammalia; order Carnivora; family Canidae; genus Canis; species Canis aureus. Next base: position 36,105,948 of record NC_135624.1, on the reverse strand, counting down.
AGGTGATTCTTGAGACCTGAAACCTGGATGAAATAGAGAATCTCACCAAGGACTCAGAGCAGCAGCAGCTTGTGCAAAGCCCCTGAGGCAGCAGGATGCATTGCATTTTGAAGGAAAATAAAATAGAGCTACTGTGGCTGAGCAGAAAGGGAGAAGGGGGAACATAGGGCTATAAAGGAAGAGAGTGCAAGTTATGCTAGAGTTTCCATGTTGTGTGAGCATTTTGGTGTTTACCCTTAGAGAAAGGGACATACAAGCATATTGAACAAGAGACTGATATAACCAGCCAAGTTGAAAGGTAGGAGGCTTGCTCTCCACTCTAAGACACCTCCTCCTCTAGGAGGAAATGTGACCTCTTGTAACCGTCAGAGTCCTGTCTGCTTGACTTCACACCCGCACCCACCTACTCACTGCTGGCCTCCACTGACATCACACTCATGGGTGGCATTACTGGGAAAAGTTCAAAAAAAGTATTAGCTCCATGCGCTGTTCTGTGAAACGTACACCCAAATCTGGTGAGACCTACCAGGATATGGGCAGGTGGCTATCATCCAACACAATCATTAGAAGTTTTGACTTTGGAAGGAGGGTGATTGATTCCTTTTGGTCCCATCATAAACTAACCAGACTTGAAGTCATGTCAGGCTTATACTGAGAAAAGGTAGGAGAGAAATCATAAAAGCAGGCAAAGAGGCGAATCTTAACAGCATCATGGCAGATGTGTGCAGAGGAAATGTAGGACAAGCGTGATAGCATACACCAGAGGACCTGGTGGTGGAGGTGAGGCTGTGTCAGGGGAGATGGCTGCAAATTCATCTGAAGTGACTGTTAGAAACAAGGGTGGAGAGATTTGTTTGGCCTTCAAACAGAGCTTCCTCCAATCAGATAGCACAATTGGGAGGCTATCATAATGCAACTGGAGGTAATGCATGTGATTTGTAAATGCTGGGAATCACTGCTGCTCCCAGCAGCACACGATGGATTGCATAATAATCTTGTACAAATCCACACCAAATGTTATAAAGTAGGAACTCCAAACGCATTCATCTTTCCTGGCAAACCGATGCTCAATTTTTTATTAAATAATGAGTGGTAAAATGCAATTTGCTTCTGTTTTTACTCTGAATACCAGAATGCTCTCAAATAAAGTTAATGCGTTTTAGTCATTTCCCATGTACTAGAGTTTTTGAATAATTGATTTCCTTGCCCCAGCTACCATTATTTAAACAATAGATTTTAGCCTTTATATTTTTCTCTTTTCCTTCAAAAATGCGTGCAATTTTTAATGCGTGCTATTCCAGATTCTGTTATGCATGATGGTGTAATGTGTACCAAAAAAAAAACCCCAAAAAACAAAACAAAACAAAACAAAACAAAACAAAAAACCAAACAATGAATGAGCTTCTATTTTTTTTTTTTAATCTATCAATGCATTTGTCTGTATGTGTGTTGGATAGAATTTGTTAGAAATAAAGACCACATATTTAATGATCTAACTGGAGCCAATCTATGATGACTTGTTTTGAAACTGGGCTTTAATTTTTAGGGAAAGCTAGTATTCAGTCATGGTAACTTTTTAGCTGTGTGCCTTCAGGCAAGCTGCTTCACCTCTATGTGCTTTCAATCTCTTTGCAAACAGGGACAGCAGTAACTCTTGCTTTCACCACCGGGAGGATGAGCAATATGGTGATGCCCATGAGGCTGTCTGCAAAAGTTACTCCTTTTCCTTTTTAATAATTTCACCCATATGAAAGTGGTTAATGATTCTAACAAAGATAAAAGCTGGCAAGATTTAAATTTCATTCCTACCAAATGGTGCTGGTGAACATAGAGGAATAAAATGCTAATGAAATCTCCTCTAATTTCTCAAGGCTGCTAAATTCAGCTGGAAATAGCAAAGCACCAGGATTCTTCACAGACGCTTTCAATACTTCAGCTGGCACTCCTTTCTGGAAATACCACCCAACCCAGCTTCTGTATGGTAGCTTCATGCTTAGGGCTCTGGGCCCAGCTGGATCTCTAAATACTGAGAAAGGAAGAATGCAATTGTTAGCATTCAGCATTCAGTGAATATCATAATCTTGAAAACTCCCTGCCTAGGAGGACTTACACTCTGGACAATAAATGTAGGAAGACATTTTGGCACTTAGAAAAAAATAGCCAAAAATAAATCTTTCCAAGCCCAGTTGGTTTAGAAAATGAAGTAAGCAAGGATTCGAGGAGATCCTTTTCCTTCTTTTCTGGGCGTGTTTTCATTATAATCCTTGTCATCATGAACACTGTTTCGGGAGGACCATCTGAATCTCTGTAAGTGAAAACAGTGTTCCTGGGCCCACACGTTGCTGTAAGGAAATGTAGAGGAACTGAATGTCAATATGCAGTTTTCAGATAATGAGTTTATGCCCTGTCTTTGTGCACAGCATTCCCTCTACCAGAATATTTTTACCATCTGTCCTTCAAATCCCAGCTCATCTGTCACTTCTTCTAAGAGGTTACCCAGACCCCTTCTCTGTATGCAGGCCATTGATTCCTTGCCCGGGGTCACTTGACCCCCTACATTTGAACCATCACCCTCTGTGGAGTGCAGTGCTCAGTGATATGCTAGCATTGTGTCACTTAATCCTGAGAATTAATGTGCTATTATCTCCGTGATGGAGGTGTTGAAACCCAAGTGACTTTGGGTTATTTGCTTAAGGTTATATACCCAGCCAATACCTGGATCTGAATTTGAATCCAGGTATAATTGGCCCCATTAATGGGGTCTCTAACCTACCCTACCTCACTAACTTTGATCAAAAGTCTTATCCCAATCTTGAAGGGGTGTAGAGATTACTCACACCTGCTATTCTCCATGGTATTTAGACCGACACAACGGTGGATCACATAAGAGCACTCCAGATGTAGATTCTTGACTTGCAGAAGGATGGGCCTGCATTCAGTTTCAAGTCCTGTCCCATGGCTTAGTAGCTTTAGCTAATTCAATTAAACTTTAAGCTGCAGTTTCCTGACGTGGAAAAAGAAAAACTTAATGCTTCACACACACAAATTATTACTTTATGATTTTGTGAAAGTTAATTGAGATACTGATATAACGTGATTGATCTAGTACCTGTTCTACAGTGTTGGTACATGATAGCTATAAAGATAATAGGAGTCTATCATTATCATCTTAATTATATTTCAAAACTAGAAAGGAGAGTGAATTAAAAAAATATCTGAGCCCAGATATTTTGAAATGGTCTGGGCACTTAGATCCCCCTCTTCTTAAATGTTCTTCTCTGTAACATTCATATTAATGTACTCATTCATTCAACACATATTCTTAAATAGCTACTATATGTTGGGTGCTATCCTAGTGCTGGGCTTGTCATTCTTTAAGTTGTGGGTTAACTCATTCTACAGGGAAGCAGCTCCTGCTCACCTTATCTAAAATACCTCAGAGAATTCTCTACTCAGTTCTCTCCTTAGTCCGTTGTTTGCTTCCTTCATATGTACTTGTATTAAATTTGTTTTTCTGTTTACTTGTTTACTGTTCTTCCCCATGGAGAACAGGAAACAGGACTTAGAGCACAGTGCTCAGTTCATTAGAGTTATCCAGTCGATATTAAAGAATGAATGGCATAAGCTAAAGAGAAATCTATAAACTGCCAAGTAAAAGGAGCCACATCAATTAACCCAAACTGGAAGGCGTACATGATATGTATATGAAGAGAGAGAAAGAGAAATATTACATAGATAAAAGCCAGGAAAATCAGGTAAAGGACAAATGAAGTAGAAAACTGAAAATATATAACAAATCTCCTACAAAATTCCTGAGGGAGTAAACAAAATACAGACCAGTTATTTCTAAATTATTTAGAAACAAAAATAAGACAAGGAAAGGAACGTGAATTAATTGGTGACTGAGGGACACAAACAAGGTAGTATGGAGTAGAATAATCCCAACTTTATAAAATATTGCTCTCTTTCATCATACTCACACATGTGCCTCCATATTGGTGTGGACTTACTGAAAGGCGATAACCATGCTGGCGCCTGGTGCTTCTGATGGTTACCTTCAGGTAGTGAGGCTGGCAGTGATATTTTGTTGCCTTTGTTCTTATGCATGTAAACTTTTTTATAATCATGCATCATTTTTATGAAACTTACTTTTCTTTAACATAAAAATAGACAATGACTAGATTCTAACAGTGATTGATTTTTGGAGATGTAGACAAGGACTAGTGTCATATTATTCTCTGTAATTTTACGTGTATTTTTCAATTGAAATTGAATTTTTTTCAATGAAAACTATAGAGCAAATGCTGAATGATCTGAGGCAATCATACAAAACAGTTCCTGTTGTCCTCTGGTGGTATTTATATGCCAGCACAGTGGGACAGTTTTGGGAAATGTGTAGGTCAAGTTTGAACAATTGGAGCAAAGTTATACACCTTGTGCATTGATTCATTCGCGAGTTTACGACAGCATTATGAATGTATCTGTTTATATGTCTGTTCTACTAGAATATGAGGCCCTCAGGGCAGGATATTTGTCAAATAAGAAATAACTTTACTTTCTACAGAGGCTGACACATTATAAGTGCTTAGTAGCAGTTTCTTGAAAGAAAGTGCATTGACTTGGCTCTAACCAGCTGTGAAGGCTTAGCCTTGCCAGGGGACTTCACTTTGTCCCTCTTGAAAGGAACATTTCCTGTTATTTTCCCCATCAGCAATATAACGCAATCTGCCCTGTGCTGAGACTCAGGTCTTCAGATGATGAAAATCCTTAGACACTTGACTCAGGTAAGACACTTGGGTTTCCTCCAAATAGAAGCAGGGCTTCAGAAGCTCATCATATGCTCCATTTAATTACTTGCCAATTCACAGCGTTGAGTTTCTCATGGTGCTAATGGAGCCCCCAAGAAAGCTGAGAGAATGGCATAAAATGTGCTGGTATTTTAATGGGGTTGGGGGTGGTGAGTGTTAGATACAATTTAATCTATAGGAACTAATAGCTTTTGAAATAATGATGCCTCTTGACTATTGATTTGAAAGCTACTCAAAGTAATTGAACATTTATTCCAACTCAGAGAAGTGTTGCTTTTATTTTTGTGTTCTTGATTTAAGGCTGTAGCAATTGGTTCACACTTTGAGACACCATAGGGCATGCAATTATGGCTTAATTCAGTTACCATTAAAAAAATTTAAATACATGCAAGCTTAAAACGATGAACATGCATCATGCTGGAGGTATATGTATTTAAATTAAAATTACATATATCTTAAGGTATTGCTATATGTATTCACATATATGAACGTATTAAATATTTTAATTTTTAAAACTGAGAAAAATATAAATGAAAATTTTAATATTTTCTTCTGACATCCAGCAGACCAATTTGGGCATCCATAGAGTGATAGTACTCTACAGTAGGGATTACTCACTCATGAATGGCTTGAATCATACTATCTGGGTTAATCCTGAGTCCCCCAGAATCAGCTGGTTCTGAGACACAGGGGAAATTTTGTCTTTTCTTTGCTTCATTTGTCCTTTATAAAATGGTCTTCCCTGGCAACCACAGGTAGGTGTCTCCCTGTCACTTCTCTCTACTATGAAATTTTGTACATGCCTCTATTCAGCCTCTTTTATATTTCCTTGTGGAGGCTGTCTATCTCCCACACAGAATTGCTCCGAGAGCTCCGTTCTTTGCTTTTAACCCAGTCTGATGAGGCTCCAGGAAGTTCCAGGAAGGTCAAAGGAAGATGGCACTGTTTATTTTATTTGCTTTGTCTTGTGTTTCTTTTTATTCAAAAAATATCTGTTGAGTTCTTCCTATGTACAAATGACTGCCTTATAGGAAGTACTCAACAAATATTAGTTGCTATATTATGTATGATGGCCTCTTGATAGGAAGGTAACATCCTACAAACAGCAGTCTTTTGAGTGTGTTCTATGTGTATCCCATTGTTTTTGTTATTCTGCTGGCATCTAAGGATTAGTCCTTGCAAGGGTTCTAAAATGGAGACCATTCTGTTAAAATACCCATCTTAAGATTACTTATGTTTGAGTTAGGCATACATTGTCCTACATTTTCAAGTTTTCAATTAACAAGTGTACTAAATGGTGCCACGATATAATCTCCTAATATTTATTTGCTTTCTTCTTTGTAACATGACCCCTCAATTATCTTAGTAGTAGGACTCCTGCACATACTGCTAGAGGGACACACATTTTCTAACACAGCAAAACCCTACCTATACAGATGATTGCCAAAAGGTATACAAATTAAAAATCATACAATGAAAGAATAGGTTCTGAGGCTCTGTTCAAACAAAGACCATGCAAAGATACACAGAAGTGGTATGACTCATAGAATCTTGGGCAGCCCAGGTGGCTCAGCGGTTTAGTGCTGCCTTCAGCCCAGGGCCTGATCTGGAGACCTGGGATCGAGTCCCATGTGGGGCTCCTGCATGAGGCCAGCTTCTCCCTCTGCCTGTGTCTCTGCCTCTCTCTCTGTGTCTCTAATGAATAAATAGATGAAATTAAAAAAAAAATCTTAACATATTAAGATTCAAGGTGTGGTGGTTTTATTTTTTTTAATCTTTTATTTTTTAAAGATTTTATTTATTTATTCATGAGAGACACACACAGAGAAAAGCAGAGACACAGGCAGAGGGAGAAGCAGGCTCCAGGCAGGGAGCCCGATGTGGGACTTGATCCCAGGACCCCAGGATGACTCCCTGGACTCAAGGCAGGTGCTAAACCACTAAGCCACCCATGTGTCCTGGTGTGGTGGTTTTAAAATGCACCTCTAAATTCTCTGATGGTTTGCCTATAAAAAGTGAAGGGTATTTCCTTTACTCATGAATATGGGCTGGTCTTTGTGACTCTTAATAACGAATAAAATGGGCGAAAGCAATGCAGTGTGACTTCCAAGGCTAGATTAGAAAGGGGATATATTTTCTACTTGTCTCTCCCTGTCTTTCTTACTCTCCTTTGCCATGTGGTTTAGAGCTCCAAGCTGCCATGTTAAAAGGCCACCTGTCCTGAAACCACCATGCTAGAGAACCCACTTGAAGAGCCAGTCTGGAGGAGTCTCATCTCTTCTAGAGCTACGCCTGCCCAGCTGAAGCTTACCCCTGCCAATCCTTGTTTAAACTGTAGTTTCATGAGAGAAAATGAATGTCGCTATAGTTTTATGTGAGTAAATATCAAGGTGGCTTGTTATGCCAATAAATAGAAGGGATTTTCAGGGAAGCAGGGCAATATATGCTGAAAAGCACAAAGAATTTCAAAGTCCCATAATTAGGCTTTTTCCCCAAAATTGTTTGGCTCCACCTACCTTCTGGATTTTAGACATTGGCTCATTGGTGGACCCAGAAGTTCTGTCCCACCATCTTCTAGCTCTACTATCTTTTTCAGCATCCATTTTGGTAAGGATCGGGCTTCAGGAGGAGCTCCACTGTGCTGGAAAGAGCCACCGGTATCAGCTCCGGTGCCTGGTGTGATCTGATGGGATCTGTAGAATCTCTGGCTTCTTCTGGCAATAGGTCAGCCAGGAGAGAGTCCTAGTTTTCACAGGATTTAGTAGATATGAAAATTCAGAAGGAGGGATGTTAACCATACTAGCTAACATTATTTTTGCTGCTTGGCATGTATTAATTCATTCTCTGGTGATCTTAATTGAATTTTTTAAATTATTTTACTACTTGAAACATAGGGTTTATTATATGTGGGCTCTTCTCTGATCTATGAATTTTAGCTGTAAAGAAAAACGGTAGAGATATCTTAGGTGAGAGAAGAGATGAAAAAACCCCAAAGCATGGGTCCTCAAAATCTCCTTCTAAGGCTTGTGGGTAAATGTTTAATGTTAGAAAAACCCATAGGTTACATGAAGACTAAATGGTAGCCTACACATTTTTTCCTTGTTATGTGTCTACTGCTTTGTCATGAGGGGTGGAGTCATTGTGCGGGGAATGGTTGATCCTGGGGGTGTATTGTGACAAGTTCCATTGGAGGAAAGTAGAAATATTTTTATACTCCTTAATCAGAATCTTCCCCTTGTGACTGGTCTTGTTCTAGTGAAGCAACAGAAGGCTGCCATTAATAACAATTCTTTAAAAATATTTATGTGTCTTTGTCTGGTTGTTCTAATTAGTTTTTACACTATATAAAAGTTCAAAAAAGCCATAGCAGAGTGTGGGAGGGAGGGATTCCAGGATCTAATGGATGTTGTTCAGTAGCAGTGGGATACATTCAAAGCTTTGGATAAGTCTAGAAAGAGAAATAAATCTTTAAAGCAACCAAGATTATGGCTTTGGGTGCTGAGGTTAAATGGAATCAAATTCATAGAGAGTCCATAAAATAGTGAGATTTTTACTTCATGTACATCTATGACAGCTTCCTCAAGTTCCAATTGGAATTTGGGCTTAAAACCTACCTAAAAATGAATCATCATTTGGGCTTTGACTTGCAGGTGTCTCAATGTGTTTGAGTCACATGTGGAGCCAAGTTGGGCCAAAGAGCTGACTTAGGCAGCATGCTTAGGTCATTGGCTGCTGCATCGCACAAATGCACCATGCCACCATCAAGATAGGCAGCCAACTTCATGGAGCTCTTCTGAAATGTAAGTCATTGTACATAAACCTGCAGAAATTGCTTCTACCAGCAAACAGTGGTATAGCAGGAGGAAGATCAGGGGTTACTTAATGACCATCCTTACCTTCATTGGCATTCCAAACCGAAATTTGTTCCAAAAAGTAACCAGCAAATCAATACCAAACAACCAGCAAGCAACAAACATGGTAGTACTTTCCATCCAGTGGAGATCAGAAGCTCAAAGCTACAGGTGGCTGTTCCCCACACAGAGGCCAGACCCAGACTGGTTCTGACCAAGTAGCAGTGAGAGAAAGGATGAAGTGTTCAGAAAATGAGAGAAACCAACAGACAGCTGAGTGATTTGATTGCAGCTCAGGGGCAATATTCTTTATGTAATAATATTCTGGTCTGTTAAATTTAATAAATCTCCTTTTGATATAGTGCCAGGCACTTGCTGTGGTGAGAGAGCCAATCCACATGGCCTCAAAGGAAGAGTTTATCTTTGAAGAGGGTTCTCAAATGGCAAAGAACCTCGACACTCATGACTCCCACTAAATGGTCCATCAGATGCTTGTCCCACTTCAGTTGTTTTATTCTCTCCCAAACCAATTCAAGTCCCCTTCCTTCCAAGTACCACTCAGGGGTGCTAGCTCTGCATTTCGGAAAGCAAATATATGTATTTCCTCACCCCAAAGCCCTTCAATATTTCCATTTGTTTATATAATAGATTTATGGTGCATCTACCATTTGCAGGACACTTCGGGACTCTGGAGACTTAATAATTTAAAAGAAGATGGAAAGCTCTGCCCCCAGGGAGTGCATGGTCCAGTCAAAAATATAGTGCATGAAATTAGAAAAAAATATAATAGGATTCTCAGTTATGAAATAATGCATTATGGAATTATTATGTTAACAAGTAGTTTAACTTTTCTAAGTCAACAGTCTTCCATTCTTTAACCATCTCTATCTGAGGATTCTGAATATATGTATTGTGTATCTAATATATATATATATATATATATATATATATATATATATATATATGAGATAAAAAGAGCAAGTATATGTGAAAGCACCACAGTTGTATTGGTAACAACCACTCCTGTTTTTAGATGTACTCTAATAAGAGCCATGATGGAAATAGGAATGTTTCTTAGTGGGACTTCATAACAAGAGCACCCAGTTCATATTAAGGGTGGAAAGGGAAGGCTTCCTGGAAGAGGGGAATGGAGACTTAGTGTTAGGCACACAATTTCACTAACAATAGCAGTTGGGATGTTAAGAAGGTATATGAAGCAGAAATAGTGCCTGTCACAGCCACTCTTCTACCTTTGGTGGAACTGCACAGACCATACAAAACTAACACTTATGTGCAATTTAAATAAAAAACAAAGACAAAACAAAAAAATGTGGGCCAGATCAAATCCAGGTGACACAGGGATCTGGCCCTGGAGAAGGAGGCCCAGAGGTTCATAGGGAAGCCTGGGGGTGAGGAAGCTGGCAGGGCTCAGGACAGCCTGCTGTATCTCCACTAGAATTCAAGGGATGGGTTTTCACCCACACATGCTCTTCAGGGAGATCAGCCCCTCCCCTGGTACATGCGGACCCAGGAATACTTCTCTGATATGGTGAGTTTGGGCCCCGCTTCCCAAGTGATATGCCGTGACTATCCTCTAAGACTTGACTTTCCCTTTAGCTTAGAAGTTGGCAAAGTGGCTCCTTGGTTCCTTACCTACTAGTTTTTTTTTGGAAACTTGACTTTTGCTGTGTGAAAAGAAACATCAAAGACAGGTGGTGATATTCAGCTCATTCAGTACCCTCTTCAATCCCTGCTGGCACTCAAGAAGCCTCATCTGTGAACTTGCAGTGAACACGGGCACACTTGATTTATGGATGCCTGCATCCTGAGGAAGACAGGAGTCCTTTGGTGAGTCCCTACCTCCTCTAAATGGGAGACGCTGGCACTGCATGACATGGGTACTCAAGGAAGATGACACCTGCTCCCACTCCAAACTGTCCTTTTCTTCAACATTTGAATTCTCCATGACTTGGCTCTCTGCTATACTGAGAGCATCACAAAACATATTCTGGCACTTTCTCACCAGTGGCAATTTCGTTGGATGTCTTAAGCTAGGTCCCCAGCCCAGGCTGACTATAGAGGAAGACCAGCATTGGGAGGGAGCAGTGGCTCTCATGCTATCCACCAAAGACTGCACATCTGTGCCCTCTCCATTTGGATATGATACTTCCTTGCTTCAGGAAATGATTTGATTCCCCGCAGCAAGCCCAGATCCTGGCTCCATGGCCAATGCCCGTCCCTGCCTACTTCCCATGAACTGTTTTGTCTGCAGGAAAGCCAGGTGCTTTGTCATTTCAGTTTTCTTAGCCGATCCTTCTTCCAGTCCATCTTTGCCTTTATTTGCAGATCACTGCTGGCTCTCACGGTGACTATGCCAGGGAAACGCCAGAGATATTCGCAGGCCCGACCTTGGGGTCCTAGACTAGTTTTGAGTTGCCATCCTAAGTTTCCAATAGTACATGAAAAGGACAAACTCAGAGGAAATGAGTACTTAATTCTCTTCCTGCTTTCAGTATTTGACACCCAAATCTCTCCGAAGATTATAGCCTGGTGAGCTACGCATGACCGCAAATGAACTTCCAGGACTCGTTCTGTTTCCTGATTCAAAGCCTCGAGAAAGACCACTCAGACGATTTCACTGTATGTCACACCTGAAGAAATGATGAGAGTATGTCTCGCACACCTGTCACTTGGTGCACTGTAGGTTTTAAAGGATGTGACATAGAGAAGAGAGGTTGGACACACTTTTTAGCACAGTCTGTAATGATCGTGACAAATGGCTGGCCTGATAGAGCAGCGGGAAGCCTTAGTTTGTACTGGCTAAGCTCATGTACTGCTGGCAGATGTAGAAGCTATACTATTTTGGTAGGGGTATCAGGCATAGGAAATTGAACACAAGGAAGAGCTCTTATGATAGGCAACTGACTCTCTATATGTTTATTTAAAAAAGTCCTCGGTTGCCTATTTCATGGAGGAGAAATAAGGTCAATGTTAAGATAGGTGTGCTCACATTTGTGTGCTGGGACAGTCTCTCAAAGTCATGGATTGATGATGACAATTGGGTTGGCATGCAGGCACATTGGGCATTGATCAAAAAGACATAGGAGAGGTAGAGATAAAACCTACATGAGGAGCAGCCCATGTTTGTCGGGAAAGTGAGCCTGACCATCTTTTCTAAGATGACAGAGCCAGGGAAGGATAAGAGAAAGGAGGGATACCTGAGGCTTCTATTTCCCTCTTAAGCTGTATTATGAAAGATTTAACACAGGAACGGAGAGATGGTCTGAGCATTGAGGAGTAAAATATTAAATATATCTCTTGTCCTGGATTCTTACCCCCAAATACATTAATCACTGACATAACTGTACCACTGCTCTAAGAAGACGGTGTCCCTGCCTCCTGGCTCAGGAATCCCTGGTGCTATTTCCTGCCACCCTGGAGCTGCCTCAGGTTGCCTTGGTAGCCTGGAAGCATATCTAGAGGAGGTGACATGTGTGCCTCTGGCAGGAACTAGCCTCACAATAGCCTCAGGCTTACAACTATCAGGACCCAGAAACAGGTTACTTAGAATCCAGTGGGGAAAAAGGATGAGGCTCTTCTTAGCAGTCAGGAAGATTAAGGCCAGTTTCTAACAAAAGACCACAAAAAACTCTGTTTACTTGGCATTATTTAAACTTTTCTAATCTCCCATAAGAATATCATTTTTTTTTTACTGTGGTTATGTTTGCAATCTGTTACAGACCTAGAGGAAGGATGGAAGGGGATGGTACATTCCTCTGTACCTGGGATGGCTTTCCATCTCTCCTCCCCTAATGATAATGGTGGCTGCCCTTTATGGAGCCATACCTTGCATATAGATTGCCGGTACTTCTCATAAAACCTTGCCAAGTATTGCCATCATGGAAATGAAGGAACTTCAGGTTAAATCCAATGATAAACACGTAAATGTTTACAAATGGCCATTGATTATTGAATCTATACCATTAATAATATATTGTGCTAGAAGCCTTGCATGCATTCTTAGTTTCTCCTTCACAGTTAACCTACAAAGTAGGTTCAATTACTTCTATTTTACAGGTGTCAAACAGAAATCCATAAAGGTAGAGTAACTAAGGTTTTATACAATTAGCAATTAAGTCCAGGATACAAATACATGTTCTTCTGGCTGCAAAATCCATTTTCTGACCATCGAGGCAATGCAATATTTAGAAAACATTCTACATAACTCCTGTCATTACTAAATAAATCTGATATTTCAGGCTTCTAATAACCGACTGAGTTCATATTAGTACTATAAATACTCTAGAGAAAAAGAGTACATTTGCTTAAATTCAAAATGATATATAAATTGATGCCCCAAATATTGGTAAAAATAATTTAGGGGCTTTTGAGGGGCACAGCCAATTAATTGTCTGACTCTTGGCTTTGGCTCAAGTCATGATCTTCCAGTCATGAGATCAAATCCCTCTTTGGGCTCCAAGCTCAACGAGGAATTGATAAAGTTTCATTAACCCTCTCCCTCTGTTCCTCCCCATGCATTCTCACTCGCACTATCTGTCTCTCTCTCTCGCTAAAATAAATAGATAATTCTTAAAAAAATCATCATAATAAGGTGAGACTAATTCATAATACTCTGTAGGTGGTTTGTTTGTTGTTAATACTTGTATTTGTGTTAGTTGGAGTCCCCACAGGACACATGGAAAAGAGTGACTGAAGAAGGAGCCTTTCTAAGGCTGTGGCAAGGTTAAAGCCACCTAGTATGAAGCTTCCTTGGGCTAGGCTAGGCACAAGAAGCCAATGACCCCTGGGCTTGATGTTTCAAGAGGAGGGAGTAGTCACTCAAACAGTAGCTGTAGGACAAGGCCCCTCGACAAGAGCTGAGGCAGAAGCAGGGGAGTGTAGGCATTCACAACTCATGGAAAGAATCAGAAACATGAACATGGGGACCTCTATCTCCTGCCATACTCAGGGTTCCTCATTGTTCTCACCTTTCCACCCCCAAGAGATCGTAATGCAAGTAAAGCTACTCAGGGCATAGGGAAGGGAGTAGGAGGGTATAAAATGGATCTAGGGGGATCAACACAGAATATTCAACACAATATCTACTTTCATGGTAGGTGGTTATAGCAGAGTAAAGGTTAGATATCCTTACTATTAACTCTAGAATCAGATTACATCTGCCTCAATCTGTTCACTGGTTGTAAACAGGAGACACTGACCTTAGCTCTGTTTTAGAAGAGATTCTCCCAGGATAGACCCTGAGTAAAGAATGTGGGTGCTGGTGATTTTTTATAAAAGAATTTCAGGTTGGGTTGTCAGATAAAATAGAGGATATGCAGTTAAGTTTGAATTTGAGACAAATAACAAAGAAGTTTTTGGTATAACTATATCTCAAATATCCTATCAGACATAGATATACAAAACACAAAACAAAACAAATTTTATTTTTCTAAGACAAGGAAAAAAAAAAAAACAATAAGGGGATAGTTGAAACATGGAGGGGCATGGGAAGGAATCCAACAAGGCCGCACTTCCCTAAGTCCTAGACTCAGCTTGGTCAGGAAGGGAGCTCTGGAGTATGGGTTATACCTCAGAATCAATCTCTCATCCTTGCAAAGGGACTGGGTCCCTGCTGTCTCACATCTCACCAGTTGGTCATGGAGAATGAGCTCTGCGTGTGGCGCAGGGCAGTGGAAGATGTACAGTTCCATTCTCAGGCATTCTGGATCTTCCTAACAGCTGCCAGTGTGGCTGTAGTGTCCAAAGCATTCCTCGGAACGTCACACAGGCAATCAGTTAGTGTTGGTCACACAGAAATTGAGGGATGAATACACGGATCTGGTAAAAGAAATAGGAAGGGAAATGGCTAGGGCCATACAGTGTCTACTACAATATCTTAAGCAAAATGCAAATTTGTTAAAATGTTTCAGGGAATGCATAGTAAGACCTGGAAATGGAGGCCACCACCAGTTGTTTCTAGAGGCTATGCTTTTGGAATGTTGGCCATCCCTTTGGAATGGCCTGGACTAGCTGCCTCTGCCACTGTGGCTCTTAACTTGCAGAACCAGGTGAGGGCTCTGACTGCCCCCCCTAAGCTGCAGTCTGCCCTCCTTCCCTCTGAATGACTGCCCTCAAAAAGAGCATCAGGTGCTAATATCAAGCGATGGCTAGGGACAGGCAGCCAAACAATGACAAATGCTGGAAATCCATTCACACACATGCGGCAAGTAGGCATCATTTATTTCACACTATAAGTGACAAAAATCAGAGAAAGGAATAAATAATTTGAGTTTTTTTTAAATGAAATTTTCATTGAGCACCTACCATGTATTTTTCAGAATTATCTATTTCTATCTTTGTGATTATTGTCCACAGAGCATTTCAGATGAAAATCGTATCACACTTCTGTTCAGTCTTCTCCAAAGTCTTCTCACACTTGGAACACATGATAAACTCTACACGCTCTTGTCGCACCTCTCCCACCCTTATTTCTATGACATCCTTGCTTGTTCGGCTGCAGGTGTCCTGACTTTTTACTCTTGTTTGAACCTAAAGACCATTCCCACTTTACTCCTTGATATTTTCTCTGCCTGAAACATTCTTCCCCGGAATATCTACACGATTGTTATTTTATTGCTTCATTTAGGTATCTGTTCATCTCTCATCTCCACAGAGGCATCCTTCCCTAATTTCTCATTATGCACATTTTGCAAGAGCAGCTTCTAGCCCCATCATCTCTATCCCTATATCTTGGTTTATTTTTTCTCACAATTAGTATCATGCAGACTATAACATATAGTTATTTGCTTATGCTCTATTTCATTCCCTATCTCAAATATATATATATATTTATATATATTTATAAATATTATAAAAATATTTATATATATAAAATATATAAAATATATAAAATATATTTATATTTATATATATAATATATATTTACTATATATATATATATATATATATATATATATATATATATATATATAGTAACATTTCCAAGAGGGCGGTTGCTTAGTTTGTTGTGTTCAGTGCTGGTCCCCAGGCCCTAAAACAGAGTCTGGCACATAGAGGATGTTTGAAGTGTTAGTAGAAATGAGGAAGAGAAGAAAGGAGGGAGGAAGGAAGGAAGGAAGGAAGGAAGGAAGGAAGGAAGGAAGGAAGGAAGGAAGGAAGGAAGGAAGGAAGGAAATTCAAGATCAACAGATGCAGAGAGTGGTAATCAAGAACCTTGCACACATCTTCCTGTTCTTTTCCCTTTTTTTTTTTAGATTTTATTTATTTATTCATGAGACACACACAGAGAGAGAGAAAGAGAGAGAGAGAGAGAGAGAGAGAGAGAGGCAGAGACACAAGCAGAGGAAGAAGCAGGCTCCATGCAGGGAGCTTGACATGGGACTCCAGGATCACACCCTGGGCTGAAGGTGGCGTTAAACCGCCGAGCCACCCAGGCTGCCTTTCCTGTTCTTTTCTAAATGATTTCCTCACCTCCCTGCTTAAGCAAAAACGTGTCTGACTTCAGAAAAAGCTGCAGCCCTCAGAAGGGGAAGCGCCCCCTTACCTTATAGCCAAGTGTACATGGGCATGTCCGTGTTATGATTATTGCTCTCTCTGGAAACACCTACTCTAGATTTCTGGGGGTCATACCATCCAGGCAGGTCCACCCTTACCTCTGCTTTTGTACATGTGATCTTGAACCCTGAGCCTCTATTTCGGGTTCACGGTCTTTCTCCCCTTATAAGACCCTGTTTTTATTCCATCAGTAGCAGTTTCTTAACTCAGCAACACAGTGTCAGCAGATTCTCAAACTTAAGATTCCATGGACTGATGGTGCTTTAATAGAGCAAGAAATAGAAACCTTAATTAAAGAGAATGCAGATACTACATCTGATTTACTAAGCAGCCTGGGCCCTGTAGAGGCAATTGTGACTACCAGTAAGATGTGTTATGAGCCATATAATATTGGCATCAAAGAGCAGAAGTCTAAAAATTTGGGGAGCAGGTAAAACATTAGATACTTTTAAAGTATTATTATAATTCTTAGGATATTAAATAGGCTATGAAAACCACCATTCAGAGACGGTTTGCTACATTGGGATGTAATATTAAAGAAAGAACTTGGATGTGTATTGCATGCGCTGAAGAATATTTTTCTAATTTTTTTCCTGTGAAATTAGATTGCTGAAAGTCATGAAAATAAGTGAAAAGTTGAATGATGTGTCACTCCCTTTCCTGACCATTGGTTTGCAGCTGTGATCACGCTTGAGGGAGGCCAGGCCATTCTTTTAGAAATGAGGGCTGCTCATAGTGGCATACGATAGGATTGTTCTTTCCCATTCCTATTGAAACTAGACACTGTAACATGACTTGACCAAAAAGAATAAAAAAGGAGTTCTATGAGTCACTTCAACAATGATGCTCTGCAAGTCAGTGGATAATTTGCTTCCTTCCCTTCATCTTGTTTGCTTCTCATGTTTTTTAGATGGGGTCTCCATCTTCTTGGGTCATAGTGACAATAATAAGATAAAGCACCTGTTGACCATGGTGTAACTAAAAACTTGGCTTTCTTAAGTCACTTGTTTGGGGGTTGTTACTGCAGCACAAACCTGCTTATTCTGACAGCTACAGAAATTGGCAGCCAAAATTGGGAGAAAGAATCATGGCAAATACTATGTTTGTGGGAGTTTTAGCATAGAACGATGGGATGATAAATGTGGCTGTTAGACCATGATTGGGAGAAAGGGATCAAACCTAAACAACCAAGTCCAGGAAAGAAAATGCTATAAAAATAAAGAAAGCCTTGAGGCATGGGATCAAATCCAGGAATTGACACTTATTTATGAGAATATGGAAGGTAATGAAAACCAGATATCTGTTTTGGCAAGTTCATGGGATTGCTTGCAAAATTCTCCTGGGTTGGAGAATGCACTAGGCTGTTATCTGCCTTGGTTAGTCTCATATTAGGTAGGAAATAAAGCAAACAAGACAACAATAGAACAGTGATACTTAAATGCCTGTTGAGTGTTTTCTTTATTTCCAGTCCACAGGAGACCATAACTGCTAAGTGAAGTGACATGAATTTTAAATTATCAATTAGTCCTAGTGATCTGTATAGTGTAGGAATACTGCAGAGTCACACACAATAGTACTGGAGACACAGCATGATCCCACACCAGCCAAATAACACTGGAGACAGATGCACCAACATAGTGTTGGTAAAGACACTGCAGGTTCATTATGAGGATATAAATCTTGTACAGGAAAGCCATCATGGCATATTTTTAGAAAGCAGCACTTGATGGTAGTCAAGAGGATGACTTGGTGGAGGGAACAGATTGCTGAGTGGCTGAGTGTTGAACTACAACCCTACGACAGTCACTAAGCTCTTGAAATTCTTTGCTCTTTGGGTTCTTTTTCTTTAAGATTAGAAGAGTGCCCACCTGGAATATAGCATTTCCCAGTAAATGTTAACTATATGTACTGAAGTAAACTATTTTAAGGCCATGCATGGTAACAGGAACAGAAAACATGTTGGAGCCTGATCCATCTGTGGGAAGCACCAATGAGATAGTATCTATGCAGATAATAGAAGGAGGAAGTAATCAATACATTTGCTAGTTACTGTTTTTATAGATGGGAAGATTTCTGGTACTACGCCTACTGCCCCCATCTCAACAGCATGGCATCACTGGATGAGCAAACCTTCAGGCTCTTCTTGAAGAGCTCTGGAGTATGGATTATACCTCAGAATCAATCTCTCATCCTTGCAACGGGACTGGGTCCCTGCTCTCTCACATCTCACCAGTTGGTCATGGAGAATGAGCTCTGTGTGTGACGCAGGGCAGTGAGAGATGTACAGTTCCATTCTCAGGCATTCTGGATCTTCCTAACAGCTTCCAATGTGGCTCTAGTGTCCAAAGCATTCAAGGCTGCCATCTTGCACTCACCACCCACTTCTTCGCTCCTGCCCATTTCCCCCTGTAGTCCACTCCCAGGTTGTTTGGACAAGACTCAGGCTTCTGGCCCATCTGGACAATTTATGGTTGGAGCCATTGAACCAGTTCAGAATGCTCTCAAGCCATGGGGTTTGGAAGGCTTTTGCCATTTCCTCTTCTTCTTGAAAAAAAAAATCATAATAATGATCCTTATTTTATGTATTACTTAGTTCTAAACAATTAATTGAAAAGAAGACTGACATTCAGTTTTAAAACATTATTAAATTTGATAAAAGCTTCCAGTAGAATCTGGACTAGACTCTGTACTCACTGAGCAGAAACCTCACATCTCCTAATCCAGACACTGCTTCACTGCTTTACACATTAAATCCAAATAAAAACTGCAAGTGGTCACCAAGGAGGACAGAGCTGTGCACAAACACACGTGCTTTTCTATGTCTTTGCAATCTCTGTGCCATCACTGTTCACCATGAATCTGCCGCTCTAACGTGAAGACATGTGGTGGGCACCACAAGGGATGGGACCGTGGACTGCTCCCAAAGCAGGCTCGGATGATTCGAAACTTCATCAACTTATTCTTGAAGCAAATCTGTGTGCTGAGCCCAGGTGCGTGTCAGAGTCTGGTTCAATAGCTGAGCATCCCGAGGACTGACCTTTATATAGAATTACGTGTTTATTTAAAGAGAAGTCATGAGAATCTGCTCATTCGAAGCAAATATACATGCATGAGAACATGTGTGATGTGTGGTCCTGTGTTGTGTGCTTGGGATTCTAGCAGGTGTAGCAGTTCTATAAAACTCAAATGAAGAGTTTTTGTTCATTTGTTTCAGGGAAGAATATCTCATCATTGATGTTGTTAAGAATTTCTGTTCATGTGATTCTAAGGCAGGCATTTGGTCAGCCTCATTGTGTTTTGTTTTTTTCCTACATTTTCCAAGACAATAAAGCTCCTTATGGCCTACCTTCAGGACAAGCACCCCAGAGCCCAGCATTCAGAGCCAGTGTGTCGAGTTTCCTTTCTGCAGGGCCCTGGCCCCCATCTCAACTTCTTGCTGCTGGATGAAGAACCATGTTCACCTCTCAATGAAGCGCGGGCCTGATGAAGATGGACAAATGCCCAGAGACTCCAAAAATCTCCCTAGAATATTTGCAGTGGTTTCTACCTGTGTGGCCAGTGCTATCCAGGTCACTGAGAAGGGGCAGAGGTCGGAGGCCATGCTTTTCCATGTTCCTCCTGTTCTATTTCTGGCTCCTCATGCTTCTGAAATCTGCCTGTTGTGCAGTTAAGGACACACAGTTAAGTCTTCATGCACCCAGTGGAGATCTGTGCTGATTCATGTGTGTGGAGTGCGTTGGGTAGGGGGGTGAGGTGGGGGTAGAGAGAGGATCCCAATGCAGCAGAAACAGCCCTCAAACATGTACAGTGTCTTGAGCCTCTGTGACATCAGCATTATTGTGCCACTCTTCCCCCAACCCGGTGTGGATAAAGCAGAGAGAAATCTATGAGATGCATACATGTGTGCATTTTCTATATCTATGTGTGCATAGACACATGCATACATAAGGACTTAATGTGTTTGCTTTCTCTCCAAACAACTGATTATATAAAAAAGAATGATAAGAAAAAATTACAGAGAAAACAATGAGTTTAATCATGGCTTTGTTGTCACACATGCACGAAGCACAGCAGCTGTCAGAACTGTGATAAGAAGGTGACTTTGCTACCAAGACAGAAGTGTTGTCCTCCTCCTCCTTCTTCACCCCATACCTACCTTTCTCTGGTTGTTATTCAGCTTCAAAACCCCCAAATTCCATGCATAATTGACTGCAGTTTTAGAGGTTTCAAAGAAAAGCCTTCTGGACAAAATTTTTCATTAATTTATTTTTAGCCAGAGAGAAACAGGTGATAACCTTTAAAAATAAGTAAATGGAACAACTGAAAAAAACACACACATGCAAGGGAAATGAATTATTTTCCTTTTGTTACCATTTTCCTGAAAGTTTAGCATTTTTTTCTGTGATTTTTTTTTTTTAGTCTTGTTAAACTTCCTGAAAAGACATTGTGCCATAAAATGCAAGAAGGGAATAAAGTCTCTCATTAGACTTGGCACCTGAGATAAGGTCTTAGGGGAGCTCAGGAGACAAAAGTACTGTCTACCTGAGACATGCTGTAAAAGACTAATAGTTTGAACCGTGGTTCAAAACATATCTTAGTAGAGACATTTTAATTAAATTCCTTAATATAACACTATCAAGAGCTAATATGTGCTGTGCCTCTTAAAACAAAATCAGACACATTTCCCATCCTAAGAGATCTTTTCATCTGGGAAAGCAGTAGGATGGGATGGATGGGTAGATGGTAGGAGGTTGAAGGATATTTACATGATTATTTCATTTAATTCTCACTGCATTCCCGTGATGGCCATGTCCTTGTTTTGTAGTTGGGAAACTGGTGTTCAGGAACATCAGTGAGGGAAGTAGGTGTAAACCACACAGCTGTTTGGTACCTCAGGTTGGATTCAACGAGCCATAAAAAGAGACACAAAAAATGTCGTGGGCTTCCAGAGGAAGGGCAGATACCATTTTCCTGTTGTGGGGATGGTAGGAATAGGAGCAATCCATGGAAGTTTGTTTAGACGGACCTCAAATATGGCAGTTTCTCAGGAAGCTGGGGAAGGGGTGTTTTGGGTGGGAAAGGTAGCATAAGGAGAACAGGGGAAGGAGGAGCATGGTGTCTGTGGAAGAAGTGACCTGAGAGCAGGGATGGGCTGTGTAGGGTCCATGGTGTGCAAGGGGATAGGAAGACCAGAGAATGGAGAAGTTGTTCTGGTTAAGATTATGTAGGACAAAAGTTACAGTCTGAAAAAGTTAGTTATTTCAGGTAATAACAAACCACTGGAGTTTATGAACTAAACAGTGGTGTGGTCAGTATTGGCTTGGAATATCAATCTGTCGCAATGCATAAAACGCTCTGATGTGAGAAATCCCTTACACAGCTCCATGGGAAATATAGTGGAGATGGAATGCTCTGGAAGCAGAAGACATGGGTTGCATTCTTTCTCCGGGAAACAAAAATAACTGATGTTTGTTGAGTACTTATCATATTCTTGCTTTTAATAGTCCTTCCAAAATTTTCCAAATCCCGTGGAACTGTAATCCTAGGAAATGCCTTCTTCCTGTCTGTTGAGGACAAATATAAAGTAATTTGCTGAACACACATTATTGGTTTTGCCATCAGAGCAGTGGAGGGTGACATGGTGCTTCAGCGGGAGGGGCTGGGTGTAGCAGAGGCTGCTGGCACTTCTCAATACCTGAGCTTACCCCTCCTTAGCACGTAGGGGAAATGATGTTTATCCACCCCTTGATGCTGACCTTGAAATGGGGTCAACTACTCGGTAAAGCAGCCGGCCAGGGTAACGTGAGAGTCATACCACAAGAACTGTTGAGCTTCTGTTTGCAAGGAAATGCATCACTGACCTCCACAGAAACACAAATAGATAAATAAAAATAAATAAAACAGTAAAACAAGCCCTGTCATATCAAACCACTGAGATCCACTGAGATTTTAATATGCTGGCAAACAGCTCCATGGTAGGCATTAGGATGGCCCTGTTGAGAATGATGGAGACACCGCATGCAGCAAGTGATAGTCCGTCCTAGTTAGAAGCCTGAATTCTGGATTAAAGCAGAGCTTTTCTTCTCAGCCCTAGGTCTGGAAACTGACAGCTATTAAGCTACTGCTATGTGTCAGGTGCTTTAAATGCTAAACATAATATTTGAAAGAGCAGATTATTAGATATTTTTGTTTAGATGGGGACAAAGGTTAAATATGTTTCCTGAGGACACAGAAATGGTAATGGGAGACACCAGGTTTCCATCCTCCAGTCCCAGGGATGTGTGAGCATTCTGTTTTTGGCTTTTGCAGGTGAAGTGTTAAGGTGATTATTGAAGTTTAAATCTCATTTCAAAAGAAGACCGATAACACATTTTTTTTTTTTAAACAAGGGCACAATCTCTTTATGTAAACTGTTTCCATGGGCTAAAGGAGTCAATCTAGAAAGTGCTTTAAAAAAAAAAATCTGTGATTTTTTTTTTGCCAACTTATTTCTAGATATCTTCCCCTTGTAGATATTTTAGTTTATGAATTAAGTTCCTGACAAATATTGTCATGATTCTTTACTCCTTGGTAATAGAGCAGGATTACACGTCCATACCCTGGAGGAGCCTGGTGGTGATAGAATATATTTTTCTTATCCCTTGACTTTGTGCTGAGCCACTAGCTCATGTGGCCAATGCCTGGTGCAGACACAAGGCATGTTAAAGCTTCACATGTGCCTATGTACTCACGCCAGCCTTTTCGTCCTCCTGTCATTACCGTGGAAAGATTATGTCACGTTTTGTCAGTGATCTTATAAGAACAAGACATATGGGCAGACCTGGACTCAGTTTACAGTGTGGACACATGTGAAACCCCAGCTGAGTCACCAACACTCAAGACAGGCTTCACCTTTATGGTGCTTAGCACCATATGCTATGGTGCTTAGCATCTCTTGGAAATAGCTAGCCAACGCAATAAGCTATCCCGCTCTGAGGTCTTTGCTATTGCAGGGATTGTATCTGTGCACTTCCCAAAATAGCATCTACTCGAAGCAGGGAACTTTTGTGTCTTCCTAAAATATTACCTCTTTCTTTTACCAATATTTACCCAGTGGCTGAAAGGTGTCACAGATCAGATTAGCTACAGTGGACACAAGGATGAATTAGCGTCTGTTTGATTTTCTAGAATCTTGTGATATAGTAAACCTTTATGTCAGCAGATCTGTATTAAGCAAGGTTTTCCCTTTCTCTGCCTTTGATACCAACTCTATTTACCAGAAGGGCCCAAACATGGTATTTTTAAAACTTAGCCAGCTTCTACTGGCCTGAATCCTCAGATTGCTATTATCATAACTTAAGACAGGACAAAGACACAGGTCTTGGTGAGGAGCCTTGGATCCTACCCCCACCCCAGAGCAGTGACAAAGCAGTGGGAATACTGGGTAAATGAGAACACAGAATCCGTGCACATCTAGCTCCGAGTGTGAAGAGCACAGTTGGGATGCAGGGGGGCATGATGCTTAGATCTTAATGTACCTCGAAATATATACCTACCAAATATATCCTCTTGGGGAAACTGCTTAATCAGAATCTCTTTGTTTCCACTTCTGAGTTGATATATTTAAGCTGCTACCTGGTTCCTACCACCAACTCTGCTCTCCCATAGCAGAACAAGTTCGTATTCCATACTCCTGACGCTTTGCTCCAAGCTCAGCAAAAACCCACCAAATAATTAAGCAGCTCCATTAAGCCATTCACCTCATTGTGTTTTATTTTGATTAGTTTAAAAATCCAGCGCTTTCCTCCATGGGTGGGTGTGGTGGGGGAAATGATAGATAGATGATAGATAGATAGATAGATAGATAGATACCTATAGAAATACATGTCTTTTGTTTTGTCTAAAAAAGAATAACGATGCCCTATTTCTGATTGTTTCACCACCAAGTAGCATTATGATTGTTTTGTGAAAGCTTGAAACAAATGGGTTTAAAATAAATGTAGGAGTGGGTCACACGGGTGGCTCAGCTAGCTGGTTGAGCATCTGACTCCTGATTTCAGCTCAGGTCGTGATCTCAGGGTCCTGAGATCGACCCCACATTAGGCTCCCCATTCAACAGGGAGTCTGCTGGAAGATTCCCTTTCCTTCTCCCTCTGCTTCTCCCCTACACTCACACATGCTCCTGCATGCTCTCTCTCTCTCACTCTCAAATACATACATACATACATATATACATACATAAAATATTTAAGAAATAAATATAGGAATGAAAAAAAGAGGTTTGAAAGATGTATTAAATTTGAAGGGAAAACACATTTATTTCTGAAAGAAATTTTTATTTTTAAGTCCCGCTGCAGTTCATTTTCTGTCCAGAGCATTGCATGATGAGTAAAACTAATAGGGAAATGAGTAAGTAAGAAAGTAAATAAATAAACAGTGTTTTCAAACATAATTATGAAGTAAGACATTAATACTAAAATAAACTGGAACTAATATAAGCTGTGTTTCTCCTCTTCCCATTATGCCCTCAAACTAGAAACTAAATTACACTGTACTCTTTAATCTCTGGCACTGTCCAAATTGAGGGAAGCAATTTACAAAGGCTCATGCATAATTTATTAAAGGTTCCCTGTGTAGTGTATTTGCCCTAATTCAATAACATCACACTATTATAATTTGACTTTTAATATATTATGGTTATTTATTAAATTTTTAATTAGTCTCAGAATTGCTTTTAGCAGACTCTAAAATCCATTTTAATAACAGAACTGGACAAAATGAACTACTTTAAGTCTCTGAGTCTCTATGAAAATCTTTGGAAATTGCACTCCATACACGAGTGTGAATGCGCGCGCACACACACACACACACACACACACTCCTAAATGGCCATGGCCAAAGGTGGAAGGGAGGCTAGCATCCACAGGGAAGGCAGACTGATGCCAAATGTGTGGAAAGCTATAACTAAGGTTCAATTCCAGGACCAGTTGTGCACTCACTATGAAATGCTCAGGCCTGCCTGGAACACATCGATATTCTTGGAGGAAAATTATTTTCTTTATTTTTCTTCTCCGCAAGTAAGTTTGAATTTCACAGCAGGAAGCAATACTACGCCAGAGCATTGTTTCATAAACATATAATATCAACAAATAGGATAGGTCCAAAGCATATCATGATGATACACATTAGAAGCTCTGCTTTATGAATTCAACATTTTCCTTCCTCACTTTGTATATCAGTGGTGTCAGGGTATAAACCACAGTGTGTTTGTTAGGAGCCTATGGAACACATAGAAGGAAGCTGGTACAGATTTCTTGAATGACTCTAGGAAAAATTCCTATGCTAAATGCTTAGCAAAATTTTGGAAATGTATTATAGGTTTCATCTCAAAAAGTCTATTCCTTTAACTCTTCAAGAACACAGTGTCACTCACCGCTGATTATAAAATGAAATTCAAACTCCTTTTCAGCATAATATGGGTTCTATTTTCTTTCTTGCCACCTCCTGCCCACCCAGGTGATTATGTAACTGTGTGGATAAACTCCTCACCTGCCTTTCATGCTTCCTGAGTTTTTCTCAATTTTTCTGCCTAACAAATCGGGAAAACAAAGTTCTTTGGAGCTGAACTGAAATTTGGACCACTGTTCAATTCCAAATTGACTCCAGAAATATACATGCATGGAAAAGATCCAGACCAATGTTATCACAGGCTTAGAGAACTGAACTGGTATCAAAACTGGACACTTGACAAACAGATAACCCCTCCATTATAGGTATGTATGAATAAGCCCCACACCTGCAGAAGAAACTTTGGGACCTGAACTGAGATTTGAACTACCATAGATGGAAGATGAGACGGCCTCTGTGCTCTGAGCCTGTCTGGGTTGATTGCCTGCCAACACAAAAACAACATTTCCCATGGGATGACAACAGAAACCAGTATCCAAGTGACAAAAAATTCACAATGTCCACACTAGATTCCAATTTACTTAATATATAAAAAGAAAGAAAGAGAAAAAGAAAGAAGAAAGAAAGAAAGAAAGAAAGAAAGAAAGAAAGAAAGAATAACCAGTTTTCAAATGAAAAAAGCAACTGATAAATGCTAATCCCAATAGGATTCAGGTAATGAAATTATCAAAAACAACAAAGCACCCTCCAAAAAACCTTTAAGCTAATTATTAATAGCATGCTCCATGAGGTAGAGAGATACACACTCAAATTTAATGGAGAAAGGGAAGTTCTCAGGTCAGGAACAAAAACTATTTTTAAAGGAATCAAGTGAAAATATTGAGCTAAAAAAATACAGAATCTGAAATAAAATTTCCGTAGATGGGTTCAATAAGAGAATGGCTATAATAGAGGGAAAAGTCAGTGAAATTGAAGATAGAACAACAGGTGTATCAAACCATTTAGAGAAAAATATAGGACAAAAATAACAGGTGGAGGGGGACTTACGGGAGCTTTTCAAAATATGCCAATGAGATCATTGAAACAGAAGATAAATACATCAATGTTGAAAAAATTTGAAAAAAATTGTAGCTGAAAAAGTTCCAAATTTGCTGAAAGATTTAAACTTATAGTAAAATAAATAAATAAATAAATAAATAAATAAATAAATAATGCAGTAAACCTCAAACACAACACAATCAAAGTTAATCATGTTTAGACATATTCTATTAAAGTCCTAACCATTAACTATAAGGTCAATCTTGAAAGTAGCTAGAGTAAAGGATATATTACCGGAAGGAGACCTGGAGCCGAATGATTGTGAATTTCTCATCAGAAAGCATGGAGGCTAAAAAGATAGTGAAAAAAACACATATTGCCATTACTCAAAGGAAGCGATGTCATACCAAAATTCTGTATCAAGCAAAAATATTCTTCTAGACTGAAAGTAAGAAAAAAAAAGAAGTTTTCAGATAAAGGAAAACTAAAGAATATATCACCTACAAACCTTTTCAAAAAGAGATTCTAAAAGGAGTTCTTCAAGCTGAAGAGAAATAACCAAGGGTAACATAAGTCTTTGAGAATGGAAGAACAGGAGAAATGGGTAAACATCTGGGTAAATATAAAAAACTGCATGTCCCCTCTTACATTCTTTAAACTTATGTATGCATCTTAAAACAAATATTGTAACATTTTCAGGTGATTTTTTTAATGCCTGCAAGTATAACACATTTATGTGAAGGGGGTAAAAAGGTCCTATATCACTTCAAGTTTTCAACATTTTATTTCAATATTTTCTGTAAGTAGAATGTGAAAGGTTAAATATGCAAAGCATATAGTCTCTAGAGCAACCAATAAAAAATACAGAAATGACCAAAATATCAATAGAAAAATTGAAATGGAATACTAAAAATGATTCAAATAATCCAATGCAGGGAAGACAATGGGGAATAAAGAGAAAAACAAAACAAAACAAAACAGGGCAAAGTGAAAACAAATAATAAAATGACAGACTGAAATCCAAGCATATCAACATTTACACGGTATTTTAATTCTCTAAAAATTCTAAATATAATCCTAAATACAATGGAGAACAGAGGAGATCCTATTATAAGCTGCCTACAAGAGAGATTTTTATTACAAAGACACAGATACGTTGAAAGAAGATGTACAGAAAAAGGTACATCATGAGTAGTAAGCATAGAAGTACAGAGTGGCTGGCTATTTTAGTTATCAGGTAACATAGACACCGAGAAACTGTTTTCCGGAGATAAAGAGGTACATATCATGATGATAAAAGGAACAATTAATCAGAAATTTATATGCATTATAATTATCCATGCACCTAATAAAAAAGCCTCAAATTGGATAAAGCACACTTGATAGAATTAAAGGCAGACAGAGAAGGATCCCACAGTTACTGTAGTTGACCGTAATACCACTCTGTCAGTGATGGATATGGCAAGAACAAAAAATCAGTAGTGACATATAAAATCCAAGGAACACTATCCACTGCTTGAAATTTATGGATCACTACCTTCAACCCATATCAAATGCATACCTTTCTAACCAGCCCACGGCACATTTTCCAAGATGGTTGCATTCATGGGCCACAAAACAAGTATCGACATCTTTTTTAATCACACAAATATATTCTCATCACAATAGAGTTAATTTAGAAACTGGAAACAAGATATCTAGAGAATTCTCAAACATCTGGAAATTAAGCAG
Organism: Canis aureus; assembly: GCF_053574225.1. Taxonomy (NCBI): domain Eukaryota; kingdom Metazoa; phylum Chordata; class Mammalia; order Carnivora; family Canidae; genus Canis; species Canis aureus. The sequence continues at coordinate 36,077,558 of NC_135624.1, read as the reverse complement.
CACATCTATAAATAATTTATTGACTGAAAATAAAATCACAAAAGAGAATTGGAAAATGCTTTGAACTGAAGGACAATACACCTAACTTGGAGGAAACAGAGCTTTAAAATGCTTAAAAAGAGAAAATAATGACATAAAATCCCTAAGGATCTATGCTAGCAAAAGAAAAAAATAAATGAAATAAAACTGAGGCAGAAGACGAGAAATAATAAAAATAATAATTTGATGATATAGAGAACAAACAGGACCAACAGTCAACAGTAGCCTGGAAACATCAAGAATTACTAGACTAAGCTGACCACAGAAGGAGGAACACAGATCATCTATAGCAAGAGTCAGAAAGAAGCAATTACTACATGTTTTATGAATAGGAAAAGGGTAATAAGACAATATACCAACAATTTTATATCAGCACATCTGATGATTTAGATCATATGGACAAATTTCTTTAAAAAAATTGGCATAAGACATTTGCTCTCTTATTGAAGAAGTTGAATTTGTTAGCGAAACCTTCCTAAAATGACAACTCTAGACCAATTTTCTTTTTCTGGTAAGTACACCAGACAATCAAGGATAGAGAGATAATAGAGAAACAAAGAATTTACATGTGTATGAGGAGACTGGGTATGTTTTAAGATGTTTTGTGGATTGAAAGATCTATAACATTCCCAAAATTATTTTTCCAATATAATCCATATATCTTTGTAAAAATTCAGGGATTACAGAATTGAAAACTATGAAATGTGAAGGTGTACCATTTCTTTTCATTTTTTGACTATACCAATCCCCTTCCTCTCTATCTTCATTTTAAGACTTTTTTTTAATATTCCCTCAATAATTTCTCTACACTCCTATACACACATGCTTCTAAATAAGCCCATCCTAAAATCCTTCAAAATGCCATATATCTTGTATTTCTCAGGGGACACCTAGACTTGGTTGTTTCTGATAATGATAAATGTACCAAAAATGACTCATTTAAACTAATCAATTAGTGGCCTTGAATATTTCCACTCAAGTTCTGTCTATCCTTTACCACCTAACTCAGATAAGGAAGCATATAGGTGAACTTATGAATAAATCAGTGGCTTAATATCCTATTCAATCCAGACCCTAACTCATAATTTTGCCAGGGTTTCCTGGTACTTCTATCCCAACACAGTGGCCGGGTTAGCTATGAATCTTTTGTTGAAAATACTAGATATCTGGAAATAATTTATTTAAATAAAGCCAGCAGTTAGGCATTATGTGTCTTTCTCTCCTTGTATCTGTACCCATATTCAACCCTCTAGCTTATGAGCCCTTTTCTTTTATAAAAAAACAAACAAAATTCATATTCTAGTTTTGCTTTGTTTTAATTTTTGTTTCCTGGGGTTTTGTTGTATCTGAAAGTAACTTGCTGCTTTTCTGATATGTGGTAGAAACAAAGAAAATGTGGAATGAATTTGATTTTTTTTTTAAAGATTTTATTTATTCATGAAAGACACACAGAGAGAAAGGCAGAGACATAGGCAGAGGGAGAAGCAGGCTCCATGCAGGGAGCCAAGGATCACACCCTGAGCCAGGGACAGGTGCTCAACCGCTGAGTCACCCAGGTGTCCCTGAATTTGAAATTTAAAACAAGGGCCATTTGGGATCCCTCCCTAGGTGGTTCAGTGGTTTGGTGCCTGCCTTCGGCTGGGGGTGTGATCCTGGAGACCTGGAGTGGAGTCCTGCACTGGGCTCCCTGCAGGGAGCCTGCTTCTCCCTCTGCCTGTGTCTGTGTCTCTGTGTGTGTGTGTGTCTCTCATGAATGAATAAATAAAATCTTAAAAAAAAATAAAAATAAAATAAAACAAGGGCTAACTTTTAGGAAAGATACCTGCATTTCAGGTAAGCAGGGATAATTGAGAGCTGGTATCCTCTAGACATTTCAGTATGTTTCTTGAAAATTAAGCCCTCACTCTATTCCTTAATATACTCTTGTAAAGCAGATTTTCATAATATATTTGCAAAGCACCTTTAATGTCAAATGAGTTCCTGTACTCAACTTCATTATCATAAAAATGCCAGTTCTTCTGTAGTGAGGAAATCCAATTACTTATGACTAAGGTGTTTGGATGAAAATGACAAAACCAACAACTGTTAGTGGAAAAAAAGGCCAGCGTTCTCTATAATCTCACTGGGGTTCCAGTAAGGCTCTATGAATATGGAAACAGGGAACCAAAAGAGGAGGCTTTGCAAAGCTTAGACCACATTCAGTTCTTTCTTCAATTCAATTTTGTTGGCTTTCAAGAACAGTATCAGAGGGAGATTATTCCTCATTACATTTTCTTTTTCACTAATTTGTCAGATTTGAAGGAAATGAGGGAAATTCACAGAGACCAAGATGAACAGTCAGGAACAGAAGAGAACAGGTTTATATACTGTTTATTTATCAGAAGGGGCTTTAGTGAACAGAGCACAGGGTTTTAAAATGAGAAGCATTGTTATTGAATCAGGGCTTGACCACAGGGTGCATTCCTTGGGCAGCCTGCTTAGATGCTCTGACCCTCATATCCCATCCTTACAACGAGGGGGAACATGGCCACCTCAGGGTGACATTGTTAGGGCAATATAGTTGAATATGGTTGAAATTCATTATTATGTGCAAAGTTGCAACACAGAGTACATGCACATTGCAGGAGTTCATAGTCAGTTTCTGACATCAAACAGTATCTAATATTTAATAAAGGTGAGAGTGCTCTAGGTGAAGATCCTGGATCTGCGTTTGCTATCTCCTTGATCTAGGGCAACATACTTAATTATTCTTCATCTCAGTTTTCCATCCTGAAAACCAGAGATGATAAGTCTCACTTGCGAGGTTGTCAGGAGTCCAATGAGATGGGAATGACATGCGTGGTGCATGGTCAACGTCAACGTCGAGACCTTAACCCATTCCCTAGTTCCTCGAATGCTTTTCCTCATTTCTTCAGCCTGTGCAGAGAATGAGTGGAGGGTGATGCTCACAGTAAAGGGTAAGTGCAGTGAGGAATAACCAGGAAGCTTTTCTTTTGAAGATAGATCTTATTACTGCAAATGTGAATGCCGACTCACTTTTTCTGAGGGGGTTCCTAATTCAAGTACCCCTTTTCCCAACCCAGATGAAATAACTCCGACAGCACTGACCTTCCTATGTTCTCATAACTCGAGGAACCGATTGCTCCCCAAATCTGGCTTTCTCTTTTTGAAATTATCCCTAGACAACCCTTAATGGTAATGGCTTCATCCGATAGGGAGCGTTGCAAGGATGTGATCCAGGAAGAACAGAGTCCTCCTAAGAAAATGACAGAGTTATTTATTTGTGAAAGTCCCTGGGGGAAATATGTCCCTGAACTCTGTCCCTGAAGCTGACACTAGGAAAAATGATTATCTGCTTTCCAGAGCTTTCTAAAACTAGCTTTACAGCTAAATGATTTTAAGATTCTGACAGCCTATAATTTTATGGCCCTTGGGTTCTAACTCTGTGATCATAAAGATTAAAATTTGTAAAGTGTGTTAATCTAAAATTTAACATGCTGAAGGTCTATGATTTCAGCTCTTCTTTGAATGTTTCCATAAAATACGTAGACTCTACATATTGCATCTGACTGGTCAGAGACCACTCTGGTCTTCCTAGCTAGTCTCTTTCTCTTCCACTCTAGACCCTAAAAATAATAAATCCCTCATACTTTCATGTAGCATCGAATGAATGAGTTGAACACCTATGCACCATGTTTTTTTTTAAATCATGCTGGTTATTAATCCCTTTAACCAAATCCAATTTTGATATGTAGTACAGCATAAGGGGGTAAATGCCTCATCCAGAAATAACTGGGCTTTTAAACTGATGCAAAGGCAATGCCTCCTTCATCAATAACTACTTCCATGCCCTCATTTTAAAAATCACAAATCTAGGATACCATCCTCTTGGAAGCCTGCCTAGATTAACCAGAGATAATTTCCAAACATATGAAATCTCAATAAAAATTTTTCCTGTAATAAAACCATAATATTCCATCTCTTTAATCTTTTTGAATACATGCTGTAGTCTTTAATTAGTCTGTTTAGATGCAGATTCCCTGTTGGCAAGATCACATCTGGAATATAAGTAATGGCCAGGGACAAGTGTGCAAAGTTGTGCACACTCAGGGCTGCTTAGTCTGTCAGACTGTGCACAACTTGATGTAGTGACCACTAGGTGGGGGTGTTGCCTTGCATTCTAGGGCAAGGGCGGGGTCCATGCTCACCAGATCCACCATTGTTAGTGCAAAATCCATCGATAAAGCCCTTCCAAGTAAGTGCATTACTTCTTGTCCAAACAGGTGAATCAATCAGCAGTTTCCACTCTTATAAGGATGGCACATTTTTTTTTTTTAGGATGGCACATTTTTACAGAGGATTTTGGACACAGAAATACCAGTCCTTGCCACATGAAGTGTAGGGATATTCCCAAGGGAAACACATCCCCCCACACACACCTCCCCCAAAATCAGTAGTTCATTTTGATGTGAAATTTTAATCTATTTTGTGAAGGGTGGCATATGACACAAATGCCTTGGTGTTTAGATTGCCATTAACTTTTCCTCTCCTATTAAATAGGGTATTTGATAAGTCTGGGTTCTGGCTGTCTCTGTGTAAAGATGAGTTTGGTTTATATAAGGTGACAGGCATCTTCACTGAAGGTCATGCACTTCTTAGGTATAATCTGTGGACCTACAATCAAGTTCCAGGCTTTGCCTCTGGCCTCGTGTACCAGGAATTCTGAGATATGTGATGTGTGGAAATCTTGCTGGTAGGCCAAGATGGGTTTGTCTGGTTGTGATCCATCATAGGGAAGGAGATGTATGATGTTCACTGACATGTATGATCCCACACCACCCTAATGCAAGCCACATAAACTTTTCTAATAGTTGTATTTAAAAAAATGAAAGAAAAGGGTAAATTAAATTGAATTATGCATTCAGGTAACCCAGTGTATCTAATATGTCATTTCAACATGCAATCAACATAAAACATTTATTAATGAGATAGCTTACCTTCTGTTTCCTTTGTGCTAAATTGTAGAAATGAGTGTGTATTTTATACTTTTAGCCCATCTCAATCCAGTTACTATGCTCTTATAGGAAATACGTGATCCATATGTAGGATTTCATACTCCTTGCAGTTGCAAAAGTAGATCTACATACCCAAGTTGTTGCAAACATAAAGATTTTCCAGTAACTGATTGAGTACCAGATTCTCTAAATTTTAAAATAATTACAATGACATAAAACAAAACACTTCAGTCTTTCGAATGCACATGCCATATATCAAGCGCTCAATAACTATGAGAGGCTAAAATGTAAGGTATCATGCTACACTGAAAATGATCTCTGTGGATCTTGCTATGAAAAAAAAAAAAAAAAGAGGGCAGCCCAGGTGGCTCAGCAGTTTAGTGCCACCTTCACCCCAGGGCATGATCCTAGAGACCTGGGATCGAGTCCCACATCAGGCTCCCTGCATGGAGCCTGCTTCTCCCTCTGCCTCTGCCTGTGTCTCTGCCTCTTCCTCTCTGTGTGTCTCTCATGAATAAATAAATAAAATCTTAAAAAAAAAAAGAGAGAGAGAGAGACAATCACTGTATAACCCTCCAGGAATTTCCTGAGCTGAGAACAACTGTATCATTGGCGTAACTCATCTCTCCAACATGATCAGACATCTTTCCAACGCAGGACCCTACATTTATGAATGCTTTGTTTTTACTGAGTCTAGTACAGTATTTGTCAGAGTTTAGGAATTTGATAAATACTTGTTGATTTAAATTGAATAATGAGGGACTCCTGGGTGGCTCAGTGGTTGAGCATCTGCCTTTGGCTCAGGGTTTGAGAGGTCCTGGGATCCAGTCCCACAGCAGGCTCTCTGTGGGGACTCGATCCCATCACACGCTGAAAAGTCTCATCACGTGATGAACCTCAGCAGCCAGGAAGTGATGGCACGTATCACATATGATCCTGCAGGAAGAACAGTGGCACAAAAGTAGCTTTGGGAGGGCCTGCATGGTCCCAACTCTGCCTCCTTGAGTTACCAGCACCCCCTATCTAATTGCTGTCCTAGCACTTGCACACACTGCTGCATTTTTCTGCAATCGTATGTCATCATTAACCATATGTCTTCTTTCCACCACTTTTTTCCTAGCAATTCACCATCATTAATTTTTAGTACTCTTTCCTGAGGACAGTTGGCTCCCATCCAAATGTAATGAGGTTGAGATTCGTAAAGTTCGATAATTGTCAGGGGCAGAGTATAAATGTGATAAAAGGCAAGTTTCCTTCTTTCTTTTTTTCTTTTCTTTCTTTCTTTCTTTCTTTCTTTCTTTCTTTCTTTCTTTCTTCTTTCTTTCTTTCTTCTTTCTTTCTTTCTTTCTTTCTTTCTTTCTTTCTTTCTTTCTTTCTTCCTTTCTTCTTTCTTTTTGGTCTCTCAGTCAAATAGATTGACAATGGTCATCTCTGTGAGCTTCATTTGAGTTGGGATTATCAGGGTCATGAGGAAAATTTAGCTCAATACCAGGCAACTAGCAGTCATATTTGATGAATGTTGCAAACATATTAATAATAATTAATGAATTTCATCAATTTTTGTGGGTTAAATTATATCTACAAAGAGATGCATTATTCAATTTATTTATTTTTTTAAGATTTATTTATTTATTCATGAGAGACACAAAGAGGCAGAGACATAGGCAGAGGGAGAAGCAAGCTCCCTGCAGGGACCCCGATGTGGGACTCAATTCCAGGACCCTGGGATCATGCTCCAAGCCAAAGGCAGATGCTCAAACCCTGAGCCTCCCACATATCCCTACAGAATGATTACTAACATTGAAGTAGCATTAGAGAATAGATTGCAGAAAAGCCTTGATCCTGCCCAAACCCACAGTCCATCCTGTCAGCAAGCTCCTGAAAGCAAATGCATAAAGCAGAAAGAATGACCAACATACATCAAAGAATATTTATTCTTAGCAGGCTTGGCAACAAAACTCTGAAACACAGGTTTGAGCCTCATTTTATTCTTCTTTATAATGGAGGGAACAAAAAGGTCAACTTCATTATTTTTATAAAGGGTTGAACACTTGTCAGTATCTTAGGACCTGAAAAATAGCAAGTTAGGGCTGCATGTTTGTTAATTGACTAAACTAGTGAATGTATAAACACTTTATGGGGCCACATGACAGTGCCTATAACTTCTATGCAGGTGTGTATATTTATTTTAATTTTTTAAAAATTTAAGATAATAGGAGATTTGCATACGGTCATAAGAAACAATCCAGAAAGATCTTGGATACCCTTCCCTCCGTTTTTCCCTAATTTTAACATCTCTGTCATGACTTTAAGAATCTATGTCTCCCCTACTCTCTTTTGTGTGAGGTGCTGAAGATAGTAGCAGCTGAAGTTCAGTGGAATTTAAAATGAAGTAGCATAAATCAGGATTCGGAGTGAAGATGTTGTTGGCATCTCTGTGACTGCCCCTCGCCAAGTGAGCAATGAAACTCCCAAAGAGAAGGATAAGTGTTTTCTTCAGACTGCCTTGTTTCTGCGCCACCTGCATGCGCTGCTTTAGCTGTCTGGGGGTTTAGAGCCAAGACTATAAACTGGGGTTTATAGACTTGGGTTGACCTGGTGCCCGGCTGGGGAGGAGCGTGGTTTTTCTGCCCTGGGGAGCCTGACCAAGTGTCACTCCTCTGGCAGTGTCAAAGGAGTGCAGTTCTCTCTCCCTGGGGAAGTCCAGCTTTGCAGTCACAGCTGGAAAACTGGTCGACCAGGTGGACCGGGCCTGCACCCAGGGAAGGCGGTGGGTGATCCTTGTGCTTTCATAGCCCTGCTACTGCTCTGCCAGGGAGGAGGCAGCAGGCACCCCAGAAGATAGTAGCAGGGGAGCCCAGTGTTTGGGTTGGTGAGTGAGAAACACATAGGGGTTCTGGTTCAGACTGTTGGTTTTAACCGAGATGCCAGTTGGAGTGCATTGAGTGGGCAACCAACTAAGCTCTCCAGTACCACGCAGGGCCCTCAGTTCTCTATCCAAGGCTTCCCTGAGGCATGTTTCAAACCTACACCCCACTCCCCAGTCCCAGAGCCTTCCTCATCTTTCTCAGGAAATAGAAGGCTCAGTTGAGGCTGCCTCTACATCCTACTGCTTCCTATTAATGCATATCTTCTGGTGGATTAGGACAATCCATGTCAGCCCCATCCAACTGTTGGTTGTGAGAGGCAGTTGTGTGCACTGTGGGATGTTTAGCAGCATCCTGGCCTCTCCTCACTAGATGCAGATAACAGCTTTTGTTTTAAGATTTGATTTATTTATTCATGAAAGACAGAGAGAGAGGCAAACACAGGCAGAGGGAGAAGCAGGCTCCTCGCAGGGAGCCCGATGCAGGCCTCGCTTCCAGGACCCCGGGATCACGCCCTGGGCTGAAGGCAGATGCTCAACTGCTGAGCCACCCAGGGGTCCCAACACAGCTCTGAGAACCAGGAGTGACTCCTGACCTGGCCCCACGTCCCCTGGGGAAGGGGGGCGAGGTGGAAATCTCCCCTTGCTTGAGAAGTACTGCAAAAGACTTCTCTCTTTCATAACTGTCCTCTCTTGCTGTCTCAAGCATCTTATTTCATTACATATTTATGATTTGTTTTCCCATTCTACATCCTTATGTCCACTGCCTCCTTTCATGGTGTACACAAAGCCACACCTGTTACTCCTAGTGAAAAATAAATCAATAGCAAAACTATACAAAAGAAACCCAAATCAAATGGCCTTGACTTTGTGATCCCCCTAGCCACCGGACCATCTCTCTTGGATCCTTCTACTTCCAAGAAAGAGCTACGCTTAATGCCCATGTGTGCACCCTGTGTCCTGTCTATCCTGGTTTCTGATCCCACAACTCCTGGGATTATTTTGCCAACATTTCCAATAGCCTCCCCTTGCTAAATCCTGTGGAGACTTCTAATTTCTCAGGTTTTACAAAGCCTCTGCGAATTATACAACTTTTGACCAGTTCTCTACCCACACACATTTTATACAATTCCCTATTCCTTTAACTTCTAAGTTAATATATTTTCTGGCATTGAATCTTGTGCCAGGCTGGTGTATAATTCATTGGATCCTGTACGTGCATCTAATTTCTCCCTCATTGTTGTTTTAAGTGATTGCTTCTTATGACAGCTGTTGGGGCTCTTCAGTGACCCCCAGTCCATGCCTGTTCACTTGCACAGCATCCGCCGAGTGTGGTGTCTAACATAGAGTCTGTAGTTGACATGATGGCCATTGACAGTCCACTCAGCTGTCTTCCCTCTGTTGATGGCACCCTTTCTGTCTTTTCCACTGGCTACTCTTCATCTTTACCACTACAACCTGGAAACATAGGTGTTTTTCTTTCATCCAAACATCTTCCTGTTCACTAACAACCTCCCAAGGTGAACACAACAAATTCTGTAACTTCAACAGCCTTAAAATTGTATCAAAAACATCTCTGGTCAAGACGTCTGCCCTCGACTCCATGCTCATATTTTCAGAAGCTCTCTAGACAGATATCACCAAGACGTTACCAAGACACCTCAAGCAAAGAATGTACAAAACTGAACTAATTACATTCGAACCCTCAGTGCCTAACTCATGGAAGAAGAAAAATAAAGAGAAAAAAGAGAAAAATATATTTTAAAAGAAGAAAAGGAGAAGGGGAAAAAAACCCCACATTTTCCCTGTATGTTCCTTTCCTACATCCTGTATCTGGAATCAATTTGACAAAACTAGCAAATGGTGTCTTTCCTATAGCTGCCTCCCTAAAATCCCCACAAATGTCACCAGATCTTTAACTCCTACCTTCTGTATCTCTTCTTAATTAGTAACCGCACTCCCTTTCCTCCATTCCTGTTGCTATTACCTAAACTCAAATATGTTTCATCTCCGTCTCAGTTCTCTTCCTGTTCTGATGTCCATGCTAGAACACAACAGTGCGCACATCAGTTGCTGAGCTACCTCTTTCCCCGCAAGAGAAATGCAATAAGCCTGTACCATACAGCTCAGCATCTTCCTCCACTCCCAAGCAGCTTTGTCCCTGCAGCTTCAGCCTCTCTCCTGATACACTCCAGACTACTTACTGAGGTACAGGGGAGCTGCTCCCCATGTCACCAGGCCTTGGCTCCATTCCCATATCTCATGCAGCCAGCAAGCCTTTACTCTACCTTTAAAAATAACTGGAGAATTGCATTCCACTGGAAAGTCTTTCTCAGGACACGTTCTTCACATTCTGACTCTTCCCCTGAGCTTCCAGAAAGCTCGCTATGTCATAGCTATTTACATACATGGTGCCCTGTTTCCCACCAGCAACTCTGTCTTAATGGGGACCATAGGTTGTGCACATCTTTATCTACAGAGCTTAGCGAATATCCAGCACTTAGTAGATCAGTAAATGTTTATTGATGCAAGGAAACAAAATGATAACATTCTTGTTCCCCTTTTCCTTTCTTTGTGAACTAAGTAGTACTGTGTCTCCATTCTCAGTGGAATACATGGTGAATTTATACTAAAAGGTAACATTTAAATGAATATAATTAAGTCCACAGCTTAGAACAGTCATGTGGCTTGCCAGTCTTAGGAAAACAGAGAGAGTCACCTGCTAAAATTGAAATTTCCACTCTGAATGGCTCACTCAATGATGCTTAGGGTGTGCAGTTTGCAGACAGACTTGTGTACCAGTGCTGGATTTGGTTGGCTTCATATGACTTTTCTACATTTGCAAACTCCTGGTATTTGGGCTTGATATCACATACATAGTCCATGGATACTGCCATGAAGGATGAAAAAGAGATTTTTGCTACCTCTATAAATATTATTTCCACTTAAAATATTTGAATTAATGGGATTTCATAGCTCACCTCATTCCTTATGATACAGACTTCAGTGTCTTCAAATTGACTTCTAGTTCAAGGCTTATTTTATTATTTTATTACGACAAGGGCAAGCATTAAATCCTGCTTCTCCAAGCAGTTACATGTGCCTTGTCACAGAACATGTTCGACTCAGGTAGGCGTTATTGTCTCCATTTTCTGGGTAGAATGGCTGAGCCTGTTGAGATGGCAAATATAGGATTTGAAGTTAGGTCTCCCAGCTGTAAATATATAGCTCAGTTCTGTGCATCCAAACTTCTTCTCAAGTCAACAAATGCAAGTAAGGGGAACACTGGGCCAAAATTTCACCCAAATTCTGGGATGGGGTTAGAGAGAAGAAGGAAATGAAAAACAAGGACTTCTTTGAGGCAGAGTCCCCCTCAGATTAATTTCTAATAGAAACTGCTTACCAGGCAAAATCTCCAGTATGTTCAATTCTGTCGCCAGCTTCATGCTGCATTTAAGGTATTATTGAAAGAAACAGACAGTGACAAGTATGACATTGGGGATTCTCTGGGAGCAATTTATATGGCCAAAAGATGTAGTTGGTTTTCTTCGTCTGATGTGACTTTTGGCTTCCTTTTCCATCAAGATAAGATGATACACCTTAAATACATCAAGCTCGAGGGAACTCAAGGTTTCCACTTGCCTGTCTAGTATAGCAGTCGTTAATCATATCTGACTATTCACAATAAAATTTAAATGAATGGAAATGAAATAAAATTTAAAATTCTATCCCTCCATTGCACTATCCACATTTCAGTGGTTCCATAGCTAAGAGTCCCAAATGAACATCTCCATCATCACAGAAGATTCTATGGGGCAGTCCTATCAGACCCAATACCATTTGCTGCTCTCTGCAGAATCCAGGGTAAGGTACATACCAAGAATTCAGTTCCACGTTTATAAAAATTTCTTATTTGCCCTCCAAAAAATACATGGGGAAAAAACTCTCACTAGCTTTGGAGATCTTGGGATTGTAAATCTCATTTTATTTATGTTTTTGTTTGCTGAGACCTGAACAGGCATGATGATGTACAATAGCTATCCTATATAAGCTTGCTGAAAGAATAAACAAATGTATGAATTTATTTGTTTTTCCTTCAATGCTAGGATTTGTGATATTCCTGCAGTCAATTCTACTCATTTTCTAGAAAATATATTCAACTGCTCAGGAAAGTGACCAAAACGTATTGGATAGCCATTGCTTAACCACGCACTAGACTCATACATTTATTATTTAATCTTGTTTCCTACAGAGACACCTGGGTGGCTCAGTGGTTGAGCATCTGCCTTTGGCTCAGATCCTGATCCCAGGATCCTGGGATCAAGTCCCACATCGGGCTCCCCACAAGGAGCCTGCTTTTCCCTCTGCCTATGTCTCTGCCTCTATGTCTCTCATGAAGAAATAGATAATCTTGTTTCCAACAAGAAACTCACTGAAGAAAATATTACAATATGCAGATATTTGCCCAGAAATAACTGCAGAATTGGCTGCATCAGGATTTGCACTCAAGTCTATCAGGAGGCGAACCCATGTTTGCCCTACACCCCAGTCTTCTTGTGCGAGACAGCACCACATCTGGGGAAGGCTAAGAAAAATGAGTTCCTATTTAACATCATGGCTTAATTAAAATGTTTAACATTTATACTCTCCTTCCATTTCTGGAAATGAAGCCCTTCCTTGACTTTCAGGATATCACATTACCTCCCCATTCTTTGACTCTTCCAGTTGTTTCTTTCAAGTCCTCTTACATATCTAAGCATGTTGGCCCCCAAGGTGGAGAGAAGGTTAAGTCTTTGTATTCTTGGACATCGACAAAAATGTGAGTACATAGGGGGACTTTTCAAATATTGGCTGAATGTTAAAGAAAACTGAATGAAATAGTGGACAAGAAACACAAACACACAAAACTACAGGTTCAAGGTTACCCTAAATGTAATTAATCCCTGCCTATCACCCTGATACTATCATATTCTTGATAGCAGTCACTTGGTCACTGGAAACTTCCAATGAGGGGGGAAAACTAATTGTCTCAATCAGCTTTTGCTTTTAGAAGAGGATTCCCTGTGATGAGAGTGACCCTCTCCCTCCAAATACTTGTGCACTCTACCTCCCTGTGCTCCCTTGGGTCTCACTCAAGGAGCCTGTCACCTTTTCCATGTGGTAGCTTTTCTGATGTAAGAAGGCACAAAGGTCACTTAACAACCTAAAATTGGCCTGGGACCACAGATATCAGGCTCCAGGTCACTTGAGTCCTCTCCTATAAGGTGAAAATAGGATTTCCTTGATGCCACCACACTGGCCTTTCCTTGCTTCATTACAATTCTTCTTTCAACTTTTGATAAGTGCCTGCAGACACAGTGCCACGCATCTTAACACATGCTCTCTCTTAGCTTAAATTCATAGAGGCACGCCATGTTTCAATACAAAGGACTGCAAACATTATGTATTTTACTCCTTCACACCTCCTTTCTTGTGTCCAGATGAACAAAGAGAAGTCCAAGAGGGTATAGTGACTCAGTCAATGTTACATAACTGGTGACTAATAAAGAGCCAGGATTGTTTTGTTTTGTTTTCTTACTGGTGGAATGCTATCTTCTTGAGTAAGGATTTTTCTTTTTTAAAATAGGCCCCATGCCCAGTGTGGAGCCCAATGCAGGGCTTGAACTCAGGACACAAGATCTGAGCTGAGGTCAAGAGTCCAGCCCTTAACTGGCTGAGCCACCCAGGTACTCCTTCTTGAGTGTACTTCTTAATACAATTTATCTTTCACTTTTGGAAAGTATTATTCTACCTCAAAGACATGAGGAACGCTGATGGCCAACTGAAGAGCTTGAGAAGTAGCAATCATTTATCCCATTTGATCTAGCAAGTGACATAGTGAACTGCTATTTTCCCCATTGGCCAAAGATTACAAACTTTAAGAGTGGAAGGAAAGAATAGTAGACTGAGTTGAAATACTCTAGGTTGTCATCTTACCCTTGTCAAGAACTGTCAATTTCCATAACTGGTAAATGTGGTAATGATCTCTACCCCACAGTCACTTACCTCTGTGACTCTCTGTTTAAAACCCATTAACTCCAGGAAATTGTGACATCACACAGTGGTAACCATGTCCATTGTATTCAGCCCCATATTCTGGGGGACTTGTTCATGTGAACCAAACCCCATTCGTTGACTTTGCTGAAATGATGGATGGGAAAGTACAGTGAAGTATCTCAGAGCCATGTGCCCCAACTTAGGCTTTAAGGCCAGAATAAAATCTCCACTTGCCATGTCACAGTTATTGATTACAGAGCATTTTGAGTACTCTAATGCTGTACAAAGCCCAAATTGTGTCTCAAGTGGACTTTTTCTTTGTTGTCACTCTCTTCCTGTGGTAATGCTCTCCTGCTGTATTTTTGGCTCTGTCATTCCAGGACCCACAGACACCCTTAAGGAGCACTAACTATTCCTGGGTGACCAGTGGCAGGCACACTGTTTTAGAAATGAGTTGCATTTTTATCTTCTTTCATTTAATTATATACTTCTGTCTTCTTTCACTTTTGGCTGGATTGCTGTCCAAATTGATCAAGCCTTGGCCAAGAGGCCAGATTCTGGCACTAATATTTGGAATGTGTCCCTTATGGAATTCCCTTAGCCCTTCAAGGAGATAAATACAAATTAGTCTAAATTAGGCTTAGAGGAAGTTCTGGAGTTTTCATCATCTATTTTTTTCCTAGCTTATTCCAGCTGCCATATACCATGGACACAGTAGACATTCATCTCAGCTCACGGTACTCATTTGTTTAACTAGAACTGGTTCTGCCTGTCAGCATCTGGACTTGAGGTAGAATCAGCTAAGTGTCAAGATGGTTAAATTTTCCCGTTTCCCAGGGCTTGCCAAACATGGTCTTTGCTTTTATTGTTGTACCTTCCAACCCATTCTCTACCTTGTAACCAGCACAATCTGTTAACAATATAAATCAGATTATGTCTTTCCTCTGTCTAAATACCCTTCAATAAATTCTCATTGCACTCATAATAAAGTTCAGATGCTTCTCCATGATGAATGAGGGCCCGTTTAAATTACACCCGCCTCCTCTTCAGCTCCATCCCCATTTTGTCCTTGCTGCTTCCTCTCCTGGGATGCTGCTCTCACAGCTCAGCTCACTGTATTTCTGGTGCCGTTGTGGCCTTCCACACTTGGCATTAAAGTATTTATCTAAAATAGATCACTTAAGTATCATGCATCAGGACGTTCTGTTTGTTTTATAGTTTGCTTTCCAATTTGCATCTACTTAATTCATGTGTTTAGTAGTTACCTGTGTTCTGTCCTCTACTCTCTTGGCATGTAAACTCCATCCAGGCACCACTCTTTTTGAGCTTGTTTTCCATTATCACGTCAGCACCTCACGTGGGGCCCAAGCATGAAAGGCCACGAATAACTTATGATTGAAGATTTATTTGGGGTAATATCATTAGAAGAATTTTTATACTATTAGGAGCCATGTCTGTTACTTACCACATGCCTTTGCATCCAGTAACAGGTGTTTTCTAGTACCTAATCAAAGCATCTTTGATATAAATAAATCTTTGATGTCATTAAGATGATTTTATCACCAGAGGACCTGAGGATGACTAAATTCATCTCTGCCAATCACTTAGCTTTTCCCCAGAGGCCTCCAAAACAGATGTATGTATAAGCCACATGGAAAGGAAAAGATGTAGCAATTGAATGCTTCCTGCCCTATTCATATAGTCCCAGGGTAACGTTTGATATTTGGGGCTATAGCACCTCATCCAGAATGTGGTCACTGTTCCTATTTTACTCGTCTAAGCTTAAAAAATGTGCCATAGGAAGGGAGAGATGAATGAGAAAAAGGAGGAAGACCAAAAGACAGGGAAAGGTCGAGATGCCCCTGTCTCCCTATGCTACTGTGGTCCTGTTTCTTTCATATGGAAGAATGGGAGAAAAGAGAAACCATGCCCAAACTCAGGACCTTTAAGTCACCATGATCCCATTCACCATTCACCATACAATGTAGTGACAGTGGCACAGACTCCTTTTTGCTATGCTCACAGGAAGGGGAAGCCAAAGTGCAAAGCATTAGGAACATCTGCTGTCTGCATGGTCCCTGCTGTCATGGTCTTGCACCCACATGTTTTCAGATGGTAAAGACTGCTAGATTGGGGAATGGGACATTTGGAAGGGGTGGAGGAGGAGGGCCTTTCCGACAATATGGCATTTGAACAGATACCTTGTGAAATGATGGAGGAAACTATATGAATGCTGGGGGGAAGAGAACTCTGGGCAGAAGGGCATTAAGTGCAAAGGCCCTAAGGTTGAGTGTGCTTAGCACGCTCTAGAAGAAGCAGGGAGGTCAGCACATTGCCAGAGCAGAAAAGAAGAGTCAGGCTGAGGTCAAATGACAACACCATAGATCCTACAATAATTTTAAAATTTGGAACACTTGGATTTTCTTTTGAATGAGATAGGAAGTGTTGAGCAGAAGAATCATCAATTGACTTAAACATCCAATTTTGATTTAAAAATGAGAGAATATGGGATGCCTGGGTGGCTCAATGGTTAAGCATCTGCCTTTGGCTCAGGACATGATCCTGGAGTCCCGGGATCAAGTCCCACATCGGGCTCCCTGCGTGGAGCCTGCTTCTCCCTCTGTCTGTGTCTCTGCCTCTCTGTCTGTGTCTCTCCTAAATAAATAAATAAAATCTTTAAAAAAATAAATAATAACAAACCGTAAATGAGAGAATATGTGTCCAGGAAGTTGGATGAATAGACTGGGTTCACTCGGTGAGTAGCACAGGGCCAGCACTGGAATGCTGGTCTTCTGGAATGTCAGACAGCCCTATTTCAATAACCACATCACATGGAATACAGTAGATTGGACAGAGACAACACAGGTAACTGAGAGAAGATGAGTTCAAGCTTGGCAAGAAAGAGGAGCCACTGGTCACAACCGATCTCATGATGTCATATTAGTGGGTTTTAGAATTTTTTTTGTATGCAATTTTGTGGTTATCCTGGTCCTTAGAGGATAAACTGTTGTAAGGAGTCTCCTCACGGCTATTTGGTGTGGTAGTGGGGGGGTGGTAAAGAAACACTTAACAGCTCCATCTATTATCTGACTTTCTTCAGACCTGAAACACACTGGTTTCCCTCTACCCTCAATGTTCTGGAAAGAGGGGCCAAGTTAGGACTGCCTACTTTGTCAATCAGGGTTGCAGGACCACTAGCATGTCCAAAATATTTGTCTTTGTTGTGAGTAGCTATTTCATGGCTTCACTAGCTGAAGATTTTATTTTACAGTCTTGAGAAGAGAAAATAAATAAGGAGACTAAAAGCAACCACGTCAGATACATCTTTCAAAGATCCTGCCAAGATCTGTCAACCTGAGCGTCTCTAAATAACCAGTGACAAATGTTGTGTTGACATATTTCTCCATTTCCCAGTGAATAATTAACAGCAAATGTCAGGGAAGGCTGGTGAAATAATTTCAAACAAATAAAAACCCACTTCCAACTCATTTCAAGCATCCATAACCCTCTCTGCGACAGACACAGTTAGGAAACAAAGCAAACTATTCCCCCAAATTATCAGAAAACTGGGAACCTTCTAAGCAGAATTCTTTCTTTCTTTCATGTCAAAGTGAAAACACGTGGAGAGCTAAAAGTGTGGAAAGCACTTGGAGACACCTAACGAAGGGAGTCTGTTATTTCCATGGCCGTGGAGGCAGTGTGGTGTTAAATGAGCAGAACCTCTTATGTCAAATAAATGCAAGTTCATATCTTGGTACCAACACCTTCTCCTTCTCGATCTTAAGCTCCTGAATTCTTGTTTTAGACTTTTCATTCCTTAAACAGTAGTAATAACTTCCAGTTTGCAAGGTTGTTGGAAGTTTGAGGTAATACACTTACTTTATAAGGGTCACACCAGGTTTGATGGCACTGGCACTTGAGAGATCATCCATGAGTCCATGAGATTGATGAATGGATATGCTTTGTACCTCCCATAATGCCCTGCACATAGTAGACACCCACAGATTGTGCCCCCTCCACTTACTCTCCCATTGAATACCTCTTCTTTAATAACTGTCTTCATGTGTATTCACTCCCACAGTTGTGGGAATATTGAGGTAGGAATGACAAGTTAACAAAATTCTCTAGGTTTCTTCATGTATCAAGCTGAAATTGTATAATCTGCCACAAAGTTCTTTTATGTATTATAGAATTGAAGTTAGAATACTATATTTATATGTTACATTAGCTGGATAAGAGAAGGCACTCAACACATAAAAATGAAATTTGAATAATCTGGGTTTTTTTTTGTTTTGTTTTTTGGCCTTTTTTAAGCTGATAGCCAAACTTAGACTTTGTTCTTCCTAATATTTAGAAGGAAAAATTCTTCTCTGAGTATAGCTAAGCACTTTTCATAGCAGAAACATTGAAAAAAAATACATCTCACCTTGGTAGAGATTAATTAATTTACATCTACTCTTCAATTACACAGTTTACACAAACTTTGTATCAAAAGAGAATTAGCAATGAAGACTGAAATGGGAATATCATGCTTATTTCCTGATGCGTACTCCATAATGATCTATGGCTATTTCTTGCCTTATAAGATTAAGAAACTCATATTTTTAATTAAAAAAGATGATTTTAAGTTTTATTTCCACTGCTGTCTTCCTGATGAAAGTGGAATAGTTTCTGCATCTAGATGAAATATCAGATTTTCTAGAGCAGTACTAATCAGTATGTTTGTCTATTTTTTTTAATTTTATTTTTATTTGATATTATGAAAATATCATCTTAAAGTACTTTTTTGTATTTTCAATTTTGTTATATTTTTTACATACCTCTAAGATTAAAGTAGTACCGTTTTACAACAGAAGTCAGCAAACAATGGCTCACTGGTTAAATATGATCCACCACCTGTCTCCATATGGCCCTCAAACCTAAGAAAGGTTCTTAGCTTTAGAATTATTTAAGAAAAAAAAAAGAAGAGCAATTTTTGTGACATATGAAAATTATAAAACATTCAAATTTCAGTGTCCCATAAGTAAAGTTTTGTGGGGACACAGTCAAGATCGTTTGTTTACTCCTTGCCCACACTGCTTTGATGCTACAGTAGCCAAGTTGAGTAGTTGTGTTAAAGATTGCAAGGCCTGCAAAGCCC
This sequence comes from Canis aureus, assembly GCF_053574225.1. NCBI lineage: Eukaryota > Metazoa > Chordata > Mammalia > Carnivora > Canidae > Canis > Canis aureus. The sequence goes on along the minus strand of NC_135624.1, from coordinate 36,058,462 downwards.
TAAATATTTGCTATCTTGCCCTTTACAGGAAAAGTTTGCCAAATTCCACTTTGCAGTATATTAAGAGATTTCCATATATCCAAACATAAATTTTGAACCAATAGGACAGCAGAGACCCTGAGAACTTGTGCTTTATGCCTTTAGGCATATCGCTAATCAGAGATGCAGCTTACATTAGAAAGTAAATCTTCTTGTGAAGGAATTTGGTGAATAAAGATGTAAAGAAGTGATGATATTATTATATGAAAAATGCTCCATAAATTGCATGAAGGATTTATGAAAATTCAAACTTGCTAACTATGAATTTTTCCATGAATGTCTAAAACTGCTGTGCTTCACAAAAAATATTCCTTCCCAATTGAAATCAAATTTGTTTTCTTTTTTTGTGGATTAAACATTTATGAGTTACATTTATTGGATCCTGAATAGAATTTTCATTTGCTGATACAAATACTTTGCTGGCCAAGGGCTCTGTCTGATTGATGCATGGTCTTCTTTCTTCTCCATCCAAATTTTTAGGTTTCCTATTTCCACCTTTTCTTTGTTGGCATCCAGGCAGTTTGATCTTCTCAGAGAAAAAAAAAATAAGTGGGAGCACAGGGGACACAAGAATTGTTTGATTCAAAAAGCTGATGAAGTTTACAAAACTCTGACCTAAAATAAGATGGTCAGTGGATTTTAATCAGACTTTCTTTTTATTAGAAATCCAATTTTTTTTCTAATACAATTCAACCCTGAGACTGGAGTTATTTTTCTCAGTGATTTCACCAGCAAAAAATGGGGAAAATAGGTGTTCTGCTCTTTCTCTTTGTGGTATAATGGCTCAACAAAAAAACAGTCTATCTCGAAATGTAGTTAGTTGTACTGCTTTTCTTTCCAGTAGGCAAGAAAAGACCAGCTGTGAACATGAAAAGAGGTTAACTGTAGGCAAAGCAACCCAGTCGGATGGTCTGGAACATCCAGACAACTTTGCTGCTTATTTGGTCTGTGATTAAATCTGATTTATAGGGAAAGTTATAGCTCATCCAAGCAAAAGATTGACAGAGCTTTGGAAGCTGAGGTTATTACAGATAAACCATATTGGCCTATAAGCATGGGTTTGAGATTCAGATGAGTCTGAGTTGAAATACAGCTTTATCACATAAATGTTATATCTGTAAGAATATTTTTTGACTTTCTGAATCCCTTACCTAAAAATGATGATGATGATGATGATGATGGTGATGATAATGACAGTGTCCCTAGTTAGTTCCTTCTATGTAAAGTCCTTAGCATAGTTCCTGGTACACATAGGAATAATACCTGCCATTCAGAATAATAAATATGAAATAAGAACACCAACTACTGTTGGTTTTATACCATCACATAGAGGGACATACTCTGACTGTAAGATGGAGTATCGGCATCTCAACTGGAATACCAAATAGCAAAACCTACCTCATCTGTTAGTAGATATATTGGCAAATTACCAGAAGAAATCATTGAGGGTAAAATCCAACACAGCAAATTGGTCAAAATCCAGGCTCCATGGGGGTAGTTGGGACAAAGAGAGGGGGAGGCTCAGTTGTCAGTACTGGGGATCTGGTTTTTGTCAGATAAACATAGATGTCTAGATATGATATGGGCACCACCATCATGAAGGTAGAGATGCTTATTTACCAAGCTCCCCCAACTGGGTGGTTGAGAAGAATGAGTTCAAGTCCCAGAAAGAATCCAACAAAAATCCAACAAAAAAGTCAGCATGCATTGATAAGAAAACTCAGACTTCATTTTTCATCTACTTCCTTAAAATCTCAGAAAATATTGCTAATTACATTATATACATTATAAACATCTCCAAGCTGTACAAAGTGGCTGCAACATCGAAGATACATAGTAAGTGCCAGTTGAATTAATAAACATGTGAAATTTATATGGACCAAAAGGTATTGTTTCTGTATTGAGTATGTGTTGGTGAATAAGCTACCATACCTGAATTTAAGGAGCTCACAGTTTAGTGGTGTGAGGAGACATTTTAGTGAAAATTAACATACCTCTTTGATATAATTAATTTGAGGCCTACATTGTAGAATTTTTGAAGTGCCTTCAAACATATTCCCTCATTTGATTTTCAAAACAGCTATGTGAGAAAGACATTTTATTCCTAAGCTACAGTTCAGAAAACAAAAGTCCAAAGGATTTATATCATTAACCTTAGACTGGATGTTTTTAGACAATGTAATGGTTAATTTTATATGTAAGCTAGACTGAACCATGGTGCCCAAATATGTGAGCAAACATTATTGAGGGCTTTTTGGTGGTGAGATTACAATTTAAATTGGTGGATTTCAAATAAAACAGATTGCCCCCATTTATATGGGTGGGCCTTATCTAATCAGTCGAAGACTTCACTAGCACAAAAGACTGATCTGAAGCAAGAGGGAATAATGTCAGCAGACAGGATTTAGACGTGAACTACAATTTCAACTCTTCCTTGGGTCTCCAGGCTGCCAGCTCACTCTGCAGATTTTGGACTTGCCAGTCTCCATACTTGCATGAGCCAATTCCTTAAAATCTCTCTTTCAACAGATAGATTTTTATATATGCATATATAAAAGATACAGGAGGATAAATGATAAATTCACTCCTACATGCAAACAATCCTTAGTTTGTAATCCCTAGAGAATCAAGATTCAAGTGGAGCCAGGGAGGAGATATTTGCAAGGAGATATTCAAAGGACATCTGGATATAGAGTCTATTATTATTTCTAGGATATAATGGATTGTTCTTGAGACTATGTTTCATCATGAGGCTGAGTCCCAAAGATAGGGTTGACTGACTTGGAACATAGTAACCAATGGCCACATGATTAACCAGTTGAGATTGGCATGTCACCAAGCTGCTGAGTGAGGGCTTTGGCAGCAGGAGTGGCTGTATCAAGATGGTTAAAGTTAGGCCCATAATATCCTCTCTGTTCTACATGGGTAAGTTCATTTAAGTTAACACAAGACCCAGCCAGCCCAGTAGGATCATCCCCTTGGGGGACAACTGACTCCCAAGGCAAGAGTCCTTGGAGCCACTGAAGGAGCCCCAATCACATTGACTAAGACAGAGGACAGAACTTCGGATCCAGTGAAGAATTTGAGTTCACTTTGTGATTCAAAGGAGAGACTAAATCATGTAATCAAGGACAGATTTAGGGTTTATAGAGGAGAATGGTGCTCTAGGGTATGTACATACCTACGATCTCACCATGAGCAAATTTAGTCTGAGACAGGCAAACAAAAACCAGGTCTTACATGAACACATTACAAGGATTAGTTTGAAAGGGTCACAGAACAGAGAAGACTGCATCTTAATGGATGAAGACTTTTATTCCTGGCAGCTTTATTGGACTCCAGCCATCTGAGGCCAGTTGCTGAAGCAGTGACCAGCCTAAAGAACTTCTGTACTATACACAGTAGCATCAATGCAATGGGAAATTGGAAACATAGCTTTGGATCATGCATGTACTGAATTTGGATAAAGGGACGTCAGATTTTACCATTATCAACTGATATTAGTCATTGAGACAGATTTTTTTCCTCTGGTCTCTTTTAAGACAGACAAATAAGAACACAGCCTGGAGAATCATAATCCTGGCTGACCTCACAATCAATACCTATCTGCAGTTGACAGAGCAATCTTCTGGAGATGAGAAATAATAATAAAAAAATCTTAAAATTTAAATTCCATTTGCTCAGTGCTATCCAGGTGTGGTTGTCATTTTGTTTCATTGGTCCAGAGATTTATCAAATCCTAATTTGGCACCATAACTTCTGTCATCCATCCCGCACATCCCTTCTCTGGGGAGACTGCAAATTCTTCCAAACTGGGTCTTCGTGCACCTGTAGAACTGCTAAGCTAGAAAGTAGCTATAAAACCCACTGTGTTTTAAACCTCTCGTTTTGAAGATATGAAAACCCAGGGAATTGCAAGGGTGAAGATGTCTATCATATGCAAATTTCCAAGTGCTCCGAAGAAAAAATCAAAGGAAGAAAGACAGATGTGGTCCTGAGGTTAGGACACTTAGCCACATGCTAGCTTCTGAATGCTCTCAAAGCTCCTGCCAGATTTCTCCCACAAGTGGGGTAAAGAAACACAGATGTTGGTCAAGGCCAAGCTTCTGGGACAATGGAGCTAGACAAAGCTAGATAAAATTTAAAATCACTTGCATTTTTATGGCAGATTATGTAGAATAATGGTGTTGCCTCCTTTTTTCCAAAAGGATGTGGCAATAAGGCTGGAGCCTCCTTCTGGCTGGGAGATGTAGCTTCTTCATCCTTGTAAGTCAAAGCAGGAACAGTTGGGCTTAGAGAGAGGGAAATGGGAATAAAGGTTGGCCTTTTTCTAGTTCAGGCCAAATATATCCCCATAGTTCATTCATAGTTCAGATGACCCCACTGAATTCACAATTGTACGCTATTGAACACTGAGTTGGAAATTACTTATTTTAAAGGGATTTTGTCTGGTCTAGCTGTCTCTAAGCACACATCTGTGTTAGCCAGGCTGGTGGTTGTGACCATGCTAAGTAGGTGGCAGGTTCACTACCAACAAACCCCTTCCTTTCAAGGTTCCGCCTGACCTTTGCTGACCTCCCTATGCCCCAGACACTTTAATCTCATCCCTGTCCTCTCCCCTAGCAAGATGCTAGATCTCCTCCACCCTTTAATAAATATTTGCATCTTCTCATCCTGGCTTATCATTTGGAGGGTAAAACATTATAATATTGTTGCTTATAGTACTGAATAAGTATTTGATCTTTGTTCCAGTTCCTGGCACAGAGTTCCTAAAACCCCTGGAATTTCCTAAGTATGGAAAGCAGTAAAGACATATTATGTTATGTTAATGAAGTGACTTTTGGAAGCACCTAAGGATGGAGAACCGGTTGCCAGTGGAGTCAGTCCTGTGACTAGAGGGTTAGAACTTCCACCCCTTGACCTCCAGGAGGAGAGGAGCTGGGGATTGAGTTAAATCAACAATGGCCAACACCCCATGTATCTCTTCATCTGGCATTATTCATATCTTTTACTATCTTTTATAATAAATCGGGAATCTAGTGACTAAACAGGTTCCATGAGTCTTGTTAGTCACTCTAGCAAATTAACACAACCCAAGAAGGGGGTTATGGGAACTTCCAAACTATAGCCAGTTGGTCAAAAGCCCTGGAAGCAATCTGGTCTTGAAATTGGCATCTCAAGTGAGGGCAGTCTTATAGGACTCAGCCCTGAACCTGTGGAATCCGATGCATCTCTAGGTAGGCACTATCAGAATTGAGTTGAATTGTAGTACACCCAGATGGTGTCAGAGAACTGCTTGGTAGTGTGGGAAACACACCTCTCCACCTCCAACACACACACACACACACACACACACACACATTGGAGATCAGATTCAGAATTTTTCATTCATGGAAACATGCATCCACATTATCGATATGATGGAAATCCCACATCATTTCTCATAGACCCTCATAGCTTTCTTGAGAATATGTCCCATATCAGACTAATAACAGTTCATGGCTCTCCACAGTAAGGAGAATTTAACATGAAGTTATATGAAGAGGTGTAAAGAACAAAATATAAGAAATCTTCAAATGATAAATTCCATCTGTACCTTTCTCCAAAATGAAGAATCAAGCAATCAAAGAAAATCCTTAGAAACCAAAAGTAAAGGAATACATTCAGTCTTTTGAATGGCTCTTCCCCAATCACAGACACAGAGGGCAAGTGAGTCTCCCTGGCTTTGACCTGGAAGGTCCCTCGGAGGTGCAGTCACACATGGTAAGACGTGCATGCAATCTGCTTTCTCATGTATCCCAGAGCTTTGCTCACAGATTGTCACCATCTCTTGCATGCCCAGCTCTCCTTCTCGCAGCTCTGTTCTCTGCTCCATCAATTTCTTTGAAGGTGACATTGATAGCTTCATTTCAATATCCAGGAGACTTTTTACAAAGGGAAAAAATAATAACCAACTTCTATGTCTGTTTCCACGTGATTGCAATGCCTCCCCCTCATTTTTCTTCCTTATACTTTGCTCATTTTTGAAAATGTCTTGCAAGAGATTCAGGAACACATATCTTAAACTCAAGAAAACCAAACCAATGTTCTATTCTGACAATATGAATGAAACTAAGAAGCAGGAACAACCCATATGTACTCAGCAGTCCAGGAGGTAGGTTTGGGAACTATATATTTTTAAGCTCAGATGATGGAAAGGAAATAATCTTGGGAGAGAAAGAAATAAAACACTCACATGTGTGCATCATCTTTTCAATTGCTGAAACCCCGGTTACTCTCAATGTGGCCAGAAAAGTACCTTTAATCTGCCAGGCTGCACTTATATTTGTTTCTTGTGGGAAATACTGAATGAAGAGATGGTAAAGAGTCTGTATCCTCTTAGATTCCTATCCCTGCTATGAACACAAACCCAGGGGTTATGCTATAAAAGACACAAGACCAAGCCTCTTTGGGATGTCCTTCAAACAGAAGAAAGCAAAAAATTTTTCAGCTCACAATCTTTAAATAGTCAAGTAAATATAATGTCTATGCTTAGAAATCTTAGATTTGTTCTTCACTTTGAAAGACATCATTCCATTCTTTTCTGGCTTACATCTTCCTCGTTGCTGCAAGGTCAGCCATCAGCATTACTGTTGCTCTAATAAATATAATGTGTTTTTTTCTCCAGCTGATTTAATGATTTTTCTTATTGTATATAATTTGGTAAGTTTGGATGTGCCTCAATAGGGTTTTTCTTGCTGTTTTCTTTTTAAGATGTGTGTATTGATTTTAGAGGTGAGGGGCAGCAGGAGAGGGAGAGAGAATCTTAAGCAGACTCCTCACTGAGTGAGGAGCCTGACACAGGGCTCAATCTCATGACCCCGAGATCATGACTTTGACTTGAGTCAAAACCAAGAGTCTGATGCTTAAACAACTGATCCACCCTGGGGCCCCTTCTTTATGTTTTTGAGCATGGAGTTTATCAAGCTTCTTAAATTTGTGGGTTGATATTTTTCATCACTTTTGAACATTCCTGGATATTATTTCTGCAAAGTTTACTTCTAACATATATTCCACATCAACATGAGAACTGTGTCCCACATGTCTCTTAAGCTCTTCTGTGTTCTTCCTTTTATTTTTTTCCCCCTTTCTGTGTTTGCTTGGATAGTATCAATGAGTGGGAAATATCAGAAAGGGGGGCAGAACATGAAAGACTCCTAACTCTGGGAAATGAATGGGTGGTGGAAGAGGAGGTGGGTGGGGGGTGGGGGTGACTGGGTGACGGGCACTGAAGTGGGCACTTGATGGGCACTTGATGGGATGAGCACTGGGTGTTATTCTATATGTTGGCAAATTGAACACCAATAATAAATAAATAAATAAATATATATATATATATATATATATATATATATATATATATATAGAATAGGATAGTTTCAATTGATCTTTCTTTGTCTTTCCATTCAATGAGTTTTTTATTTTTGGTTTTGTAGTTTTGGGATCTAGAATACCTATTTGAATTTTCTCTTAAAATATTATTTGTCTGTTATTGTCTCATTTTTCAGAGCTGTTTTAAAACCCTTTTGTGCCATTCAGTGGGCCATAAGTGGATCTGCCTTCGTGTCCTTTTTTCCTTGGTTATCAGTTACATTTTTCTGCTTCCACACAAATATATATACATCTGGCATGGTATATACGAGAAACATATTGGTCAGAATTAATGTTATTTGCAGACATAGTTTGCTCTCTTCCCAGATAAATTAGGGGCTGCTCAGGAACAGAGCTGAGTCAAGATTGATTCTCAATTTTCGGGAGTCTCAAGTGTGTGCCTCTTTTAACCCAGCCCCTTCTTCAAGCACCATCCACTCTGGGTTTTTGTTTGAGAGTACTGCCTGCCTCTATCTTAAATCCTAATAATTCTGTGGTTCAGAGATTTTGATTTCATCTTCTTATTCCTCTACTGCATGCAGGATCCAATTCTGACAAAGTTCCTCAGGGCAGGATCTGCATGAGCTTACTGTGGGTTCCTCCTTCTGGTGGAAGGAGGTAATCTTCTAGGTAATCTGTGATCTCACTCTGAATTCCCAGCCCAGGCCCAAGCTTGCTGGCAGCTGTAAAACATGATGAGGGTGTTTTGGCTCTGCTTGGTCATGGCAGCAATTGCTGTCCTTAGGACCCCCACTGGCTGAGCTCTGTCATGCAGAGTCCCTTACCTCTGTAAGCCCAGAGTCAGAGTCAGCATGTGCCCCCATGAAAGAAAAGCGCAGGAGGTCTTAGCTCTGGAATTTTAGTTCATACAGTCTATTTCCATAAGTATCCAATCATTATAAACATGCACATTTAATCATTTATCCGTCTTCCTATATATTTGTCTCTGGTGGTTGCAGTGTGAGTGACAGCCAGCCACAGTTAGTCTACCCACTCAGAAATAGGGGTGTGAAAACCTGGATCTGAATCCCAACTCATGCACTTGTCAGCACTGTGAACAATTCTGGACAAGCACTTCTCTCTGAGTGTCAGTCTTTTCATACAGAAAGTGAGGCTGGTATTGCATAAAATGTGTGACCTCTGTCTAGAAAGTACACTATCATGTTTCATATTTCCAACCTACAAGTTTTCATCTTTCTCCCACAAGATTTTTGACCTTTTATTATTAATCCAACAATGACATGTGTTTAGGTTTGCTTTCTTTTGTAACAAATTCTCTTTGTGTCACCTGCTACATTGTGGTGAAAGATTGTGAGCTTCTGGGCATGATATTCATAGGGTGTAAAATATGAAACTGCGCCGAGGAGCAATGTTCTGGAGCACAAGTATCAAACCAACAGAGACTTGACTCATTCAAATGGAACAGCCGCCTGTAGACCATCCAAGGGGAAGTCAAGGTCAAAACAAACCAGAGAAATCATCACGTGTCATTCCCTAACAACACAACCCTGGTGTCATTGTATAGATTGAGCATATAGCACATACTAATGGGGAGAGGCTGCATTTGAAGGGAAGGGAAAGGAGGATAGAGGAAGAGGGGCAAATAGTGAGGTGGTGTAACAAACTGAGCAGGAGAGGATAGGAGGCAAAGCCTGAAAGATAGGCTGGGACACAAGGACACCCATGGGAAAAGGCACAGAAAATCAAGGTCAATACATTTGCAGTGAGGGAGAGAATCTGACAAGAGATGGACGGAGAAATAAGGAGACTGAGTGAAAAAGCAGAACAGTTATCAAGTTGTAAAAAGAACAGGAGAGCTGTGCTCTGAGAGAGGGGCAGGGAGAGAACAGGACTAACCGAACATAAAGAGTTTAGCAGGATAAGGGGACAGGAAACAAGGGGAGACAGTCTTGGAGAGCTAAGGTCTCTAGGAAGAGACTGAATGGAAGCCAAATGCAGATGCAGAGAGAACGGAGAGATGGCTGGAGAAAAGGCAGGTGACAAGTGCAGGAAAACCCAGGAAAATATGGTGAAACATAACATTCAATTCAATTAAACAACTGCAGTGGGCTGCACACCTGGCAAACTTGAGCTCAAGTAATTCACCCCAAGAGCGTGCAATGGCATCTACTGTTTTCTCTCGATTTTCTAAAGGTTGAAACTATGCCCAAGGCCGTGGGGTTGGTGGTTAAGCTGGAAATCCATTCCAGGTTGGTGTGTCTCTAAAGATCATGTCTTTTCCACTCTGTCAAGCACAGTGATAGGAGCGGGCACAGTAAAAAGGGGATGGCTGTTCAAAGGGATGAAGGATGGAGACAGAGGGGCTTCTGATAGAGGGCTGTGGCCTCAAGGCTCTCTTTGTCAAGACCGCAAGTTGTCTTGCTGTAAAACAAATTAAGTTTGCCAGGTTGATTTACCCAGTGTGGGACTGTCTCTAAAGCAAATCACGATCTCCTGGTGTTACATCACCCTGATTTAGGAAGGTGGACAACCTAACTTACTTAAGCAAGTTGGAGATATAGTTTCTGTTTTCCAGTGGTAGCTTGATGTCAGAGAGAATCTGAGCCTTTCGAGGAGGCTTCCCTGGCTTCCTGGGCTGCCTCCTAGAGAAAGCCAGGCTGTTTGCCCCAGGGACGTGCATCCATCAAGAAAAAAACAGGGGAACATTACGAAACAGGATTGGAGCAAGTGCAGGTTAAGTGCATATCACAAACACATACAGGGGAAATCAGAGCCACGCTGTGATCCAAGGGGCTCTGAAGAAGTGCTGTGTGCAGAATGGCCCTGTTGGAAAGGGATCTCAGAATAACCAGAGGTGCAAACAATCTTGTCTTTCCTGATCTCTAATTCTGGTCATCTCCATCCTTCTGCAGTTATCACCTAGGGACAGCCTTGTGCTCTTCTGTCTCATCACGCATGTGTCTCCTGGATGCATCCTCTTACAGGCTACTGCGCCACCCCATTCTGTGGCTTGTGAGCCATTTGCTGCCCACTTGCTAGCATGACTGTGAAGACTATTCACGATTAGCCTTGAAGAAAAAAAAATCTACCTTGATCTCCAGTACCTTCCTTTCCTGCATTTTAAGCTTGAAATATGTTTTCATTTTCCCCCGGCCATGAACATGTCTTAGGATAGTTAACTTCACAGATAGGAGGGTTTTGCTGCAGCCTGGAGTTGTCTGGCACTGGGCTTTAGAGATGAACTTGAGTGAGGATAAGAGGCACTGCAGACTGGCCACAGGTAAGGGCTCCGGATAGTAAGCTGTTCTCTGCTAATCTGAAGTCCCTAACTCTCTAGGGGCAAGAAAGGCCAAGCATCTCCAGGGCTTCCTCTGTGGATGCATAGGTACCCCGGTCAAACCTTCACCTGCATGCAGACGTGGCACATGGCTCTTGGGCTCAGGGCCTGAAATACAAAGTGAAATGAACACAGAGCACATTCCAAGGTCTTGACTGTTGATAATCAGGTGTCATTTCCTTGCATGCACGACACATGCAATTAGAAAGCAGAGTACCAGACCACCTTCTGGATTTGCCTCTGTGTCTCACTGTCTTGTGCATCCTCGGAGAAGTCCCTTCGATTCTCGAGGACTCAATCATTACATCTGGGAAAAATAAAAAGCTAAGTTAGAATGAGTCTTCAAAATTTCTTTCACACTTACCAGTGATCCTGTGATTTTTTTCTAGCATAGAACGTAGCCCTATGAAAATATAATTCACTTTGTCACTAACTTGTCAGAACGCTATTGGATAAGTCAGTTATGTCCTTTCTCTAGGACTCAGTTGTCTCAGCTGGACTAAATTAGGTGCAAACTGGTAGCTCAGGGCCCCAAATCCTGTTGAATATATATGTATTTTATTTAGTCCTGTCACTGTGTGTGCGTGTGTGTGTGTGTGTGTACGTGTGTGATGGCATTCAAATATCAAGTATTGTTAAACTATTTATAAATATTTATAAAAGTTGGGGATCCCTGGGTGGCTCAGTGGTTTAGTGCCATCTGCAGCCTGGGGCTTGATCCTGGAGACCCGGGATCGAGTCCCGCAGCAGGGTCCCTGCATGGAGCCTGCTTCTCCCTCAGCCTGTGTCTCTGCCTGCTCTCTCTCTGTCTCTCTCTCTCATGAATAAATAAATAAAATCTTTTAAAAATATAATTATAAAAGTTATCTGTAAAAGAGGATATCATGAGGAGTCAGTGGACCTGGTAACACTGGGTCAGCCGCCCCTCCTGGAGCATCAGATCCTGGATGTGAGCAGCTGCTTTCTTTTGACCTGGTTTGTGTTTTCCGGGCTGCCTCCTCCTTGTGATGCATTATTACTCATTAATATCATCTGCCCAGCCCCTAAAGCTTCTGAGTTTCTGCTTGTTGAGATAATTTCTAAGATCCTTTCAACTTTAAAATTGTGTGATTCCAAGTATAAGACGTGACCTCTGCTCTCCTGAATGTATTTTCAATCAATCAAGAAAATGATTGGGAATATAATGGGTCTAAGGATCATGGGTGGTGTTTTCCTGATTATCTGCCAAATTATTATTTTTCTCCTCTCTTTGTATTTTTTTCATGAAGGCTGCCTGCATCAACTCCCCTTGACATTAATTCCATTGTTCGTGTGCATATGACAGGTACATAAAACTGACACTACAAAATCCTTACAAGGGATTTCTTTATCACAGCCAAAGTTAAGAGGTCTGCTAATTGTTAATGCTAATAAAAGTAACTGCTATTACTTGGCTTTTAAAATATAATTACATGACAGGAATGCTCTGCTTCATTTTCCTCACACAGCCCATGTAATCACCATGTAACAAAATTAGCGATGGAAGAGGCTTCAGTAAAAAGGCAGACTTATCCATTTAAGAGATGGGAAGTGTCCGAGATTAAAAAAAAAAAAAAAAATCATTGCAAACTTTTTAGTGGATCCAGGAAGAAATTAAAGCACAGCCAGAGGGATTTTTTTTTTTTTTTTTTTTTAAGTATGAGTCAGATCAGGTAACTCCACCTTTGGAACCCTGCAAAGGTTTCCCATCTGTGATAATGTCACCTTGCCCCGTGCGACCTTCGCAACCTCACGCCTTGCCCCATGTCTCAGGTTCTCAATGGCTTCCTCATCTCACATTGCCCCAGCCGCCTGGGCTTTGTTCCCCGTTTCCTTCCTTGAAGCTTCCAGGCATGCTTTTACACAGGATTTTCACATTTCACATTTCACATTTCCCTCTACCTGACACACTCCTCTTCTAGATATATATGCACCGGCCACTTCTTCACCTCCATCAGCTGTGAGCTCAGGAGGCCCCTGCTCCATGGGTCCTTTTCAGACCTCCTTAGGACGCTGAGACACCACCCTGCAGGTGCTCCTACGTCCTTTCCTGCTCTTGGCACACACCACTAGCTGGCACACTGGGCATCACACCATGTGTTTACTATCTGTCTTCATCCACTAACAGGTGCACCCCTGAAGACAACTGTTTTTGTCTGGTGTGTTCAATGATGCATCTCCAGGAACTAAGAATAGAGTCTGGTGTATTGTAAGCATTCACTAATATTGGTGGAATATCGAATAATTGTGCATTTATCTACTTTCCAAAAAAAGATTTGAAATGGCATCAAACATTAAGTCATGCATATGTCTTGTCAATGGTGAAGGATAAAAACTGGATTTGACCTTGAACTCGAGTGCAAAAACAATCTTATGGCATCTTCTTTAAGATTCACCTTATTTTAACACTTTAGGTCACTTCTCAGAAAGTGGAGGCCCACTGTGACCTGCTGGTCCCACCCAGAGAGCAACCTCTGTCTCTCCCACCACCCCTCCCGGTTCCTGAAGGGACACTTGGAAGCTGGTGAGTCCCCATTTATCCCTCTGTCCCCTATCTGTGCACTGAGCCCCGTGGACTACATCGTGTGGCTCCTTTCCCCCTGATATTCAGGAGGGTCTTCAAAGGGGTACATCCAATGAGGAAAGAGCAGAGGGACTTCAGGCTGGCCCTCTGTGTCTACAGTCTGGTGGGCAGCTCCTTTACAAGACTTAGCTTCCATCCAGGTTCCTATAATGATCCTCCTCCCCTGTGGCCTTTCAGACTGAAGGGGGCAATGATTTTCTCTCGCCAGCACCTCAGTGTGACCTGCTCATTCCTTCATCCAGCCTCACCTCTTAAAGAGTCCCTAAGTATCTCCTCAGGAACCCCAGTGGAGTGTGCCTCCTATCTCTCCTGTCCATCTGCATCCTGTCTGTCTGCCAGTCTTTCCTCTTGTTTCCTGCCTAATCCAACACTTTCTTGAGGAGGAAGAGTCAAACTCAATGTGGACTGCCAGGGTTCACAATCCCACACACAAATCATTGATCTTTCCCAACATGGAAGATTTCTCTTCGTTTGTCCAAAACATGTCTTGAATGCCTACTGTGTGCTAGATGTTAAGGCAAAAACCTTGTTATGAAAAATGCATGTTTTCTAGTGTGGACAGATACCACGGACATCACTGGTATGGTTGTTAAGGGTGGAATATCACAGGAGTGTGGAAGCATTCTGTGAACCCCACCCCACACACCCACCCAGAAGAGGGTTTTCAATTTGCCATGGGCATGCCGCATACGATGGAAGATGGTCTTAGGTCTGACAGGTACCCTGGTCACCTCCAACCCCTTGTGTTCTGAGAAACACACAAAACAAAAGACTTGAGGGATCCCTGGGTGGCGCAGCGGTTTGGCGCCTGTCTTTGGCCCAGGGCGCGATCCTGGAGACCCGGGATCGAATCCCACATCGGGCTCCCGGTGCATGGAGCCTGCTTCTCCCTCTGCCTGTGTCTCTGCCTCTCTCTCTCTCTCTGTGTGTGTGTGTGTGAGAGATCATAAATAAATAAATACAAATTAAAAAAAAAAGAAAGAAAATACTTGAGAATCTTTTGAGGACTTGTTAGAATGAAACTCATCTTTTCCATGAGTTGAAGAAAGGGAAAAAGATCATAATCTTCCCAACAGTGGCAGGTTAGTGTGGATGCTTCTACCTCAACCTTGTTTCTTTTATCAGGATTCACCTGTTACCATGAGATTGATAACATTTGTTAAATCATGTCTCTTGTTAACTCTGTGACCAGTAGTACCTAAGGACAAGGGATATCAAGGCTGCCTTTGCTTAAAAAAACTGTAACAAATGCCTAGCATTTCTACCCTGGAACTCCGTGTAGGACACAGACAATCCTAGCCATCACTCTGAACACCCTCCTTCAGCTCTGCTCACAGACAAAGCCAGAAGGAACAATGACCCTGGCATCTGGGGCATGGCCTTCTTGATTTGATGTATCCCTTTGTCTCCACTACTTTCTGCCACTCAGTGTGCTGTGTAAATTCAAGCTTCTCCCACTGTCCTTACTTCATGCCCTGCTTGATCCTGCCCCCTTCCAAATCCAGCCTCATCTAATCCTAGCTCTCACTCAACAACCTGAATCAGAGTGACCCAGAACACTTGTCCCCCTGCAACATTTGAGCAAATATTTTCCATTTTGGGCCCCAGGAAGTGTTCACAAGTAAATTTTTGTCTGGGGTCTTATTTTCTGTGTTAATTAGTATAGTTGACATCAGTAGAGTAATTCAGGTGTTCAGTGTGGCAATATGGCTCTGTTCAGTGTCAGATGGCTATAAGCTTTGTTTTGAACAGTCAATCATTTATTGGTAAGTGCATAGTTTCAGTGGCAACGATAAAACCACATGAACAGGAGACAATATCAGGTCAAACAAATAACGCTTTCTAATCATCACAAAATCTGTTGCCATTAGGAAATTCAAAGTGCTCAGAAGCCACATCTTAAGAAGACAGGTTGTCTTATTAGTCTATATGGAATAGTTCCGTACTACCTGAACTCTGTAGAATCTTGTAGATCATCACCTTCTAACTAAACATGACCTGTTGGCACATAATCATGGCTTGTAAAGAAATCTGGAGGACTGTTGATGAGGATTTTGTCTCCTTCCAAACCAAGTATTCTTACACATATTAGATTTGGATTAGTAGAGCTTTCTGCAATCACAATGTCATCTATTTGGACACCGTGAAAATGTTGGTAAGATTTTCTGCAAAGAAAATGTCTCAATTTTGTATGGAAGGCTCCACTGATGGTCCAATACATAGGGGTACCACCAGTGTCTTCAGAAGCATAATGATATGCATAGCCATAACGAAAAATATAGATAAGTGGGAAGTTGTTTTTTTTTTTCCCCAGAACACCATAAAGCAAGGTTCTATGTAGATTTTGTCACCACTGGCCATTGATATGTTCTATAATACTTTCAAATTTGAGGATGCTTTGAGACTTCCAGAAAACAAACAAAACAAAAATATCCAAAGCATGTCTCAAAGCCTATGTGGGTGACCTATAATTTCAGGATTCCTCTAGCTCCAAAGAACCCCACAAGACTCTAAGGACATATGCTTTTTAACTTAATGAATATTTCTTATATTTTTCCCTGCAATAATTTGTGTATTTTGCCTCTGTCCACTAGAGAGCTGCTATATTATACTCTCACTACATTGGATTCTGGAGATCTGTCATTGAGAAAACCCCATGCCCTCCCTGTCCACTGTCCATTAGCCTAGGGTAGGCAGAGGGAGTCAGGAGGAGGAGGAGCTAGAGGAGGAAGATGAGAAAATGCTCTTTAGTTCTGGAACCAGGAGACACATTATCTCTCTACCCCTGTAGAGTCTTGGCACCAATGAATGGCTGCCTTTGCTTTCATGAGTTTAAGTTAGAATTATCTCACTTGTTACCAAATTGTTCTGAATAGTACAGTAACAGGAGAGTATTTTTACTCACAGTGTAAGTTAATACCTACCTCTGGGATTATTGTTAGCATGAAAATTTAAAACAGATATCATGAAAGTGTTGGTGAAATATAAAGTCTTAGATAGCCATTACATGGAGTTTTTGTTGGTGTTAATTATGGCTTGGGACTGGCTGACTTAGCAGATGTGTAGATTCCATGTTAATTTAAATAAATAGGGCATCTGGCTAAACTTTTTCTGTATTATTTACCAAATAAAAGGACTAGGCAAGGAAGAAAAGCTTCCCAATCATCATCTTTGTCCTTTCGCTTAGAATCCTGATGCCCATGAACCGAGTTGTATGCCATCTGGCTTCTGGAATTGGGGGGAAAAAAGCTGATCTGTTCAGGATGAGATGTCCCTAAAGCCATGGTTCTTAGGACTGGTTGAGTATCATACTATATTTGTAACTAACAAAATAAATACATTCCTAATGATACTCCGTTTTTATAGGTCTTGGGTGAGTGGGTCTGCCTTTAAGTTTCTGATTTATTCAGCAAGTATTTATGAGTGGTTCCCTATGTGTCCGACACTTACTAATGATGAGCAAGACAAAGCTCTGCCCCTACAGAGCACAGAATGCCCTGCCCTGGATATGTGGGTAGAGCAGAGAAGTATTCTAAACATTTCCACTCACAAAATCTTCTTCATGATTCACTGGTTAATTGGAACTGTGTCACTTTAAATCCAATCCATGGCTTAGGCCCCTGGGTTATATTCAGCTTAGTTAGCTGAATGTCTTAGCTAGATGTCTTTATTTAGTCCTATTATATTTGTTACGCATGAGGACTTTTCAGGAAAGTGAAAATTCTGTCATTAAGAATTTGAGATAATGGACATTTTAGATTATTGTACTAATGGTCAGCAAAATATACCCCAGGTTAAACGAAGGGCTCTATCCCTCTCATGGGCATTATTTACAGTGAGACTGAGGGGTCTTGGATGACTTAACAGTTCATACCTTCCAACAAAGAGATCTGATCGTGTGTTTGTGCGCTGCCACACGAGAGCCCAGAGAATCAACATTTGTGACTAAAGAGAGGAGAGCCTTTCTTTGAGAGGGCACGTGGGGTTGACATTTTACCTTTGACTTACTAAAAGCAGTGAGGTGGGAGTGGACTCACCACAGGTCAATGAGATGAGACAGATCAACCCTGGAAACCATAAAGTGGAAGGTACAAAGGCCATAATCTTCCTGCAGAACAAAAAATAATACCATTCTCATTTGCTTATTTTGCAAAGAAGACAAAGCCTCTGCCTACCCCACTCATTTTGTTTTATTGACCTCTCACCTTTGTACCCATCAGGGGTGGTGAGAAGATGTGGGCTGATTGGAGCAGTGAGGTCGTCTAAGTGTTACTTCTGAGGCGCGACTCACTCAACATGTCCCTGAAATATTCATGTTCCCGGTTTTCTCCCTGAGGATAAAGAGAGTTTAGAGACGCTCTCCAGCTCTAACCTTCTGATTCCATCTGCTTTGTTTGCAAATTCATCATTGTCTTATCCATCAATTATTAAGATAAAATCTTTTGAATCAATGCTGCTATAAATAAAAGCCTCCCAAATCTTTTATCTAAGCCACAGGTGAAATTGGGCAATATTTCTACTCAATCTCCTTAGAAAAGTTTCCCGTTTAGTTGTTTCTGGCAATGCATGAATTTTTTATCAACATCCCAGCAATGTTTACATTTAAGAGGTTCAGACTCTACCTTTTGATGCTGTAAAACTGGCATCTGGAGTTCTGGTTTCAAGGATATTCAATGAGGGTGTTCATTTTATTTGTGTGTGTGGGTGTGGACTTAATGGGTCTTAATCATCCCTAGTAATTTTTTTCTTTCCCATTTTCCCTCTTCAAGTTCCACAAAAGAGTATTTTAGATGTTAGAAATGACATTCCATTGGAAGAAAGGGTTAGGGAGGATTATACTTAGACAATGTTGCTTCTTTGTCAGACCAGTAGCCTGAATATGCCTTGTACTTCTGGAATACTGGTTGTTTCTTATGCCATGTTTGCTGGGTGATTTCAGAATAAAATCTTCTCATGTGAAGGATTTCACTGGTTTTGAACAAGATCTAGGCATTCTCCTCTTTAAATTGTGGCTTCTTTTAACTGCCATCAGCAGAGCAGCAATAAACAGATCATTAGCACTGATGATGTCATAATGGATAATGGAAAAGCATTAATTTTCATAATATCATCATTAATTATAGCTAACTTTGAAATGCAGTGGGGCTGACTTTGTCTTATTAAATGAAGCAAATGCTTTGAAATATTAATTAGTAAAATCAATCTCAATAAATTGGTGATAGCAAAATTTATTGTTTAAAAATGTTTAAGCACACAAAGTAAAGAAAGTTTTGTAGTTTAAGAAGACACCATTAATATAATTTAGTGCTTCCATTTTACATCGCATTATGCCTTGGAAAATCACCAGAATATTCCAGGAATGTCTGTTAATTTCCCTCAATCTCAGTTTTCATCATCATACTGAGAATGACAGGGCCTATCTCCTACGTTAGTGTGTGGAATAAATGAAATCATTAATGGGAAAGCGTTTATAAATAATCAAACACCTTATACCTGTGAAGGATTTCTTATTATTCCAATAGGCAAGATGGGCTTGGCTGGAGGAAGGTAGCCCTTCACTTTGCTTTTTCCAAAACAATAATCACAGTTTCACCAAAGATCACAAATAGTCAACAGTTAAGTAATCCTGTTTGCCAGCCACTCTGTTAAACACTTTAGAGAGATTATTTTATGTAATCTTCATAACAAACATTTGAGGAAGATATTTTAATGCTCGCTTCACCAAAGACAAAACAGACTCATGAGGATAAGTTCCTTGCTCAAGCTCATGAAGGTGACGAGTGATGGCACCAGACCTCTGTTATCACAGAGCCCACATCCTTAAACACAAGGCTATTCCATCTCAGAGAGTATCTAGGCAGTTTGCCTGGATCAGTCTGCAACATCAAGCCTCTGGTGGACCAGTTGGTTTTCTGTAATTATTTTATTTAGATGAACATGTGAGGGAGGAATCAGTGAAGAGACTGAGATTGGAGAAAGAATCCTAAGGGCAAGTACCTGATCTGGCCTGACACATGGAAAAAGGAATTGGTGAGAAGACTTCACGTGTCTGGTCTCCAACTGAGTGAATGGCAATTTTGCTATTATCATCATGTCAGTACTCAAAGTTTAAGGAGATGTAAGTTTGTTGTTAAGGAATGTATGGCATTTTATCTGATCCTAAGTAGTAAATATTGATCCTTATTTTTAAAAGAAATTGAATTTGCAAAACAAACAGAAATAAAATCTAATAGTATGTGCTCCTGTGCTCTCATAATACTGTGTACATATGCCATTTATTACCGTTCCCAAGTTATACCTCAAGGCATTTGTTTTTGTGGTTTCCTCTTGACTCTACAATTCTCAGGGACTGTGGGCATCACTCATCTTAGGAATTAGCATGTCATGGGGATTAAGACTCTGTCTCCATCCCCAAAACAAGGTAGTGGTATGACTATAGGAAAATTATCTTTTATTTTTAAAAAAATATTTTATTTATTTATTCACAAGAGACACAAAGAGAGAGAGAGGCAGAGACATAAGCAGAGGGAGAAGCAGTCTCCATGCATGGAGCCTGATGTGGGACTCGAACCTGGGACTCGAGGACCATGCCCTGAGCCGAAGGCAGACGCTCAACCGTGGAGCCACTCAGGCGTTCCGGCAAATTCTTTTAAAGCATCACTTTTTCCATATTAAAATAGGGCTGATAATAATGTGAAATTATAGGTTCCTTGGGATGATTAAATGAAACAGCACATAGTACATGGCTTATAGAGGGAACTCAAAATATGGAACTCAAAATATGTTATTGTCACCCACCCACAACTAACCTGAAACAGGAAACCATTAATTTTGAATTAGTTAATTGATTAATTGATAGGTTGATAATATCCAGAGCTGTCTATAAATAAAACCACTTCCTGTGAAACAGTAAAACTCCTTTCACTAATAAGAGAGATATTAGATGACACCTGGCAGGTGTGTAACAAGATGATAGCTTATGAAACTATAGATTCAATCCTCCCAAACTTTCATGCCTGTGAGTCTATGAGCTGCAAATTAAATTCAGTATCATCTAAGATTCTTTTATAGACTTATTTCCATTTGTCTCTGAAGTAATGAAACTGTATAATATTGATATAATTTACACTTAGGGATCACATTAGCAAGAGGTTTATTTATAAACCATGGCATTTGCATGTAGAAATTTATGTTTTCATGTCCACTGCTTAAAGGATTGTATTAGGAGCTATTTCTCAATCTCTCACTTTGCCAAGAAGATGGTTGCAAAATGAATATTGTCAGCTTAATTATTGATGCTGCATTGATTTGTTCTCTCATAGTCCAAGCAACAACAACAAAAATCCATTCAGAAATATAAGCAATAAAGTCACAGATAAAACTTATGGTTTGACTCAAGAGGAAAAAATTTATTTAGCTCGATCTGGCTAATCTTTCAAATTTAATTTTCATTCAAAATGGAGGTTATAAGAAGTGGAGGACAATTTTAGCAAAACAATATAAATATTGATAGTGTTAATGGCATTCTTTATTTATTACTTACTATGTGTTAAGCATAGACTAAACATTTTTATACACCCTATCACAATTGATCCAATGTGTCCCTCAAGACTGGCTGGATTATGTTTATTTTACAAATAGACAGTGACAGAGAATGAGCTTCCTTAAATTTTCTATCTGTTTTTGAGAAAGCAACAAAATAGAGATTGATCAGAACCACATGTCCTTTCTCTTTCCATTGCTACTTTTGATTTAAATCATGATCCTTTCCATAAAGGATTCCCTTAGTATTCCCCAGTGTTCTCTCCTCTAAGCATCTGCTGTGATAGGATTGGTGTGGGCCAAGGTCCTAGAACCCCAAACAATGTCAATGGGCTTTATATAAGCAAAATAGAAATAATACACATTGTTAGGCTGTTCACATAATAACACATAAGTACCAGGCGAAATCAGCTGAGACGTCAGAAAGAGGGTCAGAATGCTAAAAATGGAACATGGTGTTTGAGTTCAAGTTATATGTGCCAGTTCCATAATCTAAGTGATATCCTTGTTGTTATGGAATACTGGGCCCCAAAGATATCCATCTTATAATCCCAGGGATTTATATGTCATGTTATATGAAAGGAGGAAATTAAGGATGGAGTTAATTGCTAATCAGCTGACCTTGACATGGGGGATTAGCCTCGGTTATCTGTACAGGCTCAATGTAATCCTTATGAAGGAAAGAAGGCAAGAGAGCCAGAGTCAGGGTCACAGAGACATTTGAAGAAGCTACACTTCTGGCTTTGAACATGGAGACAGAGGCCATGAGCCAGGAAATACAGGAAGCTTCCAGAAAAGATACAGAGAAAAGATTCTTTCCTATAAATTGAGAAGGAACATAACTTTATTGATATCTTGATATTAACTCAGTGAGATCCCTCTCAGATTCTGGTCACCAGAACTTTAAGATAATACATTTGTGTTGCTTTAAGGCTAATTTTATAGTAACCTGTTACAACAACGATAGGAAACTATGCACTTACTCAGCTAAAGTAGAAGTTATTTGGTCAGCAGCCGAGGTATTTCCTCCTATCTTTCATGGCACCTAGAATGTTACCTGGCCCAAATTTGACCCTTACTCTAAAGCTGACGGAAAGGTATAAAGCCCAGCATGGCTCTTAGAAGTAGTCATAGAAAATCAAGGCAGAAATGTTTTCCTAAGCGAACTTTAACCAGCTACAAAAGCACGATTTGTGACAAATGATATAGAAACACAGAGTTGTCATAGCTTCTCTGGGTAGCGTGTGTGTGTGTACAATCCAAATGCAACAGGAGCCCCTGAAGTGAACCTTGTCATATGCAATCAACATTCATCCAAGGATTCTGGCCAAATGTACTGATAAATACCAGTAGACAGGTCTGGGACAATTTAGGAGAGATGTGTCTGTTGAGAATAGAGAAAATCAGCTATAGGGCTCATCAGGGTCATTTTTATTAATGCATCCACTGAGGGCACAAAGGATGCCAAACCAGAAAGGGATGCAAACATGAATCAGGGTAAATGCAACACAGAGGGGGTTGGAGTGAGACACAGATTTGTGGAAGCGCACATTGGTTTTTTACAGATGCCATTAAAAGGAACGTATTCCCGCGCACTCCACTTTTTAGCTCTTGTGTTCTTTTCTCCCTGAAAATACTGCAGAAGTGTCTTACATTTTATTATTGTTATTAATATTACATAGAACAGTTATTGCAGTACTAATAAAAAGGAATATTTTGTGCTTATAATCTCTCTTTCTAGGAGAAGAATAAGCCTCTCTTGAAAGTCCAGAGTAAAGCATTTGCATCTTCATTTTATGAGTGTAATTAGCACATTCGTTGGTGCTGTCATCAATGATAATCAACATCATAATAACCCCTTATGTTTATATAGCCATATACAATTTACCAAGCATTTCCCCATCCTTTATAATGTTATATACACCGTCTCTCTGGATTTTGTTAATGATTCTTAGGGGAAAGCAGGACAGGGAAGGATGCCTCCACATTTTTTTAAGAGAGGGAAATAGAGATTCAAAGAGAGACATAGTTGGGTCTTGGATTAGGTCCTAGTCCCCTAGTCTGCTAAGTTTTGAGTTAGACAAAACCATGTGAAGGTCAATTCCCTCAAAAACTTTCATTCTCGATGCTGTTCTAGGTGTTGTTTAAGGCAACTTCACATCAACATCGTTGTCCTTTCTTGCTATATCATGATGAGATAAGACTATGGTATCACTTGAAAGACATTCCAGATGTCAGCCAAACATTGTCTTCATTTATTTAAACCAAAAATGTGTATAATTCCTTTATGTGACCCCCTCATATGAAAACAATCTATACACTAAGGGAGAGTTTCTAGAGACATGCTTAGTAAATCTGACAGTGTCATTTAAATAGCTGGAGATTTGTGACCTCCGTCAGGTCCTCGGAGTCATTATCTTATATTGTGTAGACTGTTTTATAAGCAGAAATTATTAAGAAGAGCAAGGAATCGGATGGGCATGGTCAGAACCCTGGTTTTACTTTTACCTATAAAATTGAAAGTATATAATTTCCTTGAACAGTATTGATTAAAAAGGAGTTAATGGAACCACTCTAATATTTGGTTGTGAAGAGTTAAATTCAGTAATTCATGCTATGCATAGCAAAATTTAATTAAGTACGACTATTATAGGATTATTGTTATTATATTGTCCCTCAAATAACAATCCAATTATCTCCAACGATGTTGTGTGGTCAAGTGTGCCAAGACAAATGGACATTGGTGTACTCTATGCTGTAGCTTTCCTGAACCTCTGACTCTATCTCTGTTTTGTCTTAAAAATGTTTGGAGCTGATCTGCCACTTTTGGAGCCCTGTCACCAAAATTAGACAGCCAGCATTGTCTGAGTTTCTCTCTCTTAAGTCAATTTTCACCATCATTT
Source organism: Canis aureus (assembly GCF_053574225.1). Taxonomy (NCBI): domain Eukaryota; kingdom Metazoa; phylum Chordata; class Mammalia; order Carnivora; family Canidae; genus Canis; species Canis aureus. The sequence goes on along the minus strand of NC_135624.1, from coordinate 36,034,668 downwards.
TGTCTCCATGCTGTGTGTTTACATCTCAGGACAGAATACAGCAGGTCCCTCACACCAGAGAGGTGCCCTCAGGTTAATATATATGTCCTTTTGGGTTTTTATGGAGGCTTCATTACATAGGCATAATTGATTAACTGATTGGCCATTGGTGATTAAATCGACCTCCAGCTCCACCCCTGTCCCCAGAAGTCAGGGGATACAACTGAAAGCTCCAACCTCTAATCACAGGGTTGGTTGCCTTGACCATGAGCCCCCATCCCTACATGCTTTCCAAAAGCCACCCCATCTCCACAGCAAAAGGCACCTGTCTGCTTCCATCATAGGAAATTCCAAGGATGCTTAGGAGTTCTGTGCTAAGAAAGGGGCCAAAGACCAAATATCTATTTCTTACAAAATAGAGGATCACAGCTGTCATTAATAAACCATATATAATTAATATGTAATATATAATATATAAATAAAGGAAGAAGGCAAAGAGAATTTGGGCCAATATTTACCACTTACATGATGTGATTGTAATGTTTCAGGGTGTCAACCAGGCCTCTCTTTTTTTTAATATATCTTTCTCTCACTCTCCCTACCATTCCTGTTCTCAGTTCTATTCTTACCGAACAAGTACAAGTACATAACGAATACCTATAAGGTGTCAGACACTGAGCAGAGAAGAAAGAAAAACAAACAGGACAAAAATCACAACTCCTCATCCAGGAGGAGGATTTGGGCAGGTATGGGAACAAAAGTGAGCATGATCCGTGATAGAAGTAGGTATAAGTTTCAGACACTACCAAGATGATTTCACCTCGTGTCTGTTACATCAAGGAAAGTGTTATTATCTCTGTGTTTTCAGATGAGAAGAATTAGGATCACAGTGCCTCAGTAACTGCCCCCAAGTCACATAGCAGGTGCGAGGAGTCTGATTCCCATGTCCCTACACTTTCCTTGGTAATGTGAGTGGGTTAAACTTCAGATATAATGGGTTATATGGTACCTATGTTCTGGATGTAGCTTATAGGAAGAAATAGGGGCAGTAGGTGGAATCAGATGCCCTGGGGAGAGACTTCCTTGTCCAACTCCAGTACCACTTGATTTTTCTAATAACAATTAAGACTGCGCAAGGGGGAAAAAAAAGGAAAGAAAGAAAGCAGACTAAAAAGAGGAATCAGCAGTGTGAACGCAGCCAGGAGTTTACCTCACTACTTATAAACCTTAATTAAACCTAATTTGTAAATCTTAATTGAACCACATGTACAGGCATTAATGAAGCAGTATAATAACACTGCTCTCCCAATAAGACAACACACTAATACTAAATACTTATATTCTTGGAAAATGTACTCACGTGGGCCTCATCAAAGCATAATGGGGAAGTAGATAAACAATTAATCTCATTAATTGCAATCAAAGGACAAAGAGTACAAACTAGTTGCCTAGAGGAATCAACTTTGCCAGATTTCCTCACAAACAGATATGGTGCTAATGAAGTGACAGTGTGAAGTAAGTGAACATCTGAGGAATTAAAAATCTCCCTTGGAATGTCAAGAGAAGGACAAGTAAACTGGAGAAAACCAAGGCCTTCTCATGCAAAAGTCAAACTTTGCAGGATTCCTCTGAAGTTCGCCCCTTCATTCATTCAACAAACCTACACTTAACATCCGATCCGCTCTGGTAATCCTTTTGCAATACATGTGTGTATGATATGTCTCTCTATACATCTTAAGCCTACACGATGTAACATGTCAATTATATCTCAATAAAGCAGGAGGAAAAAACACCTGCTCTGTATGCTGCTTGCATGTTCTTGAAAATGAGGATTGAAACATTGGGCCTTGATAAGACGTGTAGCAAGAGAGATTGAGGGACTACTTTGGGTCAGATACTTTCACAAGTATCTCATTCATTGTTTAAAAAAGAAAAAAAAAACAACAAACTTAGAAGCTTGAGAGTCGGTGTTACTAATCACATTTTACAGACAAAAATATTTTGAGGTTCAGTAATTTGCTCCCTGCATATTTAGTGAGTATGTAGACAAGAGGGCTTATTAAGTCATCTGACTTGCAAGGTCATGGTTATTATTACAATGTCTATATATATATATATATATATATACACATAGACACAGATATATAGATATACAGATAGATATAGATATAAATATAGATGATATATCTGTCTATATATATCTAGACCAGCTTGGTAAATGGACTTATTTGTGGACATTAGACTCTTGTTTCCTCTTCTGTCAAGCTGCAGAGGTTGTACTCTAGGGAATCACCTCTCAGCCTTGATTAAACTGCTTGATTAAAATGCTGACACCCCCAGATATCTAGGCTTTTACCGTAGGCACCATGAGGATGTTCTTTCTTTTCAGTGGCCCCTACATCTGCTTGCCACAAAGCAGCTGTTACCTTTTGTACTCTTGTTGCCACTTCCCTGAGTGTCCTTCTGATCTTCCCAGTATCTTTACTCCAGTGGTGGTCCCATGATCCTGAAAAGGAAGGCTAACTTTCCCCAATGGGATTGACAGTGATCTGGATCTTTCCTGATCTTCACATATTAGCTCCAGAGTAAATCCAACGGTGTTGCTTTACAAGTGTGTCTGTTCTTTGTCCTTTCACTTTGTCTGGCTTGAATGTCCTTCTTTCACCCTAGAGACATCTCAGCTGACCCCTCAATATTGGGTTTAGGTGACACTTCTGTGACTCCTTCCTTTTGTCTGTGAAAAAGGCACAACCTCCCAGGTTTGTGCTTTGTCAATTTCTCTACTAATGGAGCACAGTCACTTGTTTATACGTGCTGCATTCAGCATATGGTGAATTTCTAAACTGAAAGCTTCACCATACTTATCTTGGCATCCCCAGTATGGGGCAATGGGGAATATTTCTGTTGAATATATGAATAAAACTGAAAGGGTCTGACACCAAACTACATGCAATTTGATCTCCCCAATGTCCTCACTCCCCAGAAGCAGAGAAAGGAAGAGTTCAGTTCTTCCTGACTGTAAACAGACTGCTTAAGGAAGTTATTACTCAGACCAAGAGCTCTGGTTTGCAACTACATATAGCAAATAGGGATCTCCTTCTTCCAAAATGAGAGAGGAATTTAATTTGCTCACGATGTACGATGTCTGCAGAGGCCTCAGATAGCAAAACATCTGCTTCCCCTCTTTATGCTCCAACTGACCCAAGTTCTCAGGACTCAATATCAATTTTGCTTTTGCCCACCAAATCCTTCTAAGTGATGCTTTATAATTTGATTGATTGATTTCTGAATCTCTTCAATCTATTCTCCTAAGAGTTCCTTGAAGAATCTCACAACACAACACATCTCTCTCTCTCTCTCTCTCTCTCTCTCTCTCTCTCTCACACACACACACACACACACACACACTGATATTTGATGGTATTACTTCACTGTTGAAATAATTTAATTTCTTAGGGATGAAGGCCTAAATCATCAGATTGTCCTTGAAGGCTTCCATGATCCAGCTCTTGCTCATCTCCAAAGGTGCTCTTTCTCCATCCTCTCTGTTGATATTACATATTCTAATTGTGCATTGCATTGTTACTTTATGTTCTCTAAACCAGGGCATCTCTAATGTAGCCTTTTAAAAGACTTAGTATTTCTTTTAGTGGTTTGGGATTTATAGAAAAATTGAGCAGAAAATACATAGAGTTCTCTTATACTCTTCTTCACATGCCCCAACCCTCACAGTCTCCCCTATTATTAATATTTTGTATTAGAGTTTAATGTTACAATTGATGAACCAATATTTATACACTCTGATGAACTGAAGTGCATAGTTTACATTAAGTTCACTTTTTTGTGTTGTTCATTCTATGACTTTAAGCTTTTTAAGTGTTTCCTTCAAGCAAAAGGCACTGCTACCTGTTGGCCCACTAATCCCTCATGTTTCAGCTTAGAGGTCACCTCCTCCAGAAAGTTCCCATTGGCACTTATACTGCCCTAGGTCACATTATTAGAGAGTAAGTGGATAAGTAAAGGCTTAAGTTTATTTTAAACAGGCACAGATTCAGTGTGCTCCAGATGTCCTCTCTGATTAGCTTTATTTTGGCACTTATGTTACTGTAGTTTAATACCATCCTTCTTAACTGATATTCTTAAATATAGAAATTATGTCTCACTTATTCTTATATGTTCACTGCCTAGCAGAGTAACTGGCAAGCAGTAGATCATAAGTATTTTTTTGTTGTTGTTGACTGGATAAATGAGTCTATCTTTAATTTTCTAATGTTTGGTGTCCTTAAACAGTGGAATTACATTTGGCTGCTGGGGTCCACAGCCCCCAGTGCCTTAGAGAGGGACAGAGCTGAAATCCTCAGCTAAAATATCTATAGAATAGCCCATGCCTCATCTAACTGCTACGTGATCCAGAGACACTAATCACTGTATCAAATAGAGCAACTCACAACAGATTTCGGCCTTAAGGACATCTCCTTTACAAAAGAGAACATTATTTTTGCTTTGCCTTACTGGATTGCTGTGAGGTGAATATCAAAAGAACAAATGGTATTGGAGAGTTGTATGTACTATAAAATAACTCAACAAATGACAGTGGGTAGAAACATCTTACATATTCCCTTCCAACTCTGCCTTAGAAGGGGGCCAGAACCATCTTGTGTGGGCATAATTCTACTCCCCCCTCCAGGTACCCTTGACCTACAACACATGGTGCAACAGGAAACAATATGATAGGCCAATCATTTTATTTTATTTTTATTTTATTTTATTATTTTTTAGGCCAATCATTTTAAAACATACTTTATATCTATGTCATTTTCAGTGATCTGATAGTATGAAATTAAAGATGACCCTCGATTATTAAACATACTCTTGAACTGTGAAGCATTCTTATCTCCAAATTGTATAATATTGAAGACACATTAGATTTAAAAATATTCATCCACTTTCCAGGCATGCATTGTCTTTATCCTACATTTGATTAACTACTGTGTCTTAAAAAATAAATACAGATGAGCTAAGTAAAAGCAAGAAGCTGGTGGACAGTGAGAAGAAGCAAAGCAAAAGAATCATGTCCCTGAGATAATACCCAACATGTCATTATTGGATACTCGAATAAACCAAAGGAGCTTTGCCTGTTCAGTAAGCCACTGTGTGTAATTTTCCCATGCATCAACACTTACTTTGGGCCAGCAAGTCATTGCACCCATTATTTCTTTAATGTTTATCTCTTCAATTTACAGAGGAGGAAATTACCACTCAGAAATGTTAATCACTCTTCTGAATTTATACACTAAGTCAAAGATTTAGGATTATAACCCCTTAGGTCTCATTCTAGTCTGTTATTTGTTTTGTTTTGTTTTTATGAGAGAGAGAGAGAGAGAGAGAGAATGCATGCACACAAGGTGGGGTGCCTGGGAGGGATGGGTAGGGAGGAGGGAAAGGAGAGAATGAATCTGAAGCAGGCTCTTAGCCCAACTCAGAGCTGATGTGGGGCTCGATCTCAGGACCCTAAATTCACAACCTGAGCTGAAATCAAGTGCCAGTCCCCTTACCAGCTGAACTACCCAGGCATCCCTAGTCTGTGTTCTTAACCACGGGTTTAAGAGCCTCTGATGATAGTATTTTCCATGATAGATTTAGTTAGAAGGATTCACAGTTTCGGGGGGCAGGGGGTGCGTACAGTCTCTGTTGGCAACTACTCAACTCTGCGTGAAAGCTGCCACAGACTATATGTAAATGAGTAAGGATATCTGTGTTCCAATAAATCTTTATTTGCAAAAACGGGCAGCAGGCTAGATATGGTCTATGCAGCACAATGTGGAAATATTTCAAGGCGGTGTTTCTCAAATTATACAGAGCCCAGAACTATTGTACATTATTTACATGCATCCATATTATTTATTATTAATAAAAGAGATTCTCAGAAAATACTTCAATCCTTCTAGACTTGATGCACATTGATTTATTTTGTATTTCCTTTCATTAAAAGAAAAAAAAGTTCTAGTCCTGAACCATGAAAATGACTTCAAAATCTATTACTATGTCATGATGAACATTTTGAAAAATAAAATGTAATGAAGATTAAAAAGAACCTGAATTACAGAAAATTCTTATGAAGGATCCCGAATTACAGGCATTAACAATAATAAAAGGAGCAGAATCTTGGATCTGGATGTGTCCTTAGAATTCCTAAAATAATTGTTTAGTCAATGAACAATTGAATGAATTTTTTAAAACCTGATCTTAAAAATAAATAAATAAATAAATAAATAAATAAATAAATAAATAAATAAATAAATAAATCTTGATCTTTTTGCAAAGCAAAATATCACCATCCATCATCCAAAGAAATGTATCCCTTTCAGTGAGATTTTAGGCTTTAATTTTGCCATGTAGGTAGCTCTGATGAAGGAACCTTCCTGGGGTCTCCAAATCTTATTATTTCATTCAAAATATATCTGTGAGATTTCCTTTATGCTGCAGGGAGTATTCTGGATGAGTCAGGTGACAAGAATGGCAAAAATCACCATGTGTGAAAGAGGTGGTGTGAACTGATGGGGTGCCACTTTGTGGGAAGCAGAGTGCATCCTAAAAGCAAAGACATAGGCATCTAAACCAGGTTGAATCTCCTTTTACATGGGCACCTGTCTTTTAATAGGCTTTTTCTAAAATTAGGAAGTCAGAAAAACAGGTAAAAACATTATTTTTACCTTTCCTAGCAGGAATCCTGAAAGCACAAAACATACTAAATGGCCCAATATGGCTGCCTCTTTACCTCAGGCAACAAAAAATCCCAGAGTTAAATGCAATGGTCTCACTTGGAAATTTAATTATCCTGGGCATCAGGTCCATCTGTCTCTCTTCACCTTAATATTTATGTATTTATATATTTGACCACACATGTGTAGCTGCTTTTAGTTTTCTTTATTGTAATTAGTATATAACATACAACTATAACTCTCATATATGTGTGTGTGTGTGTGTGTGTGTGTGTGTGTGTGTAATGTTAGCTTCAGAAAGTTATTATGTCTCTCTATCCTTTTACTGTGTCCTAAATCTATTTGTATCCTGGAATCTGCACACCACAAACCTGTTTTTCTCTGAGAGGGTGTTTGGTTTCTAAGGTCTGATGAGGGCATGGCTTTAAGAGAAGAGCTGGTACTGACCTGCTGGCCCACAGTAGCTGCTCATTAGTCTCATTGCATTCAGCTTTGATCTCTAGAACCTTCATGGGAAAGCACTTCATATGCAACCTTCTCATTTCCTTCTCGGTCCATTAATTTGAACCATAATCTTATCCATTCCAGCATTGAGTTTTTACCGTGCACTGTATAGATGAGCTGTTCAGCCAATAAATCCAATAAAGTCATTTTCCCAAAGTGGAGAGATTTCACCCAGAGAATCTGCACGGTCTCGCAGTAAAGATGTGCCTGATGCTCTCAAACACAGGGAGTGACAGAAACATGGGTCTCGTTTCTAGTTTTCCTGAGGAATTTTGAATGAAGTGAAGTAAAAGCTGATTGGGGCTATCTCATTTCTTACAAAGGGCTTGGGTTTTAAGAATCATACTCATCTGTCACCTGACCTTATTATATTTAAAAACAATGCCACATTGCTTCTCATTAGTGCTTTTCCATTTGGAAGGCAGTCACATGGCCATCATCTCATTTTGACATCAAAAAAAAATTAAAAACATTGGTCAGAATTAGTCTAAGTTACCTTGGATGGATTGAGATTAGGAGATTATTTTATTGACTTTGCCCAAGACCACACCATTCTTCGCTATCTGAAGTTTCTATTGTCTGTGGAGCCACACAAAGTAATCACAATTCAAAATCTAATGGATCGCATTTCAGAATTTTTGTCCAAGTTCATTGTAGACAATGAATCTGATTCTAGTCAGTTTCCATCCTAAAATAACTGGGGTAAATAATTCATAACAATACAGCTACCCTTTGTTGAGTGTCTACCATAACCTCCAAGCTATAAAGCATCCCTATTTTACAGATAAGAAAAGTGAAGTCACTCAGCTCATCTGTAAAAGAATGAGTAGTAGAGCCTATTTCTGCTGGCCTCCAAGCCTGTGTCTTCTCTCTGGAACTTCCTTTTCAGTATTCCATGTGACAGACATTACTGGTACCCCTTTCTGGGAGATGCTGTGTGAGCACAGGCAAAAATTATTGACATGTTTCCTCTTAAGGAACCTTCATGTAGTGTGACAAGCAGAAAATTAACAAGAAAAGACTCACATGCAGGGCAACCCTGGTGGCCAAGTGGTTTAACGCAGCCTTCAGCCCAGGGCATGATTCTGGAGACCCGGATCGAGTCCCACGTCGGGCTCCCTACATGGAGCCTGCTTCTCCCTCTGCCTATCTCTCTCTCTCTCTCTCTCTCTCTCTCTCTGTGTGTGTGTGTGTCTCTCATGAATAAATAAATAAAATCTTTTTTAAAAAGAGAGAAAATAAAAGACTCACATGCAACATGAGTGTACATTGTGTGACTGCTGTGCTGCACAAGGAGTGATGAACAGGGATGGACAAAGGAGGGTCTTCCCTACACGCTGTTGTTAAGACCTGTCTGAAGCCAAACCTCACCTGAAAGATGGACCAGAGTCTGTCCTGAAGAGAGCATGAGATGAGAATTTGGGGCAGAAATGTGAATGCTTCGAATCAAGCAAGATAATAACAGTCCTGAAGGCTGCAAAAGGGGATAGATAGTAAGGTACCATGTAGACAAACAGGAGGAAGTTGTATAAATTGTGGCAGAGGGGAGGCCATAAATAGAAGAGCTTTGTAAGGCAGAGCCTATAGGTCACAAGAAGTGTTCTAAATGTAAGAGGAACTCACTGGAGAGGTGTAAGAAAATAAATGACATATAATGAAATGCTGCAATTCTTGCTTGGAATTCTCTTTGGTCTATGGATTCCAAGTTTATTAGTTTAAAGAAAAATCTGAGTCTTGCTACACTTAATAGGTTCTATGAATTAGAAAAGATTTGTCCATGCTCTTGGATAGGTGATGGCCGAGGGGAGAATCATACCAGGTAGAAGGAACCATTTCTCTCCCACCATCTCTATGGAGAAAGACAACATTTCTTAGGAAAGTTGTAACATGAAGGCAGGCAAGGGAGATAGAAGAGCGGACCACCTCTACTTTCAGGGCATTTCTAGAAAGAGAGCTATAGTTCATTTTTTCTAATTCAAGTGTAGAGTTTAAAAGCTCAGAGTGGAGTTGTATTAGAACTTTTAGAATGCAAAGGGTAACAAATGTGTATGTTTGCTTACCAAAATTTTTTAGAAGATTAAAAGGGGGGCCTGGGTGCCTCAGTTGGTTCAGCATTTGTCTCCTGATTTTGGCTCAGATTGTGATCTCTGGGTCATGAGATCGAGACTGGAATGGGCACCCTGCTCAGCAGGGAGTCTGTTGGAGATTCTCTCTCTCTGAACCTCCTCACCTCACTTTCTCTCTTCCTCTCTCTCTCTCCAATAATAAATACATAAATCTTTTTTAAAAGACTCTAAAATGGTTAGTTTTGCCAAATACAAGTTGCTGAACCTTACACAGTGAAATGTTCTAGCCCAAAGCCATTTGCAAATTCCCTGGTGTCTGGACTGTACAGCAATAGGGTAGTCGTCCAAGTAGAGTCCAGAAGACATGACCCAGAGATCAGTTGGAGGACTTTATTTAGTATTCACAGAAGCTTGTTTCAGAGCAGATAACTCCATCCTTTAGCTACAGCTGCTTCTCCTTTCTTAGGGGAAAGGAGTCCATTAAGGAGACACTCTGCTAAGTGAAGCCAACTCTGGAAGCTGGTTAGTTGTTCCCATCTTCATTGGGGGCATGCCGGTTAGTTGTCCCCATCTTCATGGGGCATGCCAGCATGTAGTTGTCACCTTTGAACTCAAAGATAAGAGTGTGACTCTGAGGATAATACTGGATAATACTGTCCTTATTCTATTTCAATTACATGATCAAGTCCTGCTCCAGTATTATAGATATTTGAAGAGACAAGACTATCATCATCATCCTGACTGCTTCTCCTGCCAGCTTCTCTTGCTCTGAGTTGCTGAGATATGAGCTGATCTTGGTGATAGTCTGGGGCAGGGCAGGGCATTGCCTTCTATACTTCCTATAACATGCACACCCTGAAGCCAAAGAAAGCAATCCTGGAGATCAAGTTTGGATATTTGATGAAAGCATCAGATATTTAAAAATAAGCCATCAAAGTGAAGAGGCTGGGCAGAGAGAAAATTCTGGGATGATCTGGCATATCAAAATTCAAGAACCCAACACCAGAGAATGGTTGACGAACAGCACGAGATGAGCCCTCTTCTATGCACGTGGGATCTGAGGTCTAGTAGACCAGGTGCAAGTCTGTCCTCTACCTCTCCAAGCTCTCATTACTCTCATGGAAATGGTGTTATGCTCTCTACACTTCACTACCAGTCCCAAAATTGGTGCTTATTAACTATGTGATCACTTTTTTAAAACTTTTATATGCTGCCTTGTTTAAAATCATGACAAACCTATGAAATAGGCATTATTTTATTTCTAAGTTACATATGAGAAATTTGAAAACAGAGATACTGAATTTCTTGCTCAAGGTCACACAATCCCTCTGTGGTGGATTCAGTACACAATCTTACACATCTCATCCCAGAGCCCAGTTTCTCAACATCCTTCTGGATGAATTTGTGGAGAATGGTAAAAGACAAATGATAATAGTAGTCACTGGTATTAAAAATATTATTTTCTAGGAATGCCTGGGTTGAGTGTCTATCTTTGGCTCAGGGCAGGACCCCAGGGCTCAGCAGTTGAGCATCTCTCTTTGGCTCAGGGTGGGACCCCAGGATCCTGGGATCAAGTCCTGTGTCGGGCTCCCCAGAGGGAGTCTGCTTCTCCCTCTGCCTGTCTCTGCCTCTCTCTCTTTGTGTCTCTTGTCGGGCTCCCCAGAAGGAGTCTGCTTTTCCCTCTGCCTGTCTCTGCCTCTCTCTCTTTGTGTCTCTCATGAATAAATAAATAAAATCTTTTAAAAAATATTAATTTTCATCCTTAGAATTACAGTTGGGTATTTTTTTAAGATCTTCAATTTCTCCTCATAATATTTATATTGTCCATTATACACTTGAACATATGGGGAATACAATATTTATAAAAGCTGCTTCCTGCAAATCCTATCATCTCTGCTTTCTGATTTACATTTTCCTAATTCTTTTACTGTCTAGTAACTTTTAATTGGATGCAGACATTGTCCATTTTATGTTGTGAAGTGTTTTGATGCATTCCTTCAGAGATGTTGGACTTTTACTTCCAGGAAGCTGAGTTATTTGTAGATTTATTTGATTCTTTGAGTTCTTCTTTCAGAGTATTTCAAGGCAGGTCAAGATTCACCCTTATTCTAGAGCTATTTGAGCCATAATCCTAAGGTCATTCTGGGATCTCTGTGGAAAGTCCAATGTATTCAACAAAGTCTTTGTACTCGAGCTGGAAGGAATGCCAATAATTTCCTATCTGTGTAAACAATGGGAGATGTTCATCTCATGCCTCCCTGTGTTTCATGTTACATAACTGAGCACTCAGTTATTGCTTTCTGGCAAGTATTTTTGAAAATTGTTCTTGTTTCATTTTCTGGGGCTTCTCTCTACAAAGGCACACATTGGTGTTCACCAGAGACCTAAAGAGGTCCTTGTTGAATCCACAGATTGTAGCTAGCTCGGCCTCCTCAAACCTTCATCTGTCTCCTCAACTCAGCAAGATGGCTCCCAGTTATTTAAATTTTCCCTTACATGCCAAATTTCTTGTGTTACTTCCTAGGGTAGAAAGCTTGGGTGATGGTTGGGTTCTCCTTGCTTATGTTTCCTTTCTGAGGGATTGCAGTCCTGTAGTGTAGTTGTCCAATATATGACTATCTGTGTTTCTCATGTTGTCTTGTCCTTTTTTTCTGGTTGTGTTTTATAGGAGTATAATTCTGAACCATTTTACTCCCTCATGGGAAAAAACAAAAATCCATTAATATTATTAATTTCTCATGAGACAGTATTTTTGATATCTCCTAAAGGCTGTTAAGCCCCCTGGGTAGGGGCAGGGAGTATACAGTAGGTCCTAACCCAGTCTGGAAAGGTCAAAGTAGACAAGGAAGACTTCTTGGAAGAGGTGAGGCTTGAGCTGGTTCCCAAATGTCAGATGAGTTTTCAAATATTAACAGTCTTTTAGTTTAATTAGCATGCTAAATTTAAAGAGAGCATAAATGAGTGATTGAAATGGCTTGACTTAATGAAGCCTTAATAATAACCCTAATTCAGTTTATTCGACATCTATCACTCATAGATGAGTAGCTAATGCCTTTTCTAATAAAACAGTCATAATAAAATAAAGCAAGCTATTAAATATATTATTTTTATTCTCTTAATCACATACTTTCTAAGTGAGGATACTGAATTC